>NC_057796.1:284756788-285106415 GCF_018294505.1 Triticum aestivum | reverse complement strand
GTCGCGCCCGCTTCGCCGGCTTCCGGATACGCGCCTCCGCGCCGCCCGGAGCTCGCCGGAGTCGCCCCGCCACTCGCCGGAGTCCAGTCCGGCCAGATCCGCCGCGGGTGGACGAGATCCACCCGTTTGCCGAACCAAACGCCGCCCCGGATCCCCTTGTCCACTTTTCCATCGAGGTCCAATTTTTCACTAAGTCCTCAGAACTGCTACATTCTGGTGCATTATTCATCATGCCATATCTCCATGTCCGTAGCTCCGTTTTGTGCGTGTAATATATAAAAATGTTCATCACGAGATGCTCTTCATTTTGTTCCATTTTGTTCTTATGGGCATGAGCTCTACAGGTGTTTTGATCTATGCCATGCCATCTTTACAGAGGGGTATGCCATGTATTTTTGTGATCTATGTGGTGACTAGCACAAGCATGCAAACTAGGCTTCGTGATGTTTCTGTTTTCAGGGTCTTAAAATTTTGCAGTCTTTTACCTGCTGTTATTTTATTGCCATGTATCCATGTGTCTACTGTAAGATCCATGCTTCTTTTGGGTATGTTCAGTAAGGATGTTTTGTAGGTATAGTTGTGCTGTATCCATCCATGCCCCTGTTTGAAATTATTGAGTGCCCTAGCATGTCTCAATCTTGCTCTACTTTTGCTATAAAATGTCCCTGGCAGAATGTTAACATGATATTCAATTTTGCCTAGGTTGTTGTAGTTGATCCATACATGCTATGAACTTGCTCTTGCCATGGTTAGCTTCATGAACTTGCCATCTTGCTGTAGGTATACTTGTTTTGTCATGCCTTGCCTTGTGATTAGTGCATGTTTTGCACTTTTGCCATGCTTGTTTGAACCTGTTATGGTGTGATCTAGCCGTAGCTCAGTGTTCATATTTTGTTAAGCATCTCCTGTAGATCACTTTCATATGCTTTGTTACTATGTTGGGGTGCTGTAGCATAGTTACTTTTGATGTATTCTAAGTGCTATCATGCTGTTAATCGCAGAATCGTGTCATTCTTGTTTTGCTTGCCATTTGCAAACCGTGCATCCGTTTCCGGTGATCTTTATATCGATTTCGACCGAAATCATCTCATCTTTCCAGTGGCATACTTGGTTTGCCAAGTTGATGCCTTGTTCATCCTTTTTCTTCCAGAGCACGCATATGCATCGCATATCACATCTCGCATATCATGCATGTATTGCATCATGTTGCTTGTGCATTTCCCGTGATTGATTGTGGTTCCATTGCTTGTGTTCTTGCTGTGGGTAGAGCCGGGAGACGAGTTCATGAACGAGGAACCTGTTGAGTACGCTTACGAGGATCAAGCTTTCAACAACTCTGAGAACCTTGCAGGCAAGATGACCATACCCTCGAAATCACTTCTATCTTTGCTTTGCTAGTTGTTCGTTCTATAGCTATGCTGCGCTACCTACCACTTGCTATATCATGCCCCCCATATTGCCATGTCAAGCCTCTAACCACCCTTTCCTAGCAAACCGTTGTTTGGCTAAGTTACCGCTTTTGCTCAGCCCTTCTTATAGCGTTGCTAGTTGCAGGTGAAGTTGAAGTTGGTTCCATGTTGGAACATGGATTTTTTTGGAATATTACAATATCTCTTATTTAATTAATGCATCTATATATTTGGTAAAGGGTGGAAGGCTCGGCCTTATGCCTGGTGTTTTGTTCCACTGTTGCCGTCCTAGTTTCCGTCATACCGGTGTTATGTTCCTTGAGTTTGTGTTCCTTACGCGGTTGGGTGATTTATGGGACCCCCTTGACTGTTCGCCTTGAATAAAACTCCTCCAGCAAGGCCCAACCTTGGTTTTACATTTGCCTACCTAAGCCTTTTTCCCTTGGGTTTTCGCAAGCCCGAGGGTCATCTTTATTTAACCCCCCCCCCGGGCCAGTGCTCCTTCAAGTGTTGGTCCGAACCGAGTAGACTGCGGGGCCACCTCGGGGAAACTTGAGGCCTGGTTTTACTCGTAGGATGTCTCATCCGTTGTGCCCTGAGAACGAGATATGTGCAGCTCCTATTGGGATTTGTCGGCACATCGGGCGGCTTTGCTGGTCTTGTTTTACCATTGTCGAAATGTCTTGTAAACCGGGATTCCGAGACTGATCGGGTCTTCCCGGGAGAAGGTTTATCCTTCGTTGACCGTGAGAGCTTATAATGGGCTAAGTTGGGACACCCCTGCAGGGTATTATCTTTCAAAAGCCATGCCCGCGGTTATGAGGCAGATGGGAATTTGTTAATGTCCGGTTGTAGAGAACTTGTCACTTGACTTAATTAAAATACATCAACCGTGTGTGTAGCCGTGATGGTCTCTTTTTGGCGGAGTCCGGGAAGTGAACACGGTCTGGGTTATGTATGAACGTAAGTAGTTTCAGGATCACTTCTTGATCATTTCTAGCTTCGCGACCGATGCGTTGCTCCTCTTCTTGCTCTCATTTGCGTATGTTAGCCACCATATGCTTAGTGCTTGCTGTAGCTCCACCTCATTACCCCATCCTTTTCCTATGAGCTTAAATAGTCTTGATCTCGCAGGTGTGAGATTGCTGAGTCCTCGTGACTCACAGATTCTACCAAAACAGTTGCAGGTGCCGACGATACCAGTGCAGGCGACGCAACTGAGCTCAGTAGTGGAGCCCAGTTGGGACGATCGGGGATCTAGCATTTGGGGTTATCTTATTTTCATTTGGATTTGACCGTAGTCGGTCTATGTGTGGATTTTGGATGATGTATGAATTAATTTATGTATTGTGTGAAGTGGCGATTGTAAGCCAACTCTCGTTATCCTATTCTTGTTCATTACATGGGATTGTGTGAAGATGACCTTCTTGCGACAATGCCTACAATGCGGTTATGCCTCTAAGTCGTGCCTCGACACGTGGGAGATATAGCCGCATCGTAGGCGTTATAGCAACAATCATGATTGTAGATTTGTTATTGAAATAGATAAATGAATTCAAATTCAGTTAAAATGGCAGCGGTAGTATAGACATTTGGAATGCACTAAAATGTTGGTATGAGTAGGTTACATGCATTATACAGCAAGTGAAAAAAATTAATTGGACATAACATGGATTCATACTACCGAATAGCATTTAATTGCACTAAATTGTTGGTATGAGTAGCTTTAAATAGCATTTTTATAGTAAAACGGGGCAACACTCTCTCTTTGTGTGGTGTGAATAGTTTTATTTTTTCGTTTTCTTTTTGGTTGAGGGAAGTGCGAATAGATTTGGTACGTACAAGTACAATATTACCCGTTAGGCTTGTCCCTAAAATTCAACCCGCGCCTTGTTATATCCCGAAAATTCAGATATCGTGCTCCCAAAACTGGCGCCTGCACAACCCGCGCCTTGCTATCCCGAAATTACAACGCGTGCGAAAACTCCCTCCAGCTGCCAAATCCCGACACGCGAAATCCCCCTTCTAACCCGGAGCCGAAAGGGCCGCTAGTTCGGTGCGGGGTACTTTTGTAACACACCCTACATTTTGGACAAGCGCGTCCCGAAGTCATGGTTCACCCCCTCCCATCGCCTCCTTTTGCCATTCGAAATCCCCGGCCGCCATAACCTCTCCGCTCCAGCCGCAAAACCCCACCCTCCTCCGTCCGCCACCTCACCGCTGCCCAGCCGGAGGCTCTTCCCCGACGACGTTGTCCACCGCAACAGCTCGACGTCCCTCGTCCACCTCCCCGGATGAGGATCCGCCGTCCATCTCGTTGTCCTGCCGGTTCAGCCGCCCCGTCCTCCACCTCCAAGGAGCTGCTCCGACGATCGCCTCGTCTATCGCGGCTGCTCCATCCCCAAAGCGCCGCCTTAACCTGCTCCACCGGAACCGCAGCATCCTCACCGACTCCTCGGACGAAGCCGAGGCCTACTCGGCGCCACCAAAGAGGTTGTACACTCATCGCACCTTCTCCTTAGCTCGACCTCCTGGCACCGACGGTGCTTCATCCCGCACCCCCATGGAGCGGCTACCTTGAAGCCGGCGCCGCGGGCGACATCTCCACGGCGGCTCTCCCCCAGTGCGAGGCCCCTTCGGTGGCGGCGTCCATACCAACCGGATCTGCTGCTGCTACTCCGGCTCTCGCTCGCTCGCGTTGCTGCTGCTGCTCCAGCTCTCGCTCGATCGCTCGCTCGCCCAGCTGCTACTGCTCCGGCTCTCGCTCGATCGCTCACTCACCCAGCTGCTGGTGCTCCGGCTCTCGCTCGCGCTGCTGCTGCTGCTCTCCCCCTCGCTCGTGCTGTTGCTCTGCTCCGATTTAGCTACACTTCAGTCGACTGAATCGACTTTTGGGTCAGTCGATTTTCAGGGGGTGGGGGGCTCGCCGGAGTTAAGGAAGAACCAACCGCAACGGGGATGGGGGCTCGCCGGAGAGGTACCCCACTATTTATCTTAGGGTTCAGGGTGGGGGCGGGGGGCTATAGGGCTGGCCGGGGCGGCGGCAGACCGGCGGTGGGGAGTTGTTTCGGGGCGGCGAGGCGGCGCTGGGGCCGGCGGTTCGGCCTGTGGTGGCTGGCGGCTCAGGGGTTGCAGGTTGAAGATGAACTACAGGCCCTCCCTAAACTACATGTCAAGTGCCTCTCTGCTACCATTGCGTTCAGTTTCGACAGTAAGATTCAGATTCCACAGTAAATTTCAGTTTCGACAGTTAAGTTCAGAGTCAACAGTTTTTACCTCATCTGTTGTAGTCAGGTGGTTTTTGGTGATGTAAATTTTACATCTATTTTACATCATCTATTGGAGATGCTATTAGAATCCCACTTGAGATTGACGATGTTTGTCTTGTGCTGCTTCAGCCTTGACGTCTTACGGCTCACCGGGGCTACTCCAATGACAGAACGATCCATCACAACAGAGCAGTGCCCTGGACGCCATCTACAGATTCCTCAGATATTCCTCCACACCTCCGAGAGCCACCTCTGCCTCAACTGCTTCAGTGACCAACCCAATGATGCTGAGGTCGACACGGCTACGGCAAAGAGGTTGTACACTTGTTGCATCACTTATTACTATACATTCATGTCGATCCATTAGGGCTATTTTGGTTCGACGGAAAAACATAGCAATAGGGAATTTTTCCAATGGCACTCTACTATTCAATTATTCATGCATTTTGTTGAAAGGAATGAAGCAAAACATCCACCTGGACCTATTTTCCAAAATCCTATGCATGAAAACAAGACCAAGTGCATTAGTGGCAGAATAACATTCTAACTGTACACGCTTTCATATGGTTTCACTTTATTTTGGCCATGTTACTTTGCATTCCTCTGCTCTTCCAATTCTTGTAAACCAAACACCCAAGTTGACAGAAATCCTATGTTTACAAATGCTCTATTTACCATGTGCATTCCTATCCTATTCCGGTGTTTTTCCTATCCCTGGGTTTTTAGAATCATGCAAGCCAAATGAGCCCTTACAGAATTACTTCAGTTACAGGTAGGAGTCGAAGGGAACTTTGTGTGGTTTGTCCTGCTCCTGCCGCGACGTCGTCCACCTCACCTGAGGTGCTCCATCGACAGAAACATCCACTAAACCAGACATCACGACTCCTGGCCGTCTTTCGCCGCCTCAGATCTCCTTCCCTGCCGCTGGCACCCACCGCAACGGCATCACCATCATTGACTCAGCAAATGAACCTGAGGAGTACATGGGTCCACAAGAGAGGTCGCACTCTTTTGATTCTGCTTATGTTATGCATTGCTTAAAATTACCTGCTACTTTATCGTCATGTTCACCTCTTGGACTCCTAGTCAGGTCCAAATTAATGTTCAAACTTGAGTTCTAAATTAGTTATGGGGCACATATCGAGGAAGCAATGAATAGTATCTCTGTCTAATATCTGGTTCACCTAGGGTATGCCTATGCTGTTCATCTTGGGTGGGAAACAAATAGTAAAGCAATCATCATCTGTCTTTTTATTAAATTAAAGAATTCATCAGCCTGCTATCATTATTTTTGGATCCATCCACTAGTTGTTACCATCACTCTAACTTTCTGCATGCTCTCCTTACATAATCTCACCATATTTTTTTCGTATGCATGTCAGATATTGTACACAGTCATGCTGAACATGTAGAGAAAAAAAGAAGAGTTTTGCGTGGCAATACAATGTCATGCAGACATCGCTCCATGGTGGGTTCAGTGGCAAACCCTCCCCACCCCTCTCCAGATTGTAATCCAGAGGAAGATATCTGTTCTGAGGCAGATTCAGACGCCGCTGACCACTCCTATTTACCCCCCAAGGTGTTTGCTCTACCTTGGCATGATGATGTTAGTCATATCATGCATATGTTGCCTTGCAGTGCCTACTTTTGAAATCATATATGTCATCTGCTTAGTTTAGACATGTTCTGTAATGCCACCTGTTTAGTTTCTATATCATATATGGGAATTGTGCAGTCTCATGTCTTTTAGCTAGCCATAATATACTTGAAATGTGCAATGCCATCCTGTTTAACCAGGCATCATATATTTGAATGATATCTTGCCCATCCTTTTCTTCATTACATTTCCATTTGTCGACAATGTTTGTACATTAAACTACTCTTCCTGTGAATCAGCCATTTGGGTGGGGATTGAAAAATCTGGAGTGAAAACAAGGCCTTCTGAGCAGACAGTGCTACCTGTCGAAGCGGATCTCTTGTTGGGTCCCGATAGCTCCTCAGAGATGGATTCAGAGACAGATGACCAGTCCTATTCCCCCACCGAGGTGTATGCTCTAACTTGGCACGGTTATACTGCTCATATCATGCATATGGTGTCTTGCATTGCATAGATTAGACATCATATACACAATATTCAACACCATGTTCTTAGTTCAGACATCATATCTAATGCCCTCTGTTTAGCATATAAATCACATATGTGAATTAAATGATGTGATCCTGATTACTTAGATAACATGTAGGTGAATTATGTCATGCGATCCTGTTTAGTTATTCATCATATCTTTGAATTATGCTATGTTATGCTATCCAGTTTAGATAGACATCATATATGTGAAATTATGTCATGCTATCCGTTTTAGTTAAACAATATACATGTCAACTATTTCATGCCCTCTTTTTTCCACACTATCTATTGCATCTGTCTCTCATACAATGTCTGTACATTCAACTATCTTTCCTGTTTATCAGCCATTTGAATTGGAGCGGGTGATGCCAGCATCTAGCGTACTAAGAACACGGTCTTCAAATAAAACAGTGCTACCTCTTGGTGGAGATAGCACCACGGTTGTACATGCACGAGAACCAACCCTACCACACATAACCCAAACTCTCGCAGATTGTACCCCTACTGCGATGGACAGAGAACCAGCTTCACCCAATCTAACCCCAACCCCAGCAGATAGTAACCCAGTTCCTGTTGACACAGCACCATCTCCACCACAGAGCTCCCAAACAAGAGCAGTTGGTAAGGCAGCTCCAGTGCCCAAAGGGCCAGTACTACCACGGCGAACCCCAACTCCACCAGTTAGTATGCCTATTCCTGTGGAGGAAGCACAACTAGCTAGTCGTAGTTTAGCATCTATCGCATTTGTTGTTAAATCGTATGTGCGTATCTTCCCATCTTGGAAATATTATATTGAAGTTGAAGGAAAATGCCAGTTGCAGGTGTTTGTCCAGGAGTTATGTGTAAGTAATGTTATTCATGGCAATTACTTTTCTTTGTCCCATACATCATACCTCCATGATGGTTATAATACAGCAAATTTTCCCATTTTTCTCTATAGAGAAGGACTGATTTGGAAACTCAGGATGAGGTAACCTGTGCTAATACCTCTGCTATCTTCAAGAATGCTTGGTGGCAGTATCGGAATTACCTGAAGAAAATGTACTTCACCGGCAAAGAAACTCATCAAATTCCCTTATGTTCTCCTGAGACACATTTACTGGACCATGACTGGGAACGCCTTGTTCTGTACTGGTCCTGAACCAAGAATGTGGTAAGGTCTATGAGCTCATTTTCTATTTTCAAGTACTATATTCTTGCGTCTTACTTTACTCTGTTCGTGTAGAACAAGTGCCTAAACCTGAAGAACAACTGTTCTAATTTAAGATTCCATTGCTATCATAGTTCAAAAAAGCGCTAGGCGTTAATTGTGCGTTTTGCCACCGCCTTGTGCTTTACTGACCAAAGCGCATGCTTATGCGCAGTTATGCATAGATTAAGCATAGTTATGTGCAATGCGTTTCGCCAACGCCTAGAGCCTAGGCGTGCTTACGCGCTTGCTTAGGCGCGCCTTTTTTAACTATGATTGCTATTGTGCATACTGCTTTGCTCTTGTATCACTGTATTTACTCATACAAACTTATTTTTAAATTGAAGGATCCCATCGAAACTGCAATGGCACAGCAGGTATGTTCACGCATGTTTCTTTAACAGGCTTGTTCTTATCAATAGCTCTGTTGATTTCAATTTCAATTGTGTATACAGTTGACTTCTCATATCATGCACATTACTAGCATCACAACAGTGCCAATAGTGTTGCTGTACATGTAGACCCGTGGTACCCATCTGAAATCTTGTTGTGCCGTGTAGTTTCCCACGCTTTGTATTCTTTCACTGCTGCTTTGTCTTGAACTGATATGATTTGTACTGTGTCTCTATTTTGATTTGGCAAGACAATGCAGTGACCATAGGACATAGATATATGTTTGTTTGATGCTTTTATTATGTACTAGTACTTGGCAATAGAAGACTTGGTAGTTTAATCCTGTCCACCTTACTAATGAACTGGTTCACCGAAATGAGTTTCATATACTAGTACATGCTAAATTGTTATGTGTCTGCTTGTTTCTTCTTTTAGAATGCTGACAAAATATTGGGGAAGAGTGGCTTATTAAGCAATGGTAAAGGAAGTAATGCAAGTAAGGTTCAGGATAGTGACACATCCTTGTTGGTCTCCAATAAAGCTGATAAAACAGCTAAGGAAGACTGTCTCGAAGACAGTGAGACAACCCCAAAGTCCTGTCTTGGTTTAGTGTTGGAGTTACTGGCCAGTACCGCTTGCACAAGCTATTCAAACTCACTGTCTGAATCAGTTCGGTTTCTTGAGTGTCAACTACAAGCTGAAAGACATCGATCAGCTGTGCTGCGACAAGAAGCGGAAGGACTGCGGAAGTCCCTGGAGCATTCAGATGCATACTTTCTGGTGCAACAGCAAGCGTTGGAGGATTTTAGCGCCAACCAGGAGAAAGCTAATAAGCTTGCTAAGCTTATTGTCAGCATGGTGGATACCACGTTTCTTGAGCACTTATGAAGTTGTTTCAGTTATGCTCTTGTTTTGCTGCCGCGTTTATTTGCACTGGTGGCCAATTTTGACAGCCAGTGTATGTAATATGTTGCTTTGTTCCCTATATTTGCACTGGTGGCAAACTTTGATGCCTAGTGGATGTAATATGTGTAATAGCGATAATAGGCTAGCGTTAATTGCTTGCTTATTTATTTCCTTATTGTCTTGTTTAGTTGTTTGCTTGTAGTCACTCCAGTTCTTTTTCTGTGTTTTTCTAGTGGCCACAATAACCTATTTTTGGAAACTAGGCCAATATAATCATGGCAACACACGGACTGTTGTAACCATGGACCTCCTGCGGGCCGCATGATCCATGGGCCTTCTACGGGCCATAGGATCCATTGGCCTTCTATACGGGTCGTAGGATCCATGGGCCTTCTACGGGCCGTACGATCCATGCGCCTTTTACGGGCCGTAGGATCCATGGGCCTTCTACGGGGCGTATCATCATTTCGCCAATCATGGGTCGTACTATTCGTGGACAATAACGGGCCGTTTATTGGCCGTATTTGATAACTCTATGAAAACAGCCCAACGGGTTTTTTTCGACATGAAAACGGCCCAACGTATTAACGGGCCACAAATGGGCCGACTATAAGCACGGGCTGAATTTGGCCCACAAGCAGAAAATAACAGTAACGGGTCGTAAGTAACCGAATGCTGGAAATGAGCCCAAGATTAAATGGGCCCTGAGAAGACCGAAAGATATCATGGGCTGGAAATGGCCCAACGGAATAATGGGTCGTTAATGGGTATAATGTGATACACTGTTCATTACGGGCCAGTTTTACCACGGGTCGTTAAGGGGCCGAGGGTTACTAAGGGCCTCATATGGGCCGAAAGACGTCATGGGCCATACATGGGCCGGAAGTTAAAATGGGCTGGAATTATATTGGACGGCCCAGATGACGCTACTGGGCCTAATTCGGATAGGTCGTAAACGCGCCCTGGCATAGCGGGCTGTAAATGGGCTATATGCGAACAGGCCGTTAACAGGCTTGCCGTGGGTCGGCCCGCCACCTTTTGACCAAGTCAAACGGGCCGGCCTTTTCACACGAATGGGCCTCTGTTGGGCCGTGCCACATGTCGACGTATCATAGGCGCTTTGGGTCCAATGAGTGGATGACATCTGTCCCAACGGTGAGCCAACACGTGTTTCCTCCAGCCAATGATGATTTTACACGTGGAAAATCCCCATTGGTCAGGGTTGTTAACGGGTTATCGGATCCAAAACCGGACCCGATAGCTTAACGACATTCCGTTACGGTGGATGCCACGTGTCGGTCACCCTTGACGAAAGCACTTCTATGACGCGCGATTTATCGTCATGGAAGTGGACACTTCCGTGATGATAATTTTGGTAATGTCATGGAACACTTCTACGACAGCACAGGTATGACTATCTTGATTCTGTCATAAATTTGTCATGGATGTACATGCATGACAGAAAACGTGACCTACTGTGACAAACATGTATCATCACGGAAGTGTATTTTTTTTGTAGTGCACCTTCCACCCAAATCACCGACCCCTCCACCAAATAAGCGCCGCCCTAAGCCATGGTGCACGCAGTATAGCCAGGATCTCAAGGAGCATTTGGCAGCGGAGAAGCAAATCGTGGCCGCACGCACGGATGAGTCGCGATGGCTGCCATTCATGCCGAGCCCCAGATCTTGGAGGAGCACCTCGCCGTCGAGGCCACCGTTGACGCCTCGCGCGCCGACGCCGCGACGCGGTTGGCTGCTTTAAACGACAGTTCGTGGCGTTTTCTCAAGGCCACCGTCGGTGCCTTCAACGAAGACTACGAGGTGTTTTCTCAGCGTGCACGTGCTTACCTCATCTCGAGAGCCAGCAGGTTGGTGCCCAGAGCGGCTCAGGCAACTCACCACTACAAGGAGGGCACCCACGATGCGGAGGCCTCGCCCTCTTCCATGTCCAAGGAGCCAATCGTCATCGATATCTCCGACAATGAGGAGTAGCTTGTCTTATTAGATCACTATAAGGACCCATGTTCAGTTTGCTAGCTACTGCCTTTCCTTAACAAATTCTAGTGAATTGTGCTATCTACTTTTACCATGCAATTTTCTGCTATAGTGTATATGTTCTATATGTCGTGCAATGTGGTGTTCAGTTAACTGCTTGGTTCAATTCTGCAAATGTGATGTTCAATTCTTCAGGGTGCAATATTTCCAAGTTGTTAAGCATGCTTGGTTTGGTTAACTGTCCGATCTTCTATTACGAGTATGTTATAGTGTGCAATGTGGTGCTCAGTTAACATTTGGTTCATTTGTTGTGCAGCTTAGTTAACTGCTTGGTTCAATTCTGCAATGCGATGTTCAATTGTTGTGGCTGCATTCTGTTATTGTATACCATGTGAGGAATAAATCGAATTTGGATGTACTAAATACATGAGAAACAAATACAATTGCTATATTTCCAAGTTGTTAAGCATGATTGGTTTGGTTAACTATCTGATCTTCTATTAGGAGTATGTTATATTCTGCAATGTGGTGCTCAGTTAATGTTTGGTTCATTTGTTGTGGTGTTTAGCTGTGACGCCCCCGATTCAATCGTACACTAATCATACACGCAACGTATACGATCAAGATCATGGACTCACGGGAAGATATCACAACACAACTCTAAAAATAAAATAAGTCATACAAGCATCATAATACAAGCCAGGGGCCTCGAGGGCTCGAATACAAGTGCTCGATCATAGACGAGTCAGCGGAAGCAACAATATCTGAGTACAGACATAAGTTAAACAAGTTTGCCTTAAGAAGGCTAGCACAAACTGGGATACAGATCGAAAGAGGCGCAGGCCTCCTGCCTGGGATCCTCCTAAACTACTCCTGGTCGTCGTCAGCGGCCTGCACGTAGTAGTAGGCACCTCCGGTGTAGTAGGAGTCATCGTCGACGGTGGCGTCTGGCTCCAGGGCTCCAGCATCTGGTTGCGACAGCCAGGAAGAAAGGAAAAGGGGAAAAGGGGGAGCAAAGCAACCGTGAGTACTCATCCAAAGTACTCGCAAGCAAGGATCTACACTACATATGCATGGGTATCTGTGTAAAGGGGCAATATCGGTGGACTGAACTGCAGAATGCCAGAATAAGAGAGGGATAGCTAGTCCTGTCGAAGACTACGCTTCTGGCAGCCTCCACCCTGCAGCATGTAGAAGAGAGTAGATGGTAAGTTCACCAAGTATCATCGCATAGCATAATCCTACCCGGCGATCCTCCCGTCGTCGCCCTGTGTGAGAGCGATCACCGGGTTATATCTGGCACTTGGTAGGGTGTGTTTTATTGAGTATCCAGTTCTAGTTGACTTAAGGTCAAGGTACAACTCCGGGTCGTCCTGTTACCGAGGATGACAGCTATTCGAATAGATAAACTTCCCTGCAGGGGTGCACCACATTACCCAACAAGCTCGATCCCTCTGGCCGGACACACTTTCCTGGGTCATGCCCGGCCTCGGAAGATCAACACGTCGCAGCCCCACCTAGGCACAACAGAGAGGTCAGCACGCCGGTCTAAATCCTATGCGCGCAGGGGTCTGGGCCCATCGCCCATTGCACACCTGCACGTTGCGAACGCGGCCAGAAGCAGACCTAGCCCCCTTAATACAAGCGAAGGCTTACGGTCCAATCTGGCGCGCGCCGCTCAGTCGCTGACGTCAAGAAGGCTTCGGCTGATACCACGACGTCGAGTGCCCATAACTGTTCCCGCGTAGTTGGTTAGTGCGTATAGGCCAGTGGCCAGACTCAGATCAAATACCAAGATCTCGTTAAGCATGTTATTTTAAAGTAACCGGGGACGCCGACCAGGGCCAGGCCCACCTCTCACCTAGATGGTCTCAACCTGCCCTGTTGCTCCGCCACAAAGTAATAGTCGGGGGCTGTCAGGAACCCAGGCCCACCTCTACCGGGATGGAGCCACTTGTCCTTTTAGCCCCCCACATCGGAATCACTTGCGGGCACTCTACGAGCCGACCCGACTTTAGTCACCACATGTATCATATAATATGTATGTAAGTATATACCCGCGATCACCCCCCGAGTGATCACGGCCCGGTAGTATAGCATGGCAGACGGACAAGAATGTAGGGCCACTGATGGAATACTAGCATCCTATACTAAGCATTTAGGATTGCAGGTAAGGGTAACAACTGTAGCAACAATGACAGGCTATGCAGCAGATAAGGATTAACCGAAAGCAGTAACATGCTACACTACTCTAATGCAAGCAGTAGAGAGAAGGAATAGGCGATATCTGGTGATCAAGGGGGGGCTTGCCTGCAAGCTCAGCCGAGAAGGAAGGGTCGTCAACACCGTAGTCGTACTGGGTAGTAGCGGCGTCGGTCTCGGTGTCTAGCGAGAGAAGAGGGGAAAAAACAATAAATATAATGCAAACATAAGCATGACGATGAGCGGTGCATGACATGACAATGAGCGGTGCTAGGTGTGCCCTAACGCGGTAGTAGGTGATAACGGCAAAGGGGGGAAACATCCGGGAAAGTATTCCCGGTGTTTCGCATTTTCGGACAGATGGACCGGAGGGGCGAAAGTTGCATGTTCTCTATGCTAGGGACCTGTGGCTGACAAACGGACTGCATATTCGGATCCGTCTCATCGTTCTGGGCAACTTTCATGTACAAAGTATTTTCATCCGAGTTACGGATTATTTTCTAAGATTTTCTAAAGTTTTAAGTATTTTGTGAAATTACTGAAATTCTGCCAAGTCCTCAGTTTTAAACATCATTTAGCTGCTTTCCAGAGGCTATAACTAGTGTTCTATTCATCCTATGAATTGGTGCCTTATACCAATATTGATCACTTTCCTGTGATCTACAAGATGGTAGCAATTGCATCTTTGTTAGATCCATGTGACTTGTTTACTTTCTGCTCCAAAGTTGCTATGGCAGTATATAGGTTTTTAGTTCTTCGAGTTAACAGAACATAGACTTTTGTCATTTTCATAGGAATTAATCCAAGCAACTTTTGGATTTGGTCCAATGGATAGAATTGAACCTTGTCAAGTGTACTACCCGTACATATTTATTTTAGCTATGTTAAGCGTTGTTTAGTTGTTGGTTTGAGGCTATTCGGGGGGCTAACCAGTGCAGTTTCAGAAAAGCTAGCAGCTGCTACAGTAACTGAATGTTACTGTAGTAGCGCTGCACTAGTAGCAGCAGCATTACAGCAAGCAGCGGCGCTCGGGGCAGCGATGCAGCAGGAGCAGTGGGTTGCGGCTAGGCACGCGGGCGAGCGAAGCGCCCGCGCGGGGCGAGCGCGGGAACACCGGGCGGCGTGGGGGCACGGTGACCACACGCGAGGGCGGACGTGCGGAGGTGCGGCCGAGACGAGCTGCAGGCGGCAGGCAGTAGCAGCTGGAGGTAGCAGCACAGCTGGGGGTGGCAGCTTCAGTAGAAGCAATAGCGCGTAGACAGCAGCAGCAGTACAGAGCAGAAGACGAGCACGGAGCTTGCGGGTGCAGCAGGCGCAGCAGGCGCGCGACGGCGGATGCGGTCAGGGCGTGAACGCGGGCAGGGGCCGGCGAGTGGGCATGCGTGGATGCGTGCATCGAGGTGCAAGGGATGAGCGAGGCGGCGGCCGGAGCGACGGCAAGGGTGGATCCGGGGCTAGAGGGCGCGGCAAGGCGAGTGGATGGGCTCGTCGGCCTCGTGTCAGTGCCAGGAGTACACTGGTTCCGGCAGAGGAGCACGGGGTGCTCGACCCCCGTCGGCCATGGCGGACGGCGGAGTTCGGTGCTCGCGGACGCCGGTGATACGGCATGAATCCGTGAGGGAAGCAGAGGGGAAAAGGAAGAGGGGCTCACAGTGAGCCTGTAGTTGTGCTAGCGTGGGCTCGGGGAAGGCCTGCTGGAGCGAGACGGCGGTGGATTCGTCGATGGTGTCGCGGTGGTTGCAGGTTGAAGACGACATCGGTCCCTGCGATCCAGGGGCTCCCGGATCCCACTGGTGGACGTAGTCAAAGGAGTGGATGTCGGCGAAGCTCACGGACGAGGTGGCTGGGCGCGGGGAGCTCAGTAGGCGCGTGGATGTCGGAGGTCATGGTGATGTAGGTTCAGCCAAGGGTTGCGGGGACGAAAGCGGCACAGGGGAGGGGAAAAAGGAGAGCTAGGGTTCGCCAACGCGTCGAGGGGGATCTTATAGACCGTCGAGGAGCCATGGATGCATGGCGCGTGGACGATCCGTCCATGGACGCACGAGCAATGGCCAGCACTCCCCTGATGAACAGGGGTTGAAGATGGGGAGCTCGTCGGCTGAGCCTGGTGACCTGGATGCCTGGTTGGGCCGAACGGCCCAGGGGGAAAGGGGGTTTGGTTTTTCTTTTTTTTGTTAATCTTCTTTTTACTTATTTTTCCTTTACAGTTTTCTATTTATTTTAGCCGCCAAATGATTTTTGTTAACTATGAAACTTTGCACATAATTCCTAGTCAACACTATAAGGTTGCATAAAAAGTTTGAGGCCAATTGGAACTGTTCAAATTTATAGCTGAATTAAAATGCTTTTATTTAATCTTGTTGTTCCACTAAATTAATTCCATGGGCAAATTGGGAAACCAAATGAGGTTGGTTCCAACATGTTCATTACTTAGTGATTATTTGCCGCCCATCGAACATTTTTATTTGATAGTTTGAAGAAATAATAATTTGGCTTGTTATTTGAAATTTGAATTTGACTTGGTTTTGGACTAATGCGAGATTAATCAACAGTGACAACTGTGACTTGACATCATTAGTATGTGATTACTATAGCCTAATTATCCGGGCATCACATTAGCTAACTGCTTGGTTTAATTCTACACTGCGATGTCCAATTGTCATGGGTAGAATTTTGTATTGTTGTGCATGTGTGGAATAAATCGAATTTGGCTGCACTTAATACATGAGAAACATATACAAGTACTATATTTCCTAGTTCTTAATCATGCTTGGTTTGGATAAATGGGTTTTCCATGTGGCTTGAATTAATCTAATGAATCTACAATGTGCTTATTTTTCATCAACATATTTTACTGATAGCATGCGAACCCTTACTTAACCTGGTGACTAACTACCTTATATGTGTTGCAGGGAAACAATGGGAAGCACTGAGGTTTACAATCGAGGTTAGCACGTGCATGGTCCGTTCTCTAATAGCACATTATTGTGCAATTGCAGGAACCATTCTAATATTTTGGTTTTTAACAATTTGGTCTTGCACATGTAGGTCCTGCTGTCAGAGGTTTTGACCCACTGTTCGACCCTTTTTGCATATGGGGAAATGAGTTGTCCATGAATATCAATCAAATCAAGAAACTCAGAAAGATTGTTAGGATAAAGAAATTAGCGACAAAAAACAACAAGATCTTTGTCTGCACAATGAAGAAGACATCAGTTCACTACAAGATGGTACTAACTATTATACCTTGCCTTTTTTTTATTCCTTTGCCCCATTTCCAATATAGAGAAGATATTTATGCACATCCTTGTTTTCAGGCCTTTCCAAAGCAGTTCACTGATGATTACCTCTCAACCCACCTCTATGGTCAGGAGGAGAGGAAGGTCTTCATACAACACCCACGGTTCAATATTGAAGTGTTCCTGAAGAGGACGAAGGACGGACGGTCAGTCATCCACAGGCACTGGCCTAAAGTTGCAAAGACCTTCAACATGAATGAAAGCTCAATATTCTCCTTCCGCTTCAGCAGTTTTCCAGATGAGATGCATCTGTCTATATACCGTCTATGATGCTAATTTCAAAAGGTTCTACATGTTGCATGTGAAAGTTGGTCCTGGTGCAATTGTGTAATGGGGTAGCTGAGTGCTGAAGCTATATCATGTTGTACTCTGATGTATTTCAATTATGAAATTCTGCTTCCTTAATATGGAAATGAAATATATTATGTGCTTAATATGAATGTCAATTAGATTAATAAATGGATTATTAATAATAGGGCAATTAGCCTGCTAATGGCGAATTAGCCTGCTAATTGGGTTTTGCTATTGCAAACGGTTGTTGAAAAAATACCGTGGGCGATGACCTCACGCAACGCACACAGTTTCTTGGAATAAACCGTGTTGGATCAATGAACAATCACACACGACTTTCTCTTGAAAACTGTTTGTGTTAGGCCACCTTGCGCAAATGTTTACCACATAAAAACTGTGTGTGATGGACAGCCTTTGCCACACAGTTTCTTCTAAGGACCGTGTGTGATACATTCAATAATGCAAACAATTTAACGGGAAAAATTGTGTGTGATGTACCTATGAAAGGAAACGTTTTCCTTGGAGCGACTGTGTGGGATGTACATATGAACGGAAAAGTTTAGCGGGAACTGACTGTGTGGGATGTACTTGCGACCGAAAACAATTTTGCCGTATAATTGTATTTTTTAGCTCTACTGTATGTATTTCCATATTTGAGCGCTCGCCAGTCGCACACGACCTCATTCTGCCAAGCGTGTGTGCCAGGAGGGCATATCCCTGACGGTTTCTTGGCCGTGTGGGAAGGAGCCCCCTATCGCCCACACTCACTAGGCGACGGTTCCAAATGCCATCGCGGAAAGGGGTTAAAAACCGTTTGTATAGGACCGACGCGTACCTGTGCACACTGATTGAGAATAGCTACTCTCCTGCTTTGTTTCCCATTAAGATAAGTAGATCAGTAGATGTTTTTCTTCTGGGAGTACAAGTCATCAACCGTTATTTCTCAGTAATTGCTTCCCTTATACCTACTGTTGCTTACAGGGATATCAAAATTTCTGCTCGGTTTTATTTCGACTTTGATTTCAGTTGAACTGCACAAAAGGAGCCAATGTGTCTAAGGCAAACTGCTGCATTAGTGGGTCCAGTTGGTCTTACCACTTTGCAGAAAGAAGCAGCCACTGTTTGCGCTACATTACACAAGGAATGATCGAGAATCTTTACAGAGTATTAGTAGACACTGTTTGTGCTACATTACACAAGGAATGATTGAGAAGCTTTACAGAGTATTAGTAGACGCTGGTGACATGACTAGTCTGCAGAGAGCATGGGAAACTTAACAAACGTGGAGTGCAAAATTAACTCCACAAGGAAAGGTATGACCAAGTCAGTTGCCGATGCATCTGTAACAAACGAGGTCGGTATTGGCCTTCATCCACACGATTGTGCTTTGTTATGTTGTGCTACTTATATTGTTATATTGTTTTGAATAAATGTTTAATTCAAGCTATTGTATTGTTATCTTTTCCTGTTAAAGATAATGAAGATGATTATATTTGTAAGCGTATGTTTAATCAACTAGTACCACTATTATATTCATCACGCTTTTTCTGTATTTATGCAGACAGGGATGCTGAGCTTGATTTTAGTGGAACTGCACAAAATGTTCAGATGGTTCGTGTCCTCCATAATACTTCATCATGCACAATACATCGAATGGTTCTCTTATCATTCGTCGTCACCTTGAGCCACCAGACTATCTGTTTGAATGGAGTTGCCAACGTCGGCCATTAAGAAGGGTAAGAAGAAAGACAAAAAGAAAGATTGGCTGCTTTACTTGTGGTTCTGAGGAACACTGGGCAAACAAGTGCCCAAACAAGTACAAGAAGCCAAGACAGGACTCCAAGTCTGTTAATGTCACTCTAAGCAACAATGATGGGGCATCTGGGTATGGTAATCTGTTTACCGTACTTTCAGTTTGTTAGTCCACTGATTGGTGGGTTGACACTGGGGCCAATATTCATGTGTGTGCTGATGTGTCTTTGTTTTCTTGCAGCATATAAATACAAAATCCACAGGGATGCTGAGCTTGATTTTAGTGGAACTGCACAAAATGTTCAAATGGTTCGTGTCCTCCATAATACTTCATCATGCACAATACATCGAATGGTTCTCTAATCATTCGTCGTCACCTTGAGCTACCGGACTATCTGATGACAAACTGATGACAAACCCTGCCCGTTCCACAATCATAGGCATTACATATTTTGAATGGGAAAAGCTTGTCAAAGTTTAATCATTAATGTTAGCAAGAAGACATTAGTTTAATATATTGGAATTGGTAAACCTTGTCATATTTTGCTCATTGATGTTAGCCAGAAGACATGCATTAGATATTTTTGAGTGGGACGCCCTTTGCTGTGAGCAACGTCGATCGTTTTTTCCTATTCCTGACTTCAGTTCAGAAGTAAATTTTTACTCTGCTGAGATGCATAGTCACATGAATGTTGACTTATGTAAGGTATTTTAAGAGTTTGTTCTGAATGTTGTCTATGTAATGCCAGGCCTTGTGAGTTCGATTGCAAAGTTGAGCTTGGAATGCTGTGGTTGGTTGGTCGATTTTGACTAGTAAAATATACACTGGTCTCTCAAGTTACACGCGTAACTCGCTGGTTTTCATTACAGACCTCGGGCCCTCGGTTTCATCACGCCTGTATTTTACATGTTGTTTCCGATGACGAGTAAATTATACTTGTATCTTAATACAGGTGTGAAACAATCCAGACCTCCCAAGCATACTCTTACTGTTTCATGTCGTCTCAGTCTCTCAAAGGTGCTCATAGGTGTCTGATGATCCTGGCTTCCTGAATGAGCAGCGGGCGCCGTATCAGACCATCTATAGGGCCCGCAAGGCCCTCTTCGTCGTCCTTCGAGTTGTTGCGCTCGTCGTGGCACCGAGCATTGTCAACATGGTCAACGAACATGAGGAATCAGGAGATGACTTTATTTGGACTGGATGACAGTAGGGACCCACTAGGGCCATAGCAGTATGTACGCAAGTTCCTCCTTATTATATATATACAACTATAGTTTTTTTTGCTTCCTCCTGGTTTTCTTACATCACGGTCCCACATCATCGTCAACCTATATAGTCAATAAACGAGAGAATTGCACAAGGAGCGGCCGACAGTTGGGACCCAGCAGCTCAAGCAGTATTTGTTTTTTTAGGTGTAAGCGGAGTTTTTCTTGAGCGATGTTTTTGTTGTTGTTCAGAGGAGCAGCGTATCAACTGGGTGGGCTGTGGCCCATCTAGCCCAGGCTATTATTATATGTCGACCAAATATCCAGCCCAGATATTTTTTTTTCAAGGTGAAAATGGCTAGCCCAGCTATACTTTTTTTGCGGAATACCCAACCCAGGTCAACTTGTTATTCTCCGCCCCGATGGGCTATAAATCTTTCCTATGAGGGATGCATTAGGCCTAACAAGAAAATGGGCTTTAAGAAATAATAAATAGGATGTAATTATAAAAACTAGGCTATAAATATACAAAAACGCACCAAGCAGGTAATTAGTTTCAAAAATATTATTGTTTGAATTTGGAAATTTTAATTTCATTACTTATTGCGCTCACAGTATTTCTTTAGATTTTTACCTAATACAAATTCATTTTGAAATTATATTTAATCTGACTTGAAATTTCAGGATAATATTTTTTTGGATCCCATCAAAATGTGGGATTGTTGGTTGAACTATGTTTTGAGTGGTTGGTTGAAATTATTAATCGTTGTCCTGGCTAGAAAATGGGTTGTAATTTTAACAGAGTGTAAATGGGTTGTAGTAAATTCCATTAGAATTCAAAAATGGGTTGTACACTACTACAAATCGCAAATGGGCTATATGTTCTCTGCCACAGATGTGATGCTCACTTGTGGGCCTACTATTATTTTGAGAATTATAGTCAGTGACGCGTACGAAAGGCTTGCGGGCCTACTAAGGTGTACGGAAGGCTTTGTAAACTTATAGTCAAGACACGATTCTAGCAGCAATGGTCGTTGGATGTCCATCCAATGGCTGTAGTGTTTCGTCAATCTTGGATATTCTTGCTTCAGCCACCCAAACCACCGCCGGCGGTACCGCCTACTACCGCCTCCCGTGGCTGGCTGTGCCACCGCGCAGGCTTCACTGGCCCACTCTACTCCCAAACACCGTCCAGGCCATTCCTCTACTCACCAACACCTCCTGTTCTTCGCCAGCGACGGCAGCCTCACACCGCAGCCGAACTAGTGAACCCTCGTACTCCCCTCCACGTGGGCATCCACTGCTATGTCTTCGCCGGCTCTGGGTCGTTCCCTTTGTAATACTCGCCATCGTTCACTGCGTTGGTTCTCTCGGCGCCGCGTGGTCAACTTTGTCAACAAACGATGGCCATCGGATGAGGCATGTACGTGGATTGGCTGATAGTAGGGACCCACATGGCCCATGGCCGCACGCAGAAAGTGCCCCCGTATTATGCGAAAACAAATAATTTCTCCCCCTGACAGGTTTGACCCACCAGCTACATCTTCGCACGCAAGGAAGTGCTTCCTCTATTACGCAGAAATAAAAAGTTTCCTCTCCCTGACAGCTGGGACCCACTAGCTTTATTATGATCCTTCTCGTGAAAATATAGATTGTACCGAAGACCCTAAATTGATTTCTTTTTATTCTAACTCGAAAAAGAAGAAATAAAAAACCAGAAAACCTCTTTGCACGCAAGGAAGTGCCACCTTATTACGCGAAAAAAATTGATTCCCCCTGCTAGCTGGGACCCACCAGATTTGGAGGCTAACTTGTGGGCCTACTGAGTTAACGCGTACGCAGGGCTTTGTTAACTTAGTCAATAAACGATTCTAGCTGCACTGACCATTCGCTGTTAATCCAACGGCCAAGTTGCGTCTTCAACCTCTGGTCTTGTTGCTCCAGCCGCCCAAACTTGCGCCCGCCGTACCGCCTGCTCCAGCCTCCCTGGCCGACTGTGCTGCCGCGCAGGCCTCACCGCCCGACCATACTACTACTGGCCAAGCCCTCCCTCTAATCACCCACACCCCCCTATTATTCTCCAGAGACGGCAGCCTCAAACCGCAGCTGAAGCAGTCAACCCTCGTACTCCCCTCCGCGTGGGCATCCACTATTGCGTATTCCCCGGCTCTGGGTCGTTCCCTTCCTAGGTCGCGCCGTTGTCCACCACCTTGGCGCTCTCGGGCGATACGGCGTCGTCAACGTGGTCAACGAACGATAGCCATCAGAAGAGAGTGGACAGGCTGACAGCTGGGTCCATGGTCGAACACAAGGAAGTGCCTCCTTATTATGCACAAAATAATGATTCCTCCACCTGACACCTCGGACCTATCGGAAGGGCCTCTGTATTTTGCGAAAAAAAGTTTCCCCCTGACAGCTGTGTCATGGAATTATCACGGCAGATGTCCTCGTGAAAGGACTTAGTCGTGGAGCCATCGCAACTAGGAAGCTTAAAGGGGTTAAAGCGGGATAAAGGACACGAGGGTTTATACTGGTTCGTCCCCTTGCGGTGAAGGTAAAAGCCTAATCCAGTTGAGGTGGAATTGCTAGGGTTTCGATGACCATGGAGCGAATCCGCTATGTCTGGCTCTCGATTTGATGTTACTTGCCCTTAACCACCGCCGGGTCGTTCCTTTATATATAGAGGTCGACGCCCAGCGGCTCATAGAATCTCGGCCGGCTCATAAACAGTGCCCGGCTCGGTGACCAGTTAATCTTGCCTTACAATACAAGTTATGCCCTTATGGCGGTTTATCACTACAGGCCTTAAGTCGCCTTTGGACCTTGGGCCCTTAACTGAACCGCCATCTTCAAACTTGATATTGGGCTTCATATGATGAATCACCATAGCGTAACCCGGCCCCTCCTGGGCGGGTTACACTAGTAATTATATCCCCAACATTAGGCCCCAGATTGATTTGAACTGGTTCATGTCAATCTTCAATATCTTAAGAAAAAGTCTTCTGCCTTCTATCTGTGCAAAGGATATAACCCGCCATGATGTCATCTGCCATTAAATTCATTTTTTATTCAATCATATCCCAACGGATCCTTATCTTAATGACCATCCTGAGAATCGAGGCGTCTGAGTAGCTGGACAACCATGTTTTGGCCTCCTCGTTTCTCGCGCCTACTCTGTCAGTCTTCTCCTTATAAATAGGCACGTCTTTAGGTCTTTCTTCACTCTCCCCCTTTCTATCTCCTTCTTCCTCTCACGACTCCGCTGCTGCTCGAGCTCCGCCGCCGCCGCCGCAGAGCACCTCGTCTTCTTCGACCTTGGCCGCTGCATCAACCTGAATCGATCAGAGAATGGCGGCGATCCTCCGCAGTAGATCTGCAGTTGTAAGTCCTTGCCGTCACGCACCCTAGATCCGCATTTAGGGTTTGCAAGTTCCTCTGCGTTTTTCGCTGTTCATCATAGTTTCTTCATAGTTCCTCGACCGCGGCCTCTTCTGATTCAAAAGGCAACATATACTCCTGCGGTGATTGTTTTATGTCCATTTTTGACACTAGCAGATCCCTTTTCCTTGTACAGAGGCCTCATTAGAACTCACGAACTCATCTGTACTAGATTTTTAGGTCTAGAATATTTTCTTTTCTGAACGCCCGTTTGATCCAAAATAATAGCTGCAACCTGTGAAACTTGTTTGTGCGACACTTAGGCAAAAACTGTATCTGTTAGATCCACCTAGCCATGGCGACTCTTATCGCCGGCTTAAAAAAGGCAATGCTCAATCAATAATCCCGACCACTCCTGGCGGTTTAAATAACTTAACTGCTTATGATGCCCATGGCGGCTTAAATAATCTGATATAATTAGTCATATACCATTAGGCCCCTTCGTAAGCCGCCATCTTGAATATGAATTGAAGTACTTCTCTCCGGCTTAAATTTGAACCGGAAATTTTTATTTTGTCATAGGCTATCTCCATAATGCCGCCCAAGGCTCCCAAAGCACCCGTTACATGCAACTGGGTTAAATCCATCATCACAGATAACACTTTTAATGATTTTATGAAGACTGGTTATCTGCCGAAGAAGGAAGTCATGTCCTATCGTGCTCCTGATCCGACAGAAGAAAAACCTCAACCCAAGGAAGGGGAAGTTATCGTCTTTACTGATCACATGGATCGGGGCTTTTCTCCACCCGGCTCAAAGTTTTTCAGAGACGTCTTGCACTTTTTTGACCTGCGACCTCAAGACATCGGGCCCAATTCCGTGTCAAATATTTGCAATTTTCAAGTGTTCTGTGAGGTGTACCTTGGAGAAGAACCCAGCTTGCTACTCTTTAGAGAGTTATTTTATTTGAATTGTCAGAATGAACGTGCCAATGGGCCCAGCTTGGAACTTGGTGGAATCTCAATCCAGCGACGGAGAGACTGTCTCTTTCCGTATGCCGAACTGCCGAGTCATCCTAAAGATTGGAACCAGACGTGGTTCTATTGTCAATATACTTCTTCGGCTAATGAGAACCCTCTGCCCGGCTTTCGCGCCCTGCGCCTCGAGTCCACTCACCCCTTGCCAGATAAACTGTCTCCGGCTGAACGTCAAACACTTGCCCCCACCATGAGTAAGGTCAAGGCTCTTCTAGGGAATGGCTTAAACGGCATTGATCTGGTCCGGGTTTGGCTTGCCTGGCGGGTTATTCCTTTGAGCCGCCGCCCCGGCTTGATGTGCGATTACACAAGCCAAAAGAATGGTCCTCTGCGGCACAGCCCTGATGACTTACCTGAGGATGTCGTTCATGATATGACCAAGTCTCTTCTGAATGAGAGCCTCGCAAATTGTGGGAAAGTAGGTTTATGTCCTTTCTGTAAAGCTAACCCGGCTCCAGCGGTAAGCCATTGACTTGAGCATTTTTACCTTCAACTTTGACAATTTCTTCTTTACTCAAAAACCTTTGTTGTAATTCACAGGCTGATGACGAATTTTGGAAGGTCAAGTATGACCATGAAGCTGCAAAGAAAGCCAGAAAAACCAAGAAAGCCGCCAGGAAAGCCGCTGCCCGGAAGAAGGGGAATAAGCCTAGCGCCTCAGATATGCTTCATTTGGAAGATACCTCTGAATCATAGGTAGCTCTTGACTCTTTAGGTTCCTTTTTAACCACCTTATTGACATTGATTATCATCAGGAGGACACAGGAGCAAGTCATGCAGTGGATGAAGAGGTAACTATTATTTCCTCCGACTCCGAGCCTTTGCCAAGACGGAAAATCCGAAGAATAACCTGGAAAGTAAGATTTTCACATCCTTTAGCTTATCAAGATCCTCAATTTCTTTCGAAGCAATAGATGCATGAGAACCGGAGGCAAACCCGGACCAGCAAGGATGCCGAACTTTCCTCCGACTTACCAAATGCACCAAAGAAGCGCCGGAACAAGGTTACTTCCGATTTACACCCTATTTATCGTTTGGCGGGTCTCATTCGTGAACCACTCAATTCTTCTAACTCAAACTACCAGGAAACTTCACCTTCCTCCGGCGAGTCAATGCAGTCCAACTTGCCGACTTTTAAAACCGCTCCAGGGTAATGATAATCTGCTTATCTTGTGTTTATCTTAACTCTTGTTTTTGCACTAACCTTTTGATTTTTACACAGCATACAAGTAAAGCCCAGCAAAAGGGCGAAGAAGAACAAGCCGGCCGAAGAGCCGATCTTAAATGAGCCGGAGCTCAGAACGGCTGCTCCTGACACCTCCGCTCATGAGCCGCCGCCTGAACCAGCCCACGACATTCCAACGCCTACTGCTGACCCACCTGTCGAGCAAGCCATTGATGGTTCTGAGAATCCAGAGATCCCTAGCCTGGGCAAGACAGATGACCCGGATGTCGAAATCATCAAGACTGACTTTGTTGAGCCGGGGAGACCCACCGTGCTGGCCAAGTGCTCCGCCAAAGAAGAACTTCTGGAACGCCGCAGGGTTAAGCTGGATGTCACTGATTATACTCATCTGTGTATTGGAGAAATCGTCTCTGGTTATATAAATCAAGTGCACAACAGCCATGACATGGAAATTGACATGGTGAAATAGATACACCAAAAATCTGAGGTATAACTCTTGTTGATGTACTTTATTTGTCCTTACTATACCAGCCCCCAAGTCTATTGCTTATGATGAAATATGTTGTAGACTTAAGACCAGCTTAGTAATATATGTAAGAAATCCGGCTTATCCTGTAGCCCCCAAGGGCCGGCTTAACCAGCATGTTTGAACCGGTCCTTATCCTGTTTTAATCAAGAAGTACTTGGAACAGCAATATGCATTAGCCCCCAAGTGCCAAGTATCTTTGCTTGCAAAGTGCTTGGGACTTCCTTTAATGAACCACCACCGCAAACAGAATCCTTCAGCATACATTAGCCCCCAAGTGCCAAGTATCTTTGCTTGCAAAGTGCTTGGGACTTAATGTTGCATTATGATAATCCTGATTGTAACCCGGCATTTGTACAGGCCACCATTAGTCAATTTGAATCAAAGATTTCTGACTTGAAGAATCGCCTGGAAGCACAGGAGATTGAAACCCAAAAAGCCAATTCCAAGTTTGAATTCAGTGTATCTGAACAAGAGAAACTGAAAAAAAAGGCTTTGAAGCAGAGAAGAAGGCCTGGGCTGATGAAAAGATTGCCTTGATCAACCGGGCTGAGAAAACTGAGGCAGCTCTTGCAGAAACAACCGCCGAGTTATCCGGCTTAAAACGCCATGTATCTCAGATGGTCTCAGCAATCTTTGGTAAGTTACTCTGCAAGTGTTAGATATTTGAATCTTTTCTAACAAGTATATCAATTGTCATCGACTCACCTAACTTTGTAATGCAGGCCCCAGGAGACAATCTTGATCAAAGCATGTTGGTAAAATTAAAGGCGGTTTACACACTGGTAGAACAAATCTACACCGGGTCACAGCGTGCCTTAGCTGCAGTGGCTTTGTCAAATGAAGTCCCCACCGTCTTGGCGGATGTACTGAAACGGCTTGCCGTGCTACCTCAGCGGTTCAAAGAACTAGGGCGATCTTCTGTGAGAGCCGGAGCCGTAACTGCATTAAGTCGGGCCACAGCGTGGCTACCGGAGCTAGACCCGGCCGACATTGCCATCGGGTATCCCAGCCTAAAAGAGGACGGCACCCCTTTTGGACAGGAGGACTTCACCACTTGTGTCAAAGAAATACGCCCTGTGGCCACCCTGATTGCTAATGACACGGACCTTACCAAGTATCATCCGGGTTATGATGCTGAAAACCGGAGGATTCCAACGCCACATTATGAAGTGATCAGCCTGATCCCTCCAATTCGTAAGCATACCTTCGCCCCTGAGGTTGACCCGGCCGGATTAATTGTTGATGAAGCTGAATTTGAAGCTTTGAGTGGCATTGACTGGTCATCATCAACCTTCCACGACAGGGAACAAGATGGAAGAGCGGAAAGGGATGATCCGGAAGCTTCAGGCCAACAACGCAATTGATCCATCAGGTGGCTCATATTTACGCTGTGCTGAAAAAACAATGTTTCATCATTTGGACTCGGGGAGTCATGTAATAGGGTAGAAAAAACACTTAGTTTTGTCGTGCCATCACGCACGTGTCGGGCGCTCAACACTGTTTAAGCCGCCATCTTATATCCCTCCATATTGTGCTGATCATCTGTTTTCCTTATGTTTAAAAGGGCTTTTTAGCTGTCCTGCATAGAGAAACAAATCACAAGTCCCTTGGTGGTTTACCGCATGGCGGGTCATATATCTTACCGATAACCCAGAATTTGAACAAAAATCATAGATAAGCCGGCTAGCAACTATATTTTTGAAATATAACCGTAACATCATACCTGTGATCCTTTGATTTAAGCTGCCGGTTTATGTGACCCGAACAGTAAGGGTGACAACCCAATCTTTAGAAGCCAAAAACTCCCAAATGTATGATGATTGTCATATGCTGGCGATTTATTGACCAAGGCCCAAACCGGGCTAAATAGAAGCCACTCATTAGATGCTTCCAAATATAATCAAAGAGTATCAAGATAAAGTCGAAAGATTGTGATTGCAAAGAACTTTATAAACAACAAACAAAATTCAGAGGCTTCTGATTCGAATATGATCAGAGAACCGTTCCAAAGGGGTTAAGCTAAGATTCGAATACGATCATATAGCCCCCAGTGGCTTTGGCATTGCCGATCAAGAGGGTATCAACAGCTATGTTCTCTTTGGTTCGAATACGACCTATGTTTGAACAAGAAGCCCCCAAATGACCTTGAGAGTTGTTTAATGACGCTGATTCGAATACGATCCACGTCAGACCCAAAAGGGGTTGAGCTATGATTCGGATACGTTCAAGAAGCCCCCTAATAGGTTTGGCAGTGTGCCAATCAAAAGGGTATGGACATCTATGTTCTCTTTGGTTCGAATACGACCTATGTTTGAACAGGAAGCCCCCTGGTGATCATGATATTTGATGGCTAGATTCAAATACGATCATAAGCCAGACCAAAGGGAGAGCCGGATTCAAATATGATCAGCTCCCTGTTGGTCGTTTTAAAGATATAATAATGAAGACATATGAACTTTTGAGGATGAAAAGGACAGAGGTCCTGCTTTATTACTTTTCATAATATATACATCGTCAAAATATGTACATCATGAGAGCCGGTGGCTCAAGTGTAGTAAGGCCGAAGATGAGCGATATTCCACGGCCGGCGGGTCTCCTCCTCCGACTTACGTGAGTCTTTGTGCTCTCGAACATCGATGAGGTAATATGACCCATTATTCAGGTTCTTGCTGACCACAAAGGGTCCTTCCCAAGGCGGGGATAGCTTGTGCATATCGGACTGATCCTGGATGAGCCAGAGCACTAAGTCACCTTCTTGAAAGGTTCTGGACTTAACCCGGCGGCTGTGATAACGGCGCAGGTCCTGCTGGTAAATCGCCGAGCGGGCTGTTGCTAAGTCACGCTTCTCATCCAACAAATCAAGTGCATCCTGACGAGCTTGTTCATTATTAGCTTCAACATAAGCCGCCACTCGGGGTGAGTCATGACGGATGTCACTCGGTAGGACCGCCTCTGCACCGTAAACCATGAAGAAAGGCGTATAACCCGTAGATCTGTTAGGCGTAGTATTGATGCTCCAAATCACAGAAGGCAACTCCTCCACCCAACAACCTAGCGTCCATTGTAAAGGGACCATGAGCCGGGGTTTTATGCCTTTCAAGATCTCTTGATTGGCTCTTTCAGCTTGACCATTGGATTGAGGATGAGCTATTGATGAAACATCGAGCCGGATATGTTCACGTTGACAGAACTCTTCCATAGCACCTTTGGATAGATTAGTACCATTGTCAGTTATGATGCTGTGTGGAAAACCAAAACGAAAGATCACCTTTTTCATGAATTGAACCGCCGTGGCTGCATCACGCTTACTGACCGGCTCTGCCTCAACCCACTTCGTGAATTTATCAACCACCACCAGGAGGTGTGTCTTTTTATCCTTGGACCTTTTGAAAGGCCCAAACATGTCAAGCCCCCAGACTGCAAACGGCCAAGTGATTGAAATCATCCTCAATTCTTGAGCCGGTACATGAGCTCGTCGTGAGAATTTTTGACAACCATCACATTTACTGACCAGATCCTCCGCATCAGCATGAGCCGTCAGCCAATAAAAACCATGACGGAAAGCTTTGGCCACAAGAGATTTTGAGCCGGCATGATGACCACAATCCCTTTCATGGATCTCATGAAGTATTTCTTGACCTTCCTCAGGCGACACACACCGTTGAAACGCCCCAGTAACACTGCGATGATGCAACTCACCATGAACAATTGTCATGGACTTAGACCGCCGGACGATTTGTCTAGCCAAGGTCTCGTCCTAAGGCAACTCGCCTCGGGTCATGTAAGCCAAATATGGAACTGTCCAATCTGGGATGACGTGAAGAGCCGCCACCAATTGCGCTTCTGGGTCTGGAACAGCTAAGTCTTCCTCTATGGGCAACTTGACAGAAGGGTTATGCAAAACATCCAAGAAGGTGTTAGGTGGCACCGGCTTACGTTGAGATCCCAACCGGCTTAAAGCATCAGCCGCCTCATTCTTCCTTCAATCAATGTGCTCTACTTGATAACCTTTGAAGTGTCCAGCGACAACATCAACTTCACGGTGATAAGCCGCCATGAGAGGATCCTTAGAATCCCACTTGCCTGACACCTGTTGAGCCACCAAATCTGAGTCGCCAAAGCACCTTACCCGGCTTAAGTTCATCTCCTTAGCCATCCGAAGACCATGGAGCAAGGCCTCATATTCAGCTGCATTGTTAGTATAGGGAAACATCAACCGGAGCACATAACAAAATTTGTCACCTCGAGGGGAAGCTAAAACAACTCCAGCCCCGAGCCCTCCAATTGCCTGGACCCATCAAAGTGAATAGTCCAGTATGTGATGTCCGGCTTTTCTTCAGGCGTCTGCAATTATGTCCAATCGTTGATGAAGTCCACCAATGCCTGAGACTTAATAGCAGTACGTGGCATATACTTTAAGCCATGAGGCCCAAGCTCAATGGCCCACTTGGCAACTCGTCCTGTGGCCTCTCCATTCTGAATGATGTCTCCCAAAGGGGCTGAACTTACCACAGTAATGGGGTGACCTTGGAAGTATTGCTTAAGCTTCCGGCTCGCCATGAACACCCCATAAACGAGCTTCTGCCAATGTGGATATCTTTGCTTGGACTCAATAAGCACCTCACTGATGTAGTAAACCGGTCGTTGAACCGGATGCTCCTTGCTAGCCTCCTTGCACTCCACCACAATTGCAACACTGGCAGCACGTGAGTTAGCAGCCACATACAACAATAAGGGCTCCTTATCAATGGGAGCCGCAAGGACCGGCGGCTCAGATAACTGTCTCTTTAAATCTTCAAAGGCAGTGTTAGCGGCATCACTCCAGACAAAGTTGTCTGTTTTCTTCATCATCTGATATAGCGGTATGGCCTTCTCACCTAACCGGCTTATGAACCGGCTTAAAGCAGCGATACGACCCGCCAGTCGCTGAACATCATTGATGCACACCGGCTTAGCCAAGGAGGTGATTGCCTTGATCTTCTCTGGGTTAGCCTCAATGCCTCTGTTAGAGACCAGAAAACCCAAAAGCTTGCCTGCTGGCACGCCAAACACACATTTGGTCGGGTTAAGCATCATTTTGTAGACCCGGAGATTATCAAAGGTTTCCTTCAGATCATCTATCAAGGTCTCCTTCTCTCTGGATTTCACCACAATATCATCCACATAAGCATGAGCATTGCACCCAATCTGATCGTGGAGACAGTTCTGCACACATCGCTGATAAGTCGCCTGGGCACTCTTGAGCCCAAATGGCATAGATACATAACAGAAGGCTCCAAACGGAGTGATGAAGGCCGTCTTCTCCTGGTCCTTAACTGCCATTTTGATCTGATGATAACCAGAGTAAGCATCCAAGAAGCTCAAACGCTCACAACCCACCGTAGCATCAATAATTTGATCAATACGGGGAAGAGCAAAAGGATCAGCCGGACAAGCCTTATTTAAGTCCGTGTAATCCACACACATCCGCCAGGTGCCGTTCTTTTTTTTAAGTACAAGCACCGGGTTAGCCAACCACTCCGGGTGAAAAACTTCAACAATAAACCCGGCCGCCAAGAGCCGGGCCACCTCCTCACCGATAGCTTTACGTCTCTCCTCGTTAAACCGCCGAAGAAACAGCCTGACCGGCTTAAACTTTGGATCAATATTAAGAGTGTGCTCAGCGAGTTCTCTCGGTACACCCGGCATGTCAGAAGGTTTCCATGCAAAGATGTCCCGGTTCTCACGGATGAACTCGATGAGCGCGCTTTCCTATTTAGGATCCAGATTGGCACTGATACTGAATTGCTTAGATGAGTCGCCTGGAACGAAATCAATAAGCTTAGTGTCATCAGCCGACTTAAATTTCATCACCGGGTCATGCTCTGCGGTTGGTTTCTTCAGAGACGTCATGTCCGCCGGGTCAACGTTGTCCTTATAAAACTTCAACTCCTCTGCTGCACAAACAGATTCGGCATAAGCAGCGTCACCTTCCTCACATTCTAGGGCTATCTTCCGACTCCCATGTACTGTAATAGTGCCCTTGTGACCCAGCATCTTGAGCTGTAAGTAAACATAACACGGCCGCGCCATGAACTTGGCATAAGCCGGCCGTCCAAACAGAGCATGATATGGGCTCTTGATCTTGACCACTTCAAAGGTTAATTTCTCGGCCCTAGAATCATGCTCATCTCCGAAGGCTACCTCCAGCTCAATCTTACCAACTGGGTATGCCGACTTACCAGGCACCACTCCATGGAAAACAGTGTTGGATGTCTTAAGATTTTTGTCAGTCAACCCCATACGATGAAAGGTCTCATAATAGAGGATGTTGATGCTGCTACCTCCATCCATGAGCACTTTAGTGAATTTATATCCACCAACCTGAGGTGCTACCACCAAGGCTAACTGACCCGGATTGTCAACTCGGGGAGGGTGATCTTCCCTGCTCCACACAATAGGCTGCTCTGACCACCATAAATAACGGGGTACCGCCAGCTCAACAGCGTTCACAGCCCTTTTATGAAGCTTCTGGTCTCATTTGCACAAGCTAGTGGTGAACACATGATATTGTGCACTATTCAGCTGCTTTGGATTGCTCTGATAACCCGATTGCTGCTGCTGCTGACCTCCCTGACCAGACTGTTGATTATAACCACCTTGATTTCCTTGAAAGCCGAAACTTGAGCCGGCACCCGAGCCATGGAAACCGCCTCCACCTGAGCCGCCACCAGTCCCATGGTTGCCGTCGAACATATTAGAATTTTTGAAAGCCTTCATGATCGCGCAATCTTTCCATAGGTGAGTGGCTGGCCTTTCCCGAGTGCCGTGTCTTGGATAGGGTTCATTGAGCAGTTTCTCAAGAGTAGGACCTGACCCGCCAGCCCGAGGGGGTGGCCTCCCCTCGCGTTGTTGATTGTTACCCTGTGAATTGGTGTTAGCCACAAACTCTGGGTTACCGTCAGCCTTACGTTTATTGCCTCCCTGACTCGCCGGATTATGCTGCTGACCCTTTCCATTGTTGTTCTTCTTTCCCTTCCCTGTCTTCTCTTCATCAGACGCGGGATCCTTGGTACTATCAGAATCAGCGTATTTGACTAGAGCCGCCATCAGCTGGCCCATGTCATTAAAATCACGCTTGAGCCGCCCCAGTTTTTGTTTCAGAGGTTCAAATCGGCAATTTTTCTCCAACATTAAGACCACAGAGCCGGCATCCATCTTGTCAGATGAATGTATTATCTCCTTGACCCGGCGCACCCAATGAGCGGTGGACTCACCTTCCTCTTGCTTGCAATTAGTCAAGTCCACAATTAACATGGGCTGCTTGCATGTATCTTTGAAGTTCTGGATAAACCGGGCATTTAACTCTGCCCATGACCAATGGAATTAGGCGGCAGCCCCTTCAGCCAAGTGCGGGCCGTTCCGTCCAACATCATCGTGAAGTACATGGCCATCGCCGCATCACTGACCTCCAACAGCTCCATGGCCATCTCATAGCTTTCAATCCACGCCCCGGGCTGTAAATTAGTTGTGTAATTCGGCACCTTTCGGGGTCCCTTGAAGTCCTTGGGAAAACGCTCATTACGCAAAGCCGGCACCAAACAAGGAACACCACTGGTTCTTGTGGCCACGCCTACCTCAATAGAAGTCGTCGGATAATCCGGGAAGGTTTGATGAGTCGCCTGCTCAGCCGCCTACTGAGCCACTTGCTGAGCCTCTTGACGCATTCTTTCCTGTACCGGGTTATGCCCACCTGGCTGGTTACGGCGCTGAGCGTTGCTTGACACGGCCGCCGAATCCATATGTCTGCTATAACTCGGGCTCCGGCTCGGACGAGGAGTCGAATGGATCATGTCCCGACTATAAGAATAAGCCTCCTGCTGAGCCAAGGCCGTCTGAAGAAGATCCCTGACCCTTCGTGTTTCGACTGCTGTTGGAGAATCGCCATCCGCCGGGAGAGCCGCCAGGCGTGCCGACGCGGCAATCAAGTTCTCCAGCGGGTTAGAAAAATGACCTGGTGGTGTCGGTATGTAGCGAGGCAGAGCTGTGTGCATGTGAGGTGGCTCCATCACCCGGGGTTGAATTGGCGCTCCAGCTCCGGGTGTCATAATCCGGTTCACCTCCGGCGGGTTACTAGGGCCAGCCCCAGGTGTGTTGAAAAGATTACGAGGATCATAAACTGGAGGCAGACGCAATTGGGCCTTCTGGTGCCTCCTTGTCATGATCTCATTAGAGGCATTCAGATTCATCGTAAGTTGAAAAGCTTCTGATTGAATCTGCTGAGCTCGTGCATCCAAAGCTGCCCGCTCCGCGGCCAATCTGGTGTCCTCAGCTGCTAGGGCTTCTTTGGCTCGGGCTATCTCCTCACGTACCTGTGCTACCTCTGCATCATGCTCAGCTTGATCCGCTGGAATAACTGTGGCGGTTAACAGGGCCGTCAATCTGTCCATGAGATCTATCAGCACCTGAGCCGGCGGGCACACAGGGCCACCTGCCCCGGCTGCTCCTGACCCGGAAGTTATTGCTGCCACAGCCGTAGAGTTTTGACCGGGTTGAGTGCCAGCCATGAAGATCCCTACTCTGCTCGGTGGCTCAAAGGGGTCCAGAATACTGCTGCCATCGGAACATCCCCCAAGCCCGCCGTCTTGTAATTGATACAACGAATCCGTCTCACCAGTGGATGACTCACCATTAGAGTAGACGGCCGTCTCACCACCATCCACGGATCCTTCGGAAAGTTCCCCTCCATGGATGCAACCCACGAAGGCATGCTTCATGGCGGGCTGAGCCCGGGCGGGTCTCGCACGCTGAGCCGTCTCGATGATGTCGGTGCAGATGTTCGGCTCAGGGCCCGGCTCGCCAATCCGGCCTATGAAGACGTGGATTCCGCCGAAGGGGACCCGGTACCCGTACTCAATTGAGACGGCATCGGGACCCCAGCCGGCATCGTCGATGTAGAGCTTGCCGCGACGACTCTTGGTCATCCGGCCCACAGCGTATCCCTTGAGCCCTTCGAAGCTGCCCTTCAAGAACTCAAATCCATCGTGCGCTGGCCCCACGGTGGGCGCCAACTGTCGTGGAATTGTCACGGCAGATGTCCTCGTGAAAGGACTTAGTCGTGGAGCCATCGCAACTAGGAAGCTTAAAGGGGTTAAAGCGGGATAAAGGACACGAGGGTTTATACTGGTTCAGCCCCTTGCGGTGAAGGTAAAAGCCTAATCCAGTTGAGGTGGAATTGCTAGGGTTTCGATGACCTGGGAGCGAATCCGCTATGCCTGGCTCTCGATTTGATGTTACTTGCCCTCAACCGCCGCCGGGTCGTTCCTTTATATATAGAGGTCGACGCCCAGCGGCTCATAGAGTCCCGGCCGGCTCATAAATAGTGTCTGGCTCGGTGACCAGTTAATCTTGCCTTACAATACAAGTTATGCCTTTATGGCGGTTTATCACTACAGGCCTTAAGTCGCCTTTGGGCCTTGGGCCCTTAACTGAACCGCCATCTTCAAGCTTGATATTGGGCTTCATATGATGAATCGCCATAGCGTAACCCGGCCCCTCCTGGGCGGGTTACACTAGTAATTATATCCCCAAGAATCTAGGACCCACCGGCTTTATCTTCGCACGGAAGGAACTGCCTTCTTACCCCCTGACAGCTAGGACCCACCAGGTTGAAGCGAAGGTAGCGTTATCTGTCCGGCCGCGAACGTGTACGTACATAGCGGTCAATTAGTGTCTCTGAAGTGACGTACCGTGGCCGAGTAAGGAGCGGCATGTGTTGAAGTAGAGGCGCCAACGTAGCATGTCAGGCAGTCCCGTCTATATCGTGTACACATACGTACGGCCACACTGCAAGATAGTAAATACGGCTACGTACGTACATACGGGCGGGGTCTCTAACGCGTACAGCGACTAATCCTGTTCATTGGAAGCCAACCGGCTGGGTCGGAACCGAGAAAGTGTGTCGTGTTCATGGGGAGGCACCGGAATGCGTCATGTTCATCAGGAGGCAACGGAATACGTCGTGTTCATCGGGAGCCAACCGGCTTGGACGGATTAGCCGATCGAAACGAGGCCTGGTGTACCATAGGACGGAGGAAACGGCCTTGTGTTCGACCGCCTACGGTCGAAACGGGATCCTGTTCATCGGGAGGGGTCTGGCTTGCCACAAAACAGAGGAAACGGACTTCTCTTGGACCTCCTACGGTCGAAACGGGATCCTGTTGATCGGGAGGGGTGTGGCGTACCGCAAAATGGAGGAAACGGACTTGTGTTGGAGTGCTACGGTCGAAACGGGGGCCTTGTTCATCGGGAGGGGCGTGGCGTACCGCAAAACGGGACTCCACGGGCTACTGTTCATCTCCATCGTCGACCTCCTCCAGCCTCCACGGGCTACTGTTCATCCACCGTCGACCTCCTCCAGCCTCCACCTGCGACTGTTCATCCACGGGCTCCTGTTCATCCAGCCTCCACTGCTCCTCCACCGGCTACTGTTCAACCAGTCCTCTCCACGGGGTCCTGTTCAACCACCCCTCCACGGGCTACTGTTCATCCAGCCCTCCACCGGCTACTGTTCAACCAGCCCTCCACGGGGGCGTCCTATTCATCCAGCCCTCCACGGGGTCCTGTTCATCCACCCCCAACCGGCTTGATCGATCGGGGTCCTGTTCATCCAGCGGCAATGGCCTCTACTACCACGGGGTCCTGTTCATCCAACCCCCCCCCCCCACCGGGAACAGTTCATCCAAAACCCCCCAACAACGCTCACTATTCATCAAGGGAAGGAGGCAGCAGGTTCGATCGGCTTCAGTTAGCAGCAGTAGCAAAGGAATCACTCGGGTTCAGTTAACAGCAAGGGATCGATCGGGGTTCAGTAACGTAGCTAGTGCAATCGCTCAGGTTCAGTTAGAGCCCAACGCCTCGCTCGGGTTCAGTTAGAGCGCAACGCCTCGCACACACGTGTGTATGTGTATGAGGGAAACGCACAAACCTCCGTGCATCGCTCGGCCCCGACCACCCACCGTAACCGGGAACTCCCCGAAATTTTCCTCGCCCTCGCTTCTACCACGGTTTTTCCATCATGGACGGCCCAAAGAATGTCATCCAGCTGCGTCTCCAGCCCGCCCAGGACGAAAAGCCCATTTTCTGTCATGATTTTTTGTCATAGAAGTAGGAGCCCACCACATCTATGATGATACCGGGTTTTGTCACAATTATCGTCATAGAAGTGTCATAAGCATGACAGAAAAAAATCGTTCGGCCCAAAATGTCACGGATGTGTGTTTTCTTTGTAGTGCATGTGACATGAACAATATTGAGCACAAATCATGTCTTTCATTCCATTGATGATCACAAGTTTGACCTCACATTCGAACTTGCCACGTGATGATGTGGACTCGGGGTTTACCAAGACATGATCACTTTGAATTACCTTGCGAGAATCATAGTTTAAAAGTCACGCAGACAAGCTCTCCATAATGTATGAATCACATTGTACATGTATTGCCCGCCCGCTCACGTCTCAGATCTCATTTGCTTGTACTTGGTTATCATGGGGGGTATACATTCCATTTCATGATTTGAGGGGACAGTTTTGCGATGTGCCGGCCTTTTACATTTTCCATGTGTCATGGACAATATTGATCATGAATCATGTCTGATTCCAGTGATGATCACAAGTTCGACCTCACATTTGAACTTGCTACGTGACCAAGTCGACTCGTGGTTTACTAAGACATGATCGTTTTGAATAACCTTGCGAGAATAACAATTTAAAAGCCATGCACAGGAGGTCTCCATGATACCTGACCACATTATACAGTATTGTGCACGCGCTCACGTCGCATATCTCATTTTCTTGTACTTTGTCACACCATTGGGGGTTTCTTTCCATTTCATGATTTGACGGTAAAGGTTTGCGATGAACGGACCTTTACATTTTCCATGTGGGATGAACAATATTGAGCACAGATCATGTCTGATTCCATTGATGATCACAAGTTCGACCTCACATTCCAACTTGCCACGTGACAATGTGGACTTGGGGTTTACCAAGACATGATCATTTTGAATCACCTTGCGAGAATAGCTCTTTAAAAGTCATGCACACAATCGGTTTTCTCTTCATTTTTCATTACAAATAAATAAATAAAAGAACGTAGTTTGATTCATGGCCGTTGGATGCACGATGTATGACCTCTATACCGCTGCCTCCTCACCTTCCTTGGAACACTATGTACCGCCAGATGGAGGATCGATGGCTCCTAAGTCGCCTGCCTTCTCCTCTGCCTTCTCACATAAATTTCGACCGCACTGAGAAGGTACACGCAGAACAATTACCACTGCTCCTCCCACTTCCCTGTCCCATCAGAAAACCGCACCTCGATTTCTCATGTAGTTTCCCCATTCTCTCTCTTGTTCTTCACTTCTTGAAGCACGTGGAGCTTCATCCGATCTTTAAGAATCCGAATCTGTATGATGGATTCCAGCAGGACCCTATGTGAAGCTGTGAAGGCGAAGGTTAGGCTGTTCGTACTGCTTGCTAGCTAGTTTTTCATTTGTTTGGATGAATCAAACGCCCAAATCTGAACATTTTTGTGATTTCTTTATCATCTATTTAACATGCATGTCACGGAAAAAGGGTTGCACGGGCGGTCGATGTAGTTGCAGAATACGGAATCAAGATTCATCAGTTCTTGGATCCTGAGGTACATGTATGTCCTAATCTTTCTAGATTTCTTCCTAGTGATGTACTATGTATCCCATAATTCTGGCCATGGGCAACATGGATGATGATTAGGTTCCCCTGGTTAGAAAAAGAATGCATTGAGTTTGAACTTCTATGTGATTTTCAGTAAAATGTTATTTATTTGCATTTTAGTTGTATGATCATTCCCCTGAAGTTCTTCGAATTGCGTATGCCAGAAAGGTTCAGTTGGATCTGGAATATGGTACTGCTAACGATGTAGCCATGTTCACTGTCAAGACTGGCCTATTTTCACCTGCGCTATTGCATACGCTCTCCATCAGACTTTATATCACTGGGACTTCAAGATAGCTGATCATGAAATCAAGGATGTTGTTTTGGTGAAATTCAAGTACCAAAAATAGATGTTTCGTTGATTCATGGTTGCCACCTGAAGTTAGCAGAAGGCATCGAAGCTGAAGCACTAATGATGGAAACTAAAGTTTCACAGTTGATGCCACATACCCCAGAATTGTACGGCCTCACCAGGAGTGTCATAATGCATGTCCCTCGTAATGCTTTTGAGGATGAAGATGACGAAGATGCTGAAGGTGATGCATGTGCTATTGCAGGGCTAGCACTGCTGCAGGCTGTGGTGTTGGAGGTGCCTTGCAGCTCCTTGAACCCTAGTGATTACGCCTGCTCTTTTTTATGAAATTAGTGATATGCAAGACTATGTGTATGTATGTTTGATGTCTGCCATGTCTGAAGTGGCAAGATATGCAAATGAACTTTTGTGATGTTCTAAGTGCCAGAAAATATGAACTTATGTGTGATACGTCTCCAACGAATCTATAATTTATGAAGTATTCATGCCATGTTTACAACAATTCTATATTGTTTTGGTATGATTTGAATGGAACTAACCCGGACTGACGTTGTTTTTAGCAGAACTACCGTGGCGTTGTTTTTTTGTGCAGAAATAAAATTCTCGGAATGGGCTGAAACTTTTTTATGATTTTTTTTGGAATAAAAGAGACCCACGAAGCTTCGTGGAGGACCAGAAGAGCCACGAGCCCCCCACTCACCACTTGGGCGTGCCCAGGGGGTGATGGTGCCCAAGTGCCTCGTGGGCCTATCGTAACACCTTTTCATGTGATTCCAACTCTAAAAATTCTTATAAATAGGGAAACCCCCAGAAATAACCCTAGAACTTTGACTCCACCGCCGCAAGCCTCTGTACCAAAGAGATCCCATCTGGAGCCTTGTTCCGGCACTCTCCCGAAGGGGGAAATCATCACTGGAGGCCATCTTCACCATCCTGATGGTCTCCATGATGAGGAAGGAGTAGTTCACCTCATGAGGGTATGCACTAGTAGCTATGCGTTTGATCTCTCTGTCTCTCTCTCTCTCTTGTGTTCTTGATTTGGCATGATCTTGATGTACCGCGAGCTTTATTAATATAGTTGGATGATATGGTCTTTCTCCCTCTCTATGTTGTTGTGATGAATTGAATTTTTACCTTTGAGGTTTCACTATTATCGAATTGAATACTTTTTGGATTTGAGAACACTTGATGTATGTCTTGCATGTGGATTCCTATGGTGACAATTTGGTGTTCTATTGATTCAATTGATATATGTTTTGGCGATCAACTTGCGGATTCCCGTGGTGACATTGGGGTAATCAAGGCATAGAGGTTGATGCATGTTTTCGTCCTTGTTTCTTTGGTAGATACCTTGGGGCACTCTTTGAAGCTCCTTGTGTCGGATTGAATATTATGAATCTGGAGTTGTTTGATGCATATCATATATTTAATCACCGATACTTGTGGTGACATTGGAGTATCTAAGTGACATTAGAGTTGCTTGATGTGTATCATATGGTGTTATTTTAGTATGAACTCTGGGGCTGTTTGTGACACTTATTCGAACAGCTCAATAGATTGATCAGAAAGAATAACTTTGAGGTGGTTTCGTACCCTACAACAATTTCATCCTATGTTCTCCGCTAGATAAGAACTTTGGAGTGATTCTTTGTCGCACGTTGAGGGATTGTTATATGATTCAATTATGTTCGCACTGTTGAGAGATTGCACTAGTGAAATTATGAACCCTAGGCCTTGTTTTCAAGCATTGCAATACCGTTTGTGCTCTGTTTTATCACTTGCTACCTTGCTATTTTTATATTTGCATATTACAAAACCTATATCTACTATCCATACTACACTTGTATCATCATCTCTTCGCCGAACTAGTGCACCTATACAATTTACCATTGTATTGGGTGTGTTGGGGACACAAGAGATTTCTTGTATTTGATTGCAGGGTTGTTTGAGAGAGACCATTTTCATCCTACGCATCCCACGGATTGATAAACCTTAGGTCATGCACTCAAGGGAAATCTGTCGTTGTCCTACAAAACTCTACGCTTGGAGGCCCAAAACGAGCCTATAAGAATAAGTTGAATTGTAGACATCAATGTGAGGCTTTAAGTGCCACTATATGCGTGCACATTTAGATGCTTTATGGAACTTTCGATGTATGTCTAATTATATTAGGGAAAATTTAGTTTTCGCCACTCTTAGTTTGTTGCCAATTTTGCTTATGTCACTCTAAAATTTGGCATTTCACTCTTGTCACTGTAGATTTGGACAATGTATCACAATTGTTATTCTGTGGCAAAAGCAAAAAATATTATTTTCACTGGTGGCACTGTTAATTTTTTACTATGTATCACAATAGCCACTCTATTTTCTTTTTTGCTTTTGCCACGGAATGTCAATTGTGATACATTGTCAAAACCTAAGAGTGGCGAAAGTGAAATGCCAAATTTGAGAGTGGCATAAGTAAAATTGGCAAAATCTAGAGTGGCGGAAACAAATGTTTTTCATTATATTATGTAGTGTACATATGCATTATGATGCCAATGCCATATGGTTCTCTAAATGTAATGCCAATGCCATATGGTTTTTTTTAATGTAATGCCTAAAAAATCATTTACTGATTTTTTGAGCTATAACTCCAATTCTTTCACTGAGGACTGGGCCATCGAACCATACGCCCAATGACATGTGGGCCAAGTCCACACGAACAGTCTCGTCACATTTTGTGAGAGAAAGCCCCCATCCCTCCTTCCTCAGCCCCGGCCGCCTCGCAGTCCTCTCCACCTTCACAACTCTACTAACACACCCGAGGTGGCAGCCGGATATCATCGTGGATTGCAGCCGCCTGCAAGATACAACCGCCTTTTGCAACTCACCCTAGCGTCGCCGGCTGTTGGCATCGACTAATGCCGGCGTTTTTGTCGCTGCCTACACACCCCTCCCAGATTGGGGTTTTCTCATGGACAACAAGGTAAGTGCAATTTGCATCCATATCTTGTAGTTCTAATTTGTAGTCTACCACTGGGTGATAATCCACCATAAGGCAATCGTCGTGTATGCATTTTCCCACAGTCTGATTTTAGGATTCTATTTTCAGTGCCCACGGTGTCATGACTTAGGGCACATGTGCGGCCTCGGCCAGACAAACGAATTGTTCAACATCACCATCTGAGAGGACTTTAGGAAGTACACTGTATGTTTGTAAAGATCCATCTCACCTCGACGATTAGGGTTCTTAAAATTACATGATTTTGTGGAGACTGCATGGTTGTACTTCTGGCCAAATTGGGAATAATATTGCCTACTTTACCAACATAGTATTGCTAAATAGGGATAAATGCCAACTACCATTCGACACTGACGCTAGTCAGAGGAGGAACTAGTGGACGTGCCATGCCAGTGACTCGATATGGAAACATTGCCTAGTTTACCAGCAAAGTAATATAAGAGCGTTTAGATCACTACTTTAGTTGTCTAAACACTCTTATATTCCTTTACAGAGGGAGTAGCAAATTGTTGTTGTACAATTCTGTCAGTATAGCTCATATTTGCATAACTTCGTAAAAATACACAAAAAGTTACTAATCATCTAAAAGATCTTATTTTAGTTCACATAGTGAGTAATACTTTGTCATTCACAACATCATAATATTAGCACATGGAAATAAAGCTCATATTTGGTTAACAAATTTTCTCGTTTGTATTCACTAGGAGATCACTGTTTTTAAGAGCTAGTATTTTATCTGTTCATATTTTCCAACCTATATGAATAACAGATTATATCTTCATTGTTAACAAATATATCATGTCTTACTATTTCTCGCAGTACATCCCTTGCTTTCCAACAAAACATGTGGTACAAAAGTTTTACATGTTCTTGGATGAAGAATCTGCTCCGTTCACATTGCACACAAGCCATGGATGTATGTTAAAGTTGTACTCAGTACCGATAGTGAAGGTCGCTCATATTTTCGTCCGTGCTTGCGGAGAGAGCTTGCTACACGTTACTTACTGAAAGTTGGCACTGAATTGTTGGTGGATATAACACAGCCTGATCTTGTCATCCGTCTGTCCATACGATCTGAGATCCCTCGATGGACCAACAACCTAAGTTAGTTGTCTTTCAAGTTTTTGCTTGTTTAACTAGAACTTAGCAAAAATAATGTATCTCTCCAGACTTACTAATTAATATTTTATTTTCATGCAGGGCTTGTTCAATATGTAGCTAAAGAGATGGTGGTTACTCCTGCATCCAAATTTCACTTGAAAGACTTAAAGCATCTCGTCAAATTTGTTGGTATAATTGACTCCCTTACTAAGTGGTTCCATGCTAGAGGCCACATGGGAATATGTGTTCCAGTGGTACATACCTTGAACATGATTAATTGTAACATTCACAAAATTATGGTACAAAGTCTTTTATGTTAAATATGCTCTCGATGAACTATTGCTTCAAACAATGTCACTATTGTTTTGTTTATCTTTTAACAGATGTTTCCGTGTTCAGTTGTTCCTGAATTGATGCCCAGACATGGTCCAATCGCACTAGCTATTGGTCACAACAAGAAGTTCATGGCAAGATACATAATATCCCCTAGAATTGGAACCATTCACATTACTAAATGGGAGGTGGTGATGGCAATGTGTCCGCATTTGAAAATGGGTGCCAATGTTATGCTGATAGTGTATGAAGGCACTGAAGGGCTTTTCATGTTCATTGACGACATGTTGTGATGCAGTTTCAGGACAATGATTTCCTTGAATCCTGATTGTCAAGTACTTTATGTCAAGTTGTGTATGCGGAGTAGCACTTATTTCTTGGGAATCGTAGCATGCAATTTCAAAAATTTCCTATGCTCATGCAAGATCTATCTAGGAGATGCATAGCAACGAGAGGGGGAGAGTGTGTCTACATACCCTCGTAGACCGAAAGCGGAAGCGTTTGACAACGCGGTTGATGTAGTCAAACTTCTTCTCGTTCCGACCGATCAAGCACCGAACGTACGGCACCTCCGAGTTGTGCACACGTTTAGCTTGATGACGTCCCTCCAACTCTTGATCCAGCAAAGTGTCGAGGGAGTGGATGAGTTCTGTCAGCACGATGGCGTGGTGACGGTGATGGTGAAGTGATCCGCGCAGGGCTTCGCCTAAGCACCGCGAGAATATGACCGAGGGTGTAATCTGTGGAGGGGGGCACCGCACACGGCTAACAATTGTTGGTGTGTGTTCTAGCGGTGCCCCCCTCATATATATAGGTTGGAAGGGAGGAGAGGCGGCCAAGGGGGCACCCCAAGTAGGAGGAATCCTACTTGGGCGCCTCCCAATTCGGCCTCCCCCCTTTCCTATTCCTATTCGGAGTAGGAAGGGAAGAGGGGGAAGGGGGAGTCCTATTCCCTTTTTCCTTTCCTCCTTCCCCTTTCCTTCTCCAATTTGGCCAGCCCATATGGGGGGCGCATCAGCACCTTTGTGGCTGGTGTGTTTCCGCTCTTGGCCCATAAGGCCCATATCTTTTGCCGGGGGTGCCCGGAACCCCTTCTGGTGACCCGATAAGTACCCGGTGCATCCCGAAACACTTCCGGTGTCCGGATACCATCGTCCTATATATCAATCTTTACCTCTTGACCATTTCGAGACTCCTCGTCATGTCCGTGATCTCATACGGGACTCTGAACAACATTCAGTCACCAAATCACATAACTCATATAATACAAAATCGTCATCGAACGTTAAGCGTGCAGACCCTACGGGCTCGAGAACCATGTAGACATGACCGAGACACCTCTCCGGTCAATAACCAATAGCGGAACCTGGATGCTCATATTGTCTCCAACATATTCTACGAAGATCTTTATCGGTCGAACTGTTATGACAACATACGTTATTCCCTTTGTCATCGGTATGTTACTTGCCCGAGATTCGATCGTCGGTATCCTCATACCTAGTTCAGTCTCGTTACCGGCAAATCTCTTTACTCGTTCCGTAATACATCATCTTGCAAATAACTCATTAGTCACATTTCTTGCAAGGCTTCTTATGATGTGTATTACCGAGAGGGCCCAGAGATACCTCTCCGATACTCGGAGTGACAAATCCTCATCTCGATCTATGCCAACCCAATAAACACCTTCGGAGATACCTGTAGAGCATCTTTATAATCACCCAGTTACGTTGTGATGTTTGATTGCACACAAGGCATTCCTCCGGTATCCGGGAGTTGCATAATCTCATAGTTGAAGGAATATGTATTTGACATGAAGAAAGCAATAGCAACAAAATTGAACGATCAATATGCTATGCTAACGGATGGGTCTTGTCCATCACATCATTCTCCTAATGATGTGATCCCATTCATCAAATGACAACACATGTCTATGGTTAGGAAACTGAACCATCGTTGATTAACGAGCTAGTCTAGTAGAGGCTTCCTAGGGACACGATGTTTTGTCTATGTATCCACACATGTATCAAGTTTCCGGTTGATACAATTCTAGCATGAATAATAAACATTTATCATGATATAAGGAAATATAAAATAACAACTTTATTATTGCCTCTAGGGCATATTTCCTTCAGTCTCCCACTTGCACTAGAGTCAATAATCTAGTTCACATCGCCATGTGATTCAACACCAATAGTTCACATCTTTATGTGATTAACACCCATAGTTCACATCACCATGTGACCAACACCCAAAGGGTTTAGAAGAGTCAATAATCTCGTTCACATAGCTATGTGATTAACACCCAAAGAGTACTAAGGTGTGATCATGTTTTGCTTATGAGAGAAGTTTAGTCAACGGGTCTGCCACATTCAGATCCGTATGTATTTTCCAAATTTCTATGTCTACAATGCTCTGCATGGAGCTACTCTAGCTAATTGCTCCCACGTTCAATACGTATCTAGATTGAGACTTAGAGTCATCTAGATCAGTGTCAAAGCTTGCATCGACGTAACTCTTTACGACGAACTCTTTATCACCTCCATAACCGAGAAACATTTCCTTAGTCCTCTTTAAGGTAACTAAGGATAATTTTGACCGCTATCCAGTGATCTATTCCTGGATCACTATTGTACCCCCTTTCCAAACTCATGGCAAGGTACACAACAGGTTTGGTACACACCATGGCATACTTTATAGAACCTATGGCTGAGGCATAGGGAATGACTTTCATTCTCTCTTTATCTTCTGTCATGGTCGGGTTTTGAGTCTTTGCTCAACTTCACACCACACAATACAGGCAAGAACTCCTTCTTTGACTGATCCATTTTGAACTCCTTCAAAATCTTGTCAAGGTATGTACTCATTGAAAGTTTTATCAAGCGTCTTGATCTATCTCTATAGATCTTGATGCCCAATATGTAAGCAGCTCCACAGAGGTCTTTTATTGAAAAATTCTTATTCAAATATCCTTTTATGCTATCTAGAAATTCTACATCATTTCCAATCAACAATATGTCATCCACATATAATATCAGAAATGCTACAGAGCTCGCACTCACTTTCTTGTAAATACAGGCTTCTCCATAAGTCTGTATAAAACCGTATGCTTTGATCACCTTATCAAAGCGTATATTCCAACTCCGAGATGCTTGCACCAGTCCATAGATGGATTGTTGGAGTTTGCACACTTTATTAGCACCTTTAGGATTGACAAAACCATTTGGTTGCATCATATACAAAACTTATTTAAGAAATCCATTAAGGAATGCAGTTTCGACATCCATTTTCCAGATTTCATAAAATGCGGCAATTGCTAAAATGATTCGGACAGACTTAAGCATCGCTACGAGTGAGAAAATCTCATCGTAGTCAACATTTTGAATTTGTCGAAAACCTTTTGCGACAAGACGAGCTTTGTAGATAGTAACACTACCATCAGCGTCAGTCTTCCTCTTGAAGATCCATTTATTCTCAATGGCTTGCCAATCATCGGGCAAGTCCACCAAAGTCCACACTTTGTTCTCATACATGGATCCTATCTCAGATTTCATGGCCTCAAGCCATCTGCTGGAATCTGGGCTCATCATAGCTTCTTCATAGTTCATAGGTTCGCCATGGTCTAATAACATGACTTCTAGGACAGGATTACCGTACCACTCTGGTGCGGAACATGCTCTGTTCGACCTACGAGGTCTAGTAGTAACTTGATCGGAAGTTTCATGATCATCATCATTAGCTTCCTCTCTAGTTGGTGTAGGCATCACGGGAACGTATTTCCCTGATGTGCTACTTTCCAATTTGAGAGAAGGTACAATTACCTCATCAAGTTATAGTTTCCTCCCACTCACTTCTTTCGAGAGAAACTCCTTCTCTAGAAAGGTTCCATTTTTGGCAACAAAGATCTTTCCTTCGGATCTGTGATAGAAGGTGTAGCCAATTGTTTCCTTAGGGTATCCTATGAAGATGCACTTCTACGATTTGGGTTCGAGCTTATCGGGTGAAGCCTTTTGACATAAGTCCCGCAACCCCAAACTTTAAGAAACGACAGCTTAGGTTTCTTGCCAAACCACAGTTCATATGGTGTCGTCTCAACGGATTTAGACGGTGCCCTATTTAACGTGAATGCAGATGTCTCTAGTGCATAACCCCAAAACGATAGTGGTAAATCGGTAAGAGACATCATAGATCGCACCATATTTAATAAAGTGCGGTTACGACGTTCGGACACACCATTGCGTTGTGGTGTTACAGGTGGCGTGAGTTGTGAAACTATTCCACATTGTTTTAAATGAAGGTCAAACTCGTAACTCAAATATTCACCTCCGCAGTCAGATCGTACAAACTTTAATTTCTTGTTATGATGATTCTCTAGTTCACTCTGAAATTCTTTGAACTTTTCGACTGTTTCAGACTTGTGTTTCATTAAGTAGATATACCCATATCTGCTCAAATCATTTGTGAAGGTCAGAAAATAACGATACCCACCGCGAGCCTCAACACTCATTGGACCGTATACATCGGTATGTATTATTTCCAATAAGTCATTGGCTTGCTCCATTGTTCCGGAGAACGGAGTTTTAGTCATCTTGCCCATGAGGATGGTTCGCAAGTATCAAATGATTCATAAGCAAGTGATTCCAAAAGTCCATCTGCATGGAGTTTCTTCATGCGCTTTACACCAATATGACCTAAACGACAGTGCCACAAATATGTTGCACTATCATTATCAACTTTGCATCTTTTGGCATCAATATTATGAATATGTGTATCACTACGATCGATTCAATAAACCATTTATATTGGGTGTATGACCATACACTACTGCAATTAGCTTCTTTGCCATCCGCCATGGCAGACGGCAAAGGCATAGATCACGGACGGCAAATTTCTTTGCCGTCTGCTAGCGGACGGCAAACTGTCCGGATGAACACGTGCCAGCAAAGGCCTTCTTTGCCGCCCGCTTCCTAGAAACGGACGGCGAAGGATTATGCCGTCCGCCATCCGAGGCCAGCAGGCGGCCAAGACAGCGGATGGCAATGCGGTGGCTTGAGAGCCATTAGGGGGTTAACGGCGCTCTTTGCCATCTGCCAGCGGACGGCAAAGAGTCGAAGCTCTATGCCGTCCGCTGACAGACGGCAAAGAGCTGAGCTAGGTAGCACTGGGAAGCTGCCACGTGTCCAGCTATGTCGTCCGCCAGTAGGCGGCAAAGAGGTTTGAATCTTTGCCGTCTGCTGGCAGACGGCATAGCTGGTCACTTTTTCGTCTGCCAGCAGATGGCAAAATGACCAAATAGGCAGCTAGTGTTCCCAGTTTTCACAGGTGACTGCCACGTGTCCTCTTTGCCATCTGCTAGGAGATGGCAAAGCTCTTTGTCGTCTGCTAGCGGACGGCAAAGAGGCTATATATCCCCTGTTTTTATTTAAATCCCATTAATTAGACATGGTTTCAAATACAGATATACATGCATACATATCCAACAACATATTTCATCAAATCCAACAACATAGTTCAACAAAGTCCAACATATCCATATATACATAACCAGAAACAAGTTTCCAACAACATATCCATATAGACATACATATCCAAACAAGTTTTCATAAACAACAAGGAAGCACCAGAAGAATAGTACACTCCATGAATCCAAGCTTCCTGATGTAAAGCAAATCTGCAAATTGGGAAAGATGAAAGTTAGAAGAAGAAAAAGAAGAAGACTAGTTAGAAGAAGAAGAAGAAGATTTTTTTTCTTCTCTTTCTTTTTCTCCTCTCCTCTTCTTTATCTTCTTCTTCTTCTAACTAAGGTAGGTAAAATTGTCATTTTATTGCTAAGCTAGGTAAAAATGCTAAGTGTAGGTCATTTTAGAGCTAAGCTAGGTAAATAGGTCATTTTGGAGCTTAGTAAGGTTATTGTGTCATTTTCGAGGAAAATAAGCTAAGTCTATATCATTTTGGAGCTAACAAAGATTATCATGCCATTTTTTACCTAAGTATGCTAAGTATGTCATAAATGAACTGAATAAGCTAAGTATAGCTCATTTTTTATCTAACTTAGGTAATTATGCCATTTAGGAGGAAAATAAGCTAAGTATCCATTTGTAAAGCAAAAGACTAGAGAAAACTTACCCTCGTCACAACAAATGTGATGAAGATCGCAACTAAGGTAACAATTGATCCAATGGCATAATGATACCAAGCCTCATTATCAATGGCATATTTTGTAATCTTCTTAAGCTTCAGGCGCATTGCATCCATCTTCAAGTGCATTGCATTCATCTTCATCTTGTGATCATCGATGACATGGGCAACATACAACTCTAATGTCATCTTCTCTTCTTCAATTCTTTTAATTCTTTCTTTCAAATACTCATTTTCTTTTTCAACTAAATTTAACTTCTCGACAAGAGGGTCCGTTTCAAATTCCGGTTCACATACCTCCTAGATTAAATTATCTCTATGTCAACTTGATGGCCATACTTTTCATAAATGCGAAATGCAACAAACAGTTATGAAAGAGAATTTACCACATCCGAATCATAAAGCGGACGAGGGCCGACCGGGACGGACATCAAGACCATGGCACTATGTATAAGAAACTATCATACAAAGTAAGAAAATTATAAATACCAACTAAATAAATCATACAATCATACAAATAACTATATAAATCAAGTACAACATAAAATTTTGAATATCTAATAATCACTATTGGTAATGACGTGCTCATCATCATCATTAATAAAAGCATCATCATCATCACTATCGGTAATGACGTGCTCATCATCATCATTGATAAATGCATCATCATGTGGAAGGCCACCTTTATGTAATCGTTCAAGCATTGACAGGTCATCTGCAACAGTAACTTCTTCTTCTTCCGGCTCTTCTTGTTCCGGCTCAGGGGTGAAGTCGGATTCACTATCGTTGTCTACTTCAATGTTCTGGGGTGGAGTAGAGCGGTTCTTGAAACGTTTTTTGGAAAGACGTGTTTCTTGGAAGAATTCTCCTTCGTCATATGTGTCTTGGTTAATGTGAGGTTGATAATCCTTTTCATTGGGGGGAGGTGGTCTAACACGTGGCGGCACTTCATAAACGACGTCCCAACCACTGAGATTTGGATCACTTTGACAGGCCCACGGTAGATAGAAAACTTGGGTTGCCTGTTGAGCCATAATATAGACATCGGGAACATCCAAATGGGTGCTTTGTTTGATTTCGACTAGCCCTATATGTTCATGAGTCCTTCTAGTCTCCCTCGGCTGGAACCAATAACATCTGAAGACTACGACGTTTGGTGGGTTTTCACCATAGAATTCAAGTTCATAAATTGCTTCAACTCTTCCATAATACTTGATACCTCCTTCGCTGATAGCAGAGACACAACAATTTGTAGACTTTTGGTCGGCCATAGATAGCTCTTTGCCATAGGTACGAAAGCGATACCCGTTGATGTCGTATTTGTCAAATGAACGGACCTTATAGTCAAAACCATTAGCTACCTGTCTCAATTCGGCATCCATAATCTCTGAATTAGCCTACAAGTTTAATATGAAAGGATTGTTGCATTAGTCGTAAATTAGCCAAAGAAATGAAAGGGTCTAATGGAAATTACCATTTTTTTGAACCAAGAGATGAAACCGGGATATTCGGCTCCTTGTTTTGCCAGAAGCTCATACTCTATGACAGAATCCTTTTGGATCACCGCTCCATACGAGAATATGGCGACGTATTGACTGCATCAAATATCTAGGAATAAGAGAAGTTCAAAGGAATTAGAAGTTGTGAAACAATGTACTGAGATCTTACTCGATGTACGGCTGCACTTCTGTTAGGTTGTTGAAGAGATACAGCGAAATGGTCCGCCATTCTTCAACATCCAACCTTACTGGTTTCCAACCACTGGCTGGTGCGAGATTCCCTTTGAATAGGCTGAGGTTGGATTGACCCTTTTGAGGTTCGTCAGCATTGTACCGAGGCTTCGGATTATCCAAATGATGATTTTTGGCTTCGTAGTGTGCTGTCACGAAGTTTGCCGCCTCCTCAGTGATGAATGCCTCCGCCATCGATGCTTCTATTCTACGTTTATTTTTACATTTTGCTCGAAGCATCTTCTGCTTCCTCTCAGTTGAGTAGCACCAACGATTTTGCACGGGCCCCCCCAATCATGCCTCGGACGGGAGATGCAAAATCAAGTGTTGCATTGGATTAAAGAAGCTTGGCGGAAAGATCATCTCTAACTTGCAGATCAACTCCGGCGCCAACTGTTCCATTTCTTCTAGGAGGCCAGGCGATAGTTATTTCGCATAAAGAACACGGAAGAAATAGCTTAGCTCTGCCAGTACTAGCCATTCATCCTCAGGGATGAAGCCACGCAACATCACCGGCATTATCCACTCAATCCATATGTGCCAATCATGACTTTTTAGACCAAATATTTTCAATTTTTGAAGACTCGCCCCCCTCTTTAGACTTGCTGCATACCCATCGGGGAACATCAACTGCATTTTCACCCACAAAATAATTTCCTTCATAGTTGGCCTTCCAAGATTGAACCACGCCTTTCGCTTCGTCCAGTTTCCCTTTCCTTTCGTTTCTTCCATGTTTTGTAACGGTCTATCACATAGCTCCTCTTGATCGACTCTAGCCTTAGTATTATCCTTTGATTTCCCCTCTATGCCCAACAATGTACCAAAAATGGCTTCGGCGATATTCTTTTCAGTGTGCACCACGTCGATGTTGTGTGGGCAAAGGAGGTCTTTGAAGTAAGGCAGATCCCAGAAGCATGTTTTGTGATTCCAAGCGTGTTCCTTATTATACCCCTTGAAATACCCTAGACGCTCTAGATCTGGCTCGAGAGTGTTAAACTGATCTAGGGTCTGTTGGCCTATCAACGCAGGTGGTGCAGAGTGTTTGACAACTCTACCTTTGATGAAGTTCTTCTTGTCTTTCCTGAACTTAGCCAGGATGTAGAAACGGTCTATGCAAGTCAAAGCAACTATACTTGTGCCCTGCCGTCAGCCAACGAAACTCAAGAGCTCCTTTGCATGTGGGGCACGGGAACCTTCCATGCACACACCAGCCAACGAATAGCGCATACGCCGGCAAGTCATGCTTCGAGTACATGTACCAGGCACGCATTATGAAGTTCTCTTTGGTAAAGGCGTTGTATGTCTTGAACCCATTATCCCAAGCTTCTTGCAATTCGTCCTTAAGCGGCTGCATGTACACATTCATATTCTTCCCCGGATAGTTGGGCCCTGGAATTATCGACGTCAGGAAAATGTTCTTTCTTTGCATAATCTGCCCGGGGGGAGATTGAGTGGAATGACAAACACGGGCCAACAGCTGTATGGGGTTGCCATCTGACCAAACACATTGAACCCATCTGTGCTGACGGCGACTCAAGGATACCTTGGATCTGCCATTTTTTCCTTATGTAATGCATCGAAGCGCTTCCACGCTTCACCATCCGATGTGTGCACCATCATCACATTCCCATCTGCATCTAGTTCGGTTCTTTTGCCCATTTTGTGCCATGTCATCTGTCTGGCCGTCTCTTCGACCATGAAAAGACGTTGAAGTCTTGGTACGATTGGCATATACCGAAGAACATTAACGGGTATTTTGGTCTGCGTCTTCTCACCCATACCGTTGTCTACTGATACGTCTCCGTCGTATCTACTTTTCCAAACACTTTTTCCCTTGTTTTGGACTCTAACTTGCATGATTTGAATGGAACTAACCCGGACTGACGCTGTTTTCAGCAGACTTTCCATGGTGTTATTTATGTGCAGAAACAAAAGTTCTCAGAATGACCTGAAACTCCACGGAACGTATTTTTGGAAAATATTAAAAATACTGGAAGAAGAATCCACGTCAGGGGGCCCACACCCTGTCCACGAGGGTGGGGGCGCGCCTGCCCCCCTGGGCGCGCCCCCTTGCCTCATGGGCCCCCTGACGCTCCACCGACCTCAACTCCAACTCCATATATTCACTTTCGGGGAGAAAAAAATCAGAGAGAAGGATTCATCGCGTTTTACGATACGGAGCCGCCGCCAAGCCCTAAAACCTCTCGAGAGGGCTGATCTGGAGTCCGTTCGGGGCTCCGGAGAGGGGGATCCGTCGCCGTCGTCATCATCAACCATCCTTATCACCAATTTCATGATGCTCACCGCCGTGCGTGAGTAATTCCATCGTAGGCTTGCTAGACGGTGATGGGTTGGATGAGATCTATCATGTAATCGAGTTAGTTTTGTTAGGGTTTGATCCCTAGTATCCACTATGTTTTGAGATTGATGTTGCTATGACTTTGCTATGCTTAATGCTTGTCACTAGGGCCCGAGTGCCATGATTTCAGATCTGAACCTATTATGTTTTCATGAATATATGTGGGTTCTTGATCCTATCTTGCAAGTCTATAGTCACCTACTATGTGTTATGATCCGGCAACCCCGAAGTGACAATAATCGGGACCACTCCCGGTGATGACAATAGTTTGAGGAGATCATGTACTATGTGTTAATGCTTTGGTCCGATACTCTATTAAAAGGAGGCCTTAATATCCCTTAGTTTTCGCTAGGACCCGGCTGCCATGGGAGGGTAGGACAAAAGATGTCATGCAAGTTATTTTCCATAAGCACGTATGACTATATTTGGAATGCATACCTACATTACATTGATGAATTGGACCTAGTTCTGTGTCACCCTATGTTATGATTGTTATATGATGAACCGCATCCGGCATAATTCTCCATCACCGATCCAATGCCTACAAGCTTTTCCTATATCGTTCTTCGCTTATTTACTTTTCTGTTGCTACTGTTACAATCACTACAAAACCCAAAAATATTACTTTGCTACCGTTACCGTTACTTCCATATTACTTTGCTACTAAATACTTTGCTGCAGATATTAAGTTATCCAGGTGTGGTTGAATTGACAGCTCAACTGCTAATACTTGAGAATATTCTTTGGCTCCCCTTGCGTCGAATCAATAAATTTGGGTTGAATACTCTACCCTCAAAAATTGTTGCGATCCCCTATACTTGTAGGTTATCAAGACTATTCTCTGGCGCCATTGCCGAGGAGCATAGCTCTATTCTTTGAGTCACTTGGGATTTATATCTGTTGGTCATTATGAAGAACTTGAAAGCCGCGAAAACAACAATTAATCCCTCAACTACGAGGGGAGGTAAGGAACTACCATCTAGCTCTGCACTTGATTCACCTTCTGTTTTGAGTAAGCTTGCGACACCTAAACCTGCTTCTGCTATTCGTTCTGATATGTCGCATGTTATTGATGATGCCACTTCTGCTATGCATGATACTTATGATGAAACTACTTCTATGCTTGATACTACTGTGCCACTTGATGAATTTCTTGATGAACAACTTGCTAGGGTTATGATGATAACATTGATGAAAGTGATGATGAAGACTCTCCCCCTAATAAATATGAATCGCCTGTTGTTCCTGGGGGTTATGTTTTGGAAAAAAGAAGCTGCTATAGCTATTTTAGCTTGCAAAGATAGATACGAGCTCAAGAGGTTATTAGCTAAATGGAAGCAGCAATCTCTTAATGCTAGAATGAAACCTGACGCAGCTTTTGCTACTTCACCTATCTGTGTTACTGATAAGGATTATGAATTCTCTGTTGATCCTGATGTAATTACTTTGGTTGAATCTGATCCTTTTCATGGCTATGAATCTGAAACTGTTGTGGCACATCTTACTAAATTAAATGATATAGCCACCCTGTTCACTAATGATGAGAAATCTCGCTACCTTTATATCCTTAAAATATTTCCGTTCTCATTAAAGGGTGATGCTAAGATATGGTTTAATTCTCTTGATCCTGGTTGTGTGCGTAGTCCCCAGGATATGATTTATTACTTCTCTGCTAAATATTTCCCTCCTCATAAGAAACAAGCTACTTTAAGGGAAATATATAATTTTGTGCAAATTGAAGAAGAGAGTCTCCCACAAGCTTGGGGGAGGCTTCTCCAATTACTTAATGCTTTGCCTGATCATCCTCTTAAGAAAAATGAAATACTTGATATCTTTTATAATGGACTAACCGATGCTTCCAGAGATTACCTGGATAGTTGTGCTGGTTCTGTTTTCAGGGAAAGAACACCGGATGAAGCTGAAATTCTATTGAATAATATGTTAACAAATGAAAATAATTGGACACTTCCTGAGCCAATTCCAGAGCCTATTCCTAAACCAACTCCGAAGAAAAGAGGTGTTCTATTTCTCAGTCCTAAAGATATGCAAGAGGCAAACAAATCTATGAAATAAAAAGGTATTAAAGCTGAAGATGTTAAGAATTTACCACCTATTGAAGAAATACATGTTCTTAATTTACCGCCTGTTGAAGAAACATATGATCTTAATCCATTACCTATTGAAGAAACTCATGGTCTTGATAACCCGACACAGGTAGTAAAGGTAAATTCTCTCTATAGATATGATAAAGCTGAAATCCCTCCTACTAAAATTGCTAGCCAATGCTTGGATGAATTTGATAACTTTATGGTTAAGCAAGAAGATTTTAATGCTTATTTTGGTAGACAATTAAAACAAAATGCTTATATGATTGAACACTTGAGTAATTACATGGCTAATGTTAAGGGTGAACTTAAACTCATTAGTAAACATGCTTCTATGGTTACCACTCAAGTAGAACAAGTACTTAAGGCTTAGAAGGGTTTGCTCAATGAATTGAATAGTAAGAATAATGATTATGCTGTTAGAGTGGCTACTAGAACTGGTAGAATGACTCGGGAACCTTTGTATCCTGAAGGCCACCCTAAGAGAATTGAGCAAGATTCTCAGAGAAATAATATAGACACACCTAGTCCTCCTAAAAAGAAGAAAAAGAAAAATGATAGGACTTTGCATGCTTCTAGTGAACCTATTTCTCAAACACCTGAGAATCCAAACTGAGATTCCAAATGATATTTCTATTTCTGATGCTGAAACACAATCTGGTAATGAACATGAACCTAGTGAAAATGATAATGATGATGTTCATGATGATGCTCAACCTAGTAATGACAATGATGTAGAGATTGAACCTGTTGTTGATCTTGATAACCCACAATCAAAGAATCAACGTTATGATAAGAGAGACTTTGTTGCTAGGAAACACGGTAAAGAAAGAGAACCATGGGTTCAGAAACCCATGCCTTTTCCTCCCAAACCATCCAAGAAAAAGGATGATGAGGATTTTGAGCGCTTTGCTGAAATGATTAGACCTATCTTTCTGCGTATGTGATTAACTGATACGCTCAAAATGAATCCTTATGCTAAGTATATGAAAGAAATTGTTACTAATAAGAGAAAGATACCGGAAGCTGAAATTTCCACCATGCTTGCTAAATATACTTTTAAGGGTGGAATACCTAAGAAACTTGGAGATCCAGGAGTACCAACTATACCATGCTCCATTAAAATAAATTATGTTAGAACTGCTTTATGTGATCTTGGAGCCAGTGTTAGTGTTATGCCTCTCTCTTTATATCGTAGACTTGATTTGAATAAGTTGACACCTACTGAAATATCTTTGCAAATGGCTGATAAATCAACTGCTATACATGTCGGTATTTGTGAGGATGTGCCTGTTGTGGTTGTAAATGTTACTATTTTAATGGACTTTGTTATTCTTGATATTCCCGAGGACGATAGTATGTCTATTATTCTTGGAAGACCCTTTTTGAATACTGCAGGGGCTGTTATTGATTGCAACAAAGGCAATGTCACTTTTCATGTTAATGGTAATGAGCATACGGTACACTTTCCGAGGAAACAACCTCAAGTTCATAGTATCACTTCTATTGGAAAAATTCCATCAATTATTTTTGGAGGTTTTGAATTTCCTCTACCTACTGTCAAGAAGAAATATGATATTCTTATTATTGGGGATGTGCATATCCCCGTTGAGGTAACATAGTGTTATTCGAAATTTCTCCGGTTCCGTGTTATTCGGAATGAGTTTGTTAACAAGACCTGATCAACCTTGTTAGTGGATTCCTTTTGATGAGCATGAGATGGATGAAACTAGAAGGCACAAACTTTTGTACCCTATCTCTACTTTCTGTTATTTAGTTGAAATAAAGTAAAAATAGTATTTTTCCTGTCTGTTTTCTGATTTATCTGTGCAATATAAAAATACCCCGAAAATAAAAGTTCTCCAAATGCCCTAAAAATGGAATATGATTTTTTCTGGAATATTTGAGAATATCTGGCACTGAGAACACAGCAGGGGGAGCAAGCACCTAGCCACGAGGGTCCAGGGCGCGCCCACCGCTACAGAGCGCGCCCCCTGCCTCGTGGACCCACGGTGGCTCCCCTCCACTTATTCCTGCACCCACACACTTCTTCTTCCTCCCAAAAAATCACCATCCAGCTCAAGCACGAGTTCTAGCTCATTTTGTTGCGATTTTCGATCTCCTTGCTCAAAGCACCTCTCACAAAACTGCTTGGGGGGGGTTGTTCCTTAGTATGTGACTCCTCCATTGGTCCAATTAGTTTTTGTTCTAGTGCTTTATTCATTGCAAATTTGTGCTGCCTAGGTGACCATGTTCTTGAGCTTGCATGTCAAATTTATATGGTTCCAAGTAGTTCTAATGCATCATATAGGCTCTAGGCACTTGTAGGAGTAGTTGCTATCAATTTTGTTGAGCTTGGTTCACTTTTATTTGAAGTTACTAAAAATTTCAGAAATTTTTCATAGGAAGAAATATGCTTAGGAAAATGTACCAAGGTGGTTCTTCAAGGAAGCAAGGACCCAGGCTTGCAATGCGTGATGCTGACGATGAGCCACCAAGGGACGCTCCAGTGCGGCCTTGTGAATGGCCTTCAGGAAACTTTATGGATCGAGCGGGAATCAAGGAAGAATTTAATGCATATATGCGTAACGCTGATCTTGTGAGCTTCGAGGAAGAGAAGTGCCGCCAGTACCACTATCTCACTAGTTTCTTTATGAGGAGGTTTGAATTTTCATCTTCACGCAATTCCCCAACTGTACTGTTTGATCTTTATGAAAAATCTTATACGATGGACTTAGAGGATTTTACTACTGCTTGCAAACTTCCACAATGGGGTAGTGCTAGTGAACCTCGCAAATCAGAATTTAGAAATTTTCTTGCTAGTATAATTGTGGGGGAATCTAGAGACATAGCACAAGCTACCATAGGGAGCATTCATTTTCCTGCTATACATTATTTTGCTCTCTTCATAGGTAGGTGCATAAATGGTAAAGATGAAGCATGTCATATGTGTGTCCCTGACCTCGGTATTCTTAGGAGTGCTGTGTTAGGAGACAAATCTTATAATTTGGGAGCCATTGTTGCACGTAGGTTGCATCATAATAGATTTAATGGAGATTTCTTCGGTGGAATTTATGCAACCTGCTTAGCTGATTTTCTTGGTGTAACCATACGTAATGATGATATTGAATTACCTCCTACTTACCTAGACTTTAATGCTATGGTTCACCACCAGTTTGTCGAGAGGAATGAATCACCTCTCCAGTATCGCTTAATCTTTGACAGACGTCGTGCTGTCTGTATTACTCTCCCTGCTCCTGCCTTCTTTGACTATCAGGCAAAAGGAAGATATGTTATTACCAGAGAGGAGGCAGATGAGTACGAGAGGAGGGTGGAGGCAGCTCGCCGCCACGCTGCAGCTCAGGAGGCGATAGCCACTGCATCTCAGTACGACCCCGGCTACAACTACGGATATCCGCCAGGCCATCCGTGGCAATAAACCAACTTAGGCCAAAAGCCTAAGCTTGGGGGAGTACGTATCTCTCACCGACATTACATTGATGTTCACACACTCATGCTAGTTGTCGGTGCTCATACTTTTTCACTGTAATATCCATGCTAGTTTATTTTCTTTTTCTTGCTTTCTTCTTGTGTGTTCGATAAACTTTAAGAAAAACCAAAAAAATTAGTAATAGCATCTAGCTAGTTTACTTTCTTGCTGTAGTAGTAATAATTAAAAACAAAACCCAAAAATATTTCCCATTCTTCTTTTGCTTGTTGGGAGCTTTCCCGTGTAAATAGTTTTATTTCTTTTCTTTTCTTTGGGGTGGATAGGAGAAGACCATAATTAAATTGTTGAAGTGGCTTTTATATGCATTATTGTTGATTTAACCAAGAGCCCATATTGCTTCGTCTTCTCCTGTTTATTGAATGCTCACAGATTCCATCTTAGTCCAATGCACGTGCACTCTTATTATTATTCACATCGTTCGGTCGTGCAAGTGAGAGGCAATTATGACGATATATGATGGACTGACTGAGATGAGAAAAGCTGGTATGAACTCGACCTCTCTTGTTTTTGTAAATATGATTAGTTCATCGTTCCTAATTCGGCCTATTATGAATAAACATGTTTGCAGTGGCAATTAGAGATCATAGTTGCTCGTGCCATGCTTGATTAGCTATGAGTTATAATGGTTTACCTTGCGTGCCAACATGCTATTAAAATGGTTGTGATGTGGTACAGTGGGGTGGTATCCTCCTTTGAATGATTTAAGTGACTCTTGGCACATGTTCACGCATGTAGTTGAAACAAATCAACATAGCCTTCACGATATTTATGTTCATGGCGGATTATATCCTACTCATGCTCGTACTCAACGTCTATTAATTTTAATGCATGTTCATGACTGTTGTCGCTCCCTAGTTGGTCGCTTCCCAGTCTTTTGCTAGCCTTCACTTGTACTAAGCGGGAATACTGCTTGTGCATCCAATCCCTTAAACCCCAAAGTTATTCCATATGAGTCCATTATACCTTCCTATATGCGGTATCTACCTGCCATTCCAAGTAAATTTGTATGTGCCAAACTCTAAACCTTCAAATGAAATTCTGTTTTGTATGCTCGAATAGCTCATGTATCAACTAGGGTTGTCCTTATCTTCCATTCTAGGCGGGTTATTCTCAAGAGGAGTGGACTCCGCTCCTCACTCACGAGAAAATGGCTGGTCACCGGGATGCCCAATCCCATGCTTTATGCAAACTAAATCAAAATAATTGCAAACAAAACTCCCCCGGGGCTGTTGCTAATTGGAGGCACTCGTTGTTTCGAGCAAGCCATGGATTGATGCTTGTTGGTGGAGGGGGAGTATAAACTTTACCATTCTGTTTGGGAACCGCCTATAATGTGTGTAGCATGGAAGATATCTCCATCTCTTGGTTGTTATGTTGACAATGAAAGTATGCCGCTCAAAATATTATTTATCTCTGCTTTAAAATCGAGCTCTGGCACCTCTACAAATCCCTGCTTCCCTCTGTGAAGGGCCTATCTATTTACTTTCATGTTGAGTCATCACCCTCTTATTAAAAAGCACTAGCTAGAGAGCGCTGTTGTCATTTGCATCCATTACTATTAATTTATATTGGGTATGACTATGATTGGATCTCTTTTACCATGAATTACAATGTCTAGTCAGTCCTTGATCTTTAAAGGTGCTCTGCATTTATGTTTTGCGGTCTCAGAAAGGGCTAGCAAGATACCATCTTATTATATCATATTATGATTGTTTTGAGAAAGTGTTGTCATTCGAGATTTATCATTATTGCTTGTAGTTGATTATGCCATTGATATGAGTAAACATGAGACCTAAATGTTATTGTGAATATGGTTAGTTATAATCTTTGCTGAAAACTTGAATGCTGGCTTTACATATTTACAACAACAAGAGCAAACAGAGTTTGTAAAAGTTTTTCTTTATCACTTTCAGTTTATCAACTGAATTGCTTGATGACAAGCAGAGGTTTAAGCTTGGGGGAGTTGATACGTCTCCGTCGTATCTACTTTTCCAAACACTTTTGCCCTTGTTTTGGACTCTAACTTGCATGATTTGAATGGAACTAACCCGGACTGACGCTGTTTTCAGCAGACTTTCCATGGTGTTATTTATGTGCAGAAACAAAAGTTCTTAGAATGACCTGAAACTCCACGGGACGTATTTTTGGAAAATATTAAAAATACTGGAAGAAGAATCCACGTCAGGGGGCCCACACCCTTTCCACGAGGGTGGGAGGCGCGCCCCCTGCCTCGTGGGCCCCCTGACGCTCCACCGACCTCAACTCCAACTCCATATATTCACTTTCGGGGAGAAAAAAATCAGAGAGAAGGATTCATCGCGTTTTACGATACGGAGCCGCCGCCAAGCCCTAAAACCTCTCGGGAGGGCTGATCTGGAGTCCGTTCGGGGCTCCGGAGAGGGGGATCCGTCGCCGTCGTCATCATCAACCATCCTCCATCACCAATTTCATGATGCTCACCGCCGTGTGTGAGTAATTCCATCGTAGGCTTGCTGGACGGTGATGGGTTGGATGAGATCTATCATGTAATCGAGTTAGTTTTGTTAGGGTTTCATCCCTAGTATCCACTATGTTTTGAGATTGATGTTGCTATGACTTTGCTATGCTTAATGCTTGTCACTAGGGCCCGAGTGCCATGATTTCAGATCTGAACCTATTATGTTTTCATGAATATATGTGAGTTCTTGATCCTATCTTGCAAGTCTATAGTCACCTACTATGTGTTATGATCCGGCAACCCCGAAGTGACAATAATCGGGACCACTCCCGGTGATGACCATAGTTTGAGGAGTTCATGTATTCACTATCTGTTAATGCTTTGGTCCGGTACTTTATTTAAAGGAGGCCTTAATATCCCTTAGTTTCTGCTAGGACCCCGCTGCCACGGGAGAGTAGGACAAAAGATGGCATGCATGTTCTTTTCCATAAGCATGTATGACTATATTTGGAATACATGCCTACATTACATTGATGAATTGGAGCTAGTTATTTGTCACCCTATGTTATGATTGTTACATGATGAACCGCATCCGGCATAATTCTCCATCACCGATCCAATGCCTACGAGCTTTTCCTATATTGTTCTTCGCTTATTTACTTTTCCATTGCTACTGTTACATTCACTACAAAACCCAAAAATATTACTTTTCTACCGTTACCGTTACTTCCATATTACTTTGCTACTAAATACTTTGCTGCAGATATTAAGTTATCCAGGTGTGGTTGAATTGACAACTCAACTGCTAATACTTGAGAATATTCTTTGGCTCCCCTTGTGTCGAATCAGTAAATTTGGGTTGAATACTCTACCCTCGAAAACTGTTGCGATCCCCTATACTTGTGGGTCATCATCTACCACAACATACCTGGAAGAATTGCAAATGGGACAATAGTTCAAGTCCTCATACTGAAGCCTAAATAAGACACATCCTTTCTCACAGGCATGTATCTTCTCGTAGGGCATCTTAAGAGCACGGAGGATTTTGTCTGACTGGTACAGGTTTGGAGGTAGCACATGGCCTTTGGGTAGAAATCGTCCGAATACTGTCATCATCGCGTCGTAGCATTCTCTGCCCAAGTTGAATTGAGCCTTCAAAGCCATTATTTGTGAGATGGCATCCAGCTGACAAAGCTCAGTGTGCTCATGGAGAGGATGTTTTGAGGGCTCCAGCATTTCAGTGAAGGCCTTTGCAGATTCCTCCATCTCCTCGTCCGAGTCCCGAGCATTGTCAAAGTCTTGCACCATGTCTGCGGTCCTGGTACCATGCTCGTCGGTGCGACGACGAACCACCTCGGCTCTGGCACATTGGGCAGACTCACCATGTAATGTCCAGACCGTGTAACCAGGCGTAAAACCAAACTTCTGCAGGTCTTTACTCATTTCAAGCTCATCCCTCTTTTTATAGTTGTCGCAACGGGCACAGGGGCACCAGCTTAATTCCTGGCCATTTGCAAATGCGGCTCTAACAAACCCCTTGGTTTTTGTTAACCATTCCTCGGTCCAAACTTTCTGACTAGTGTAACCGGTGTACATCCATGCACGATCACTCATATTGACTTCCTACTGGACACACAAGAAATATATACATAATTAAGCAAACCTTATCCATCAGTTAATGGAGTTTGTCAGGTTTATTATGTTCATGCAACCTACACGCTAATAGGTAAAGATAGGTCCTAATCCCACACGACTATGTGTAGATTGGGTTCGATTTCCCATGCTCTGCTCTGGATCCGACGCAAAATTTCGGCAGCACCTCCCCGCTATTCTCCTGATACACGTCTCGGCAATAAGCAGAGAGGATGTGTACCCGGAGAACAACAGGGAGGCACTGATGAAATTCTGCATCGGATCCGGAGCAGAGCATATGTGAAAACGAACCCAATCTACACATACTCGGGCTGTCCATGGATAACGTTGGACAATTCGAAAGAATCACGATTATAAATATGCATGTGCGTGCATATTTATAGATGTAACCCTTTCAAACGGGAGACGCATAGTGGTTACGCATACTGATGATTGACACCTATAGCTAGCAAGTTTCATCGGGAGATGTCATTTGTGCTCACCAACGAACGCAGGGGCGGAGCTCGTCGAACACTAGACCCTCACAGCGACGAAATAACTGCACATTTAAATCCAAAGATGAGTAACATAGCAATTTTGTTTCTTCCGTCGACCTAACTAAATATTGACAACAGGACGAGCGGATTAGCGGGTCCTTGGCGTCGATGGAACCCTAAATAGCAAGTATCATCGATGCGAGATACATGTGGCGCTCGGCGTTGAACACTAGATCCACATTCCACAAGTGAAGCCGGCGCCCAGCGTCCCGCAACAATAGTTCTGGTGGCCGATGACGGTCGAACACCATCGCGAATTTGTCTGGCAGCCTCTGCGATGAGGATTAAAGCCAAGTTTTGAAATTTCAAACAACCAAACCGACTTGAGTCAGTTTGGGTGTTTCAAGTTTCAACACTTGCCTTTTAATCATCATCGCAGAGGCTGCCAGACAAATTCGCGATGGTGTTCGACCACCATCGACGCCGAGAACAGTTGCTTTGGGACGCAGGACGTCGGCGTCACTTGTCGTACATGGATGTAGTGTTCGACACCGATGGCCACATGTATCTCGCACCGACGATACTTGCTATTTAGGGTTCCATCGACACCGAGGAACCCCCTAATTAACCCGCTCGTCCCCGGGCGCCCCCTTTTCCTACTTCTTTTTTTCATCTTCAACTTCTACTTCTTTTTTTCATCTTTTTCTTCTTCTACTACTTATTGTTCTTTTTTCTTCTTCTTCTTCTTCCTCTTCTTCTTTTTCTTTTTCTTTCATCTTTCTTGATTATTCTTAAAAACAGGAAAAAAATAAACAAAACTATAAACTAAATGTAACCTAAAATAAACTAAACTAACCTAAAATAACCTAAACTAACCTAAACTAAACTAACCTAATTAACCTAAACTAAACAAACATAAACTAAATCTAAAAAACGGAAGAAGAAAAACTCACCACGATGAGGGGCAGGGCGGCGGCGGGGTGGGGCCGTGCAGTGCGGCCGGGCGGCGGCGGCTCGGGACGGGGGCGGTGCGGCCGGGCGGGCGGGGCAGCGTGGGCGGCGGCGGCGGCTCGGCTGGGCGGGCGGGGCGGGGCGGGCGGCGGCGCGGCCGGGCAGCGACGGCTCGGGACGGGGTCGGGGCGGTGCGGGGTGGGGTGGCCCGCGACGAGGATGGCGCGGGGCGGCGGCGGCTCAGGCACGGGGCCGGGGCGGGGCGGTGCGGGGTGGCCGGCGACGGGGGTGGCGCGGGGCGGCCGGCGACGGGGGTGGCGGCGCGGGTTAGGGCGGCGGCAAGGGTGAGGGGTGGCGGCGGCTCGGGCAGGGGACAGACAGATCAGAGAGGGGGGCACGGGCGTAGGCGCGGCCCCTTTTCTGCTAGTAGGTCACAGCTCTTTGTCGTCTGCTAGCAGACGACAAAGAGCGTACCTAGTGGGGTGGGGCCGGGGGAAACGGACGACGTAACGTCCATTTCTTTGCCATCTGCTGGCTGACGGCAAAGAAGTTTTGCCGTCCGCCAGCAGACGGCAAAGAAAATGGCCGTTAGGTCGTCCTCGTAAGCCCGCCACCCATCCTCTTTGCCGTCAGCTAGCAGACGGCAAAGCGTCTTTGCCGTCAGCTAGCCGACGGCAAAGATATGCTGATGGCAAAGCCTTCCGTTGTCGTCCGCTGCCTCTTTGCCGTCCGCTATCTGACGGCAAAGGGTCGGTAGACGGCAAATCTGCTGATTCCAGTAGTGATAGAAGGTTTTATTCATGTAAATACAACAACAATTATTCTCTAATTTAAATGAATAACTGTATTGCAATAAACATGATCCAATCATATTCATGCTCAACGCTAACACAAAATAACATTTATTTATGTCCAACACTAATCCCGAAGGTAGAGGGAGTGTGCGATGGTGATCTTATCAACCTTGGAATGACTTCCAACACACATCATCACCTCGCCCTTAACTAGTCTCTATTAATTTTGTAACTCCTATTTTTAGTTACTAATCTTAGCAACTGAACCAGTATCCAATACCCCGGGGTTACTATGAACACTAGTAAAGTACACATCAATAACATGTATACCAAATATACTTTTTCACTTTGCCATCCTTCTTATCCGCCAAGTATTTGGGGTAGTTCTGTTTCTATTGACCATTCCCTTTGCAGTAGAAGCACTCAGTTTCACGCTTAGGTCCAGCTTTGGGCTTCTTCACGAGAGTGGCAACTTGCTTGCCATTCTTCTTGACGTTTCCTTTCTTTCCCTTTGCCCTTTTACTTGAAACTAGTGGTCTTGTCAACCATCAACACTTGATGTTATTTCTTGATTTCTACCTTCGCTGATTTCAGCATCGCAAAGAGCTCAGGAGTCATTTTCGTCATCCCTTACATATTATAGTTCATCACGAAGTTCTAGTAGCTTGGTGATGGTGACTAGAGAACTCTGTCAACAACTATCTTATCTGGAAGATTAACTCCCACTTGATTCAAGCGATTGTTGTACTCAGACATTCTCAGTACATGCTCACTAACTGAGCTATTCTTCTCCATCTTGTAGGCAAAGTACTAGTTAGAGGTCTCATACCTCTCGACACGGGCATGAGTCTGAAATACCAACTTCAGCTCTTGGAACATCTCATATGCTTCATGGCATTCAAAACATTTTTTAAGTCCCGGTTCTAAGCCGTAAAGCATGGCGCACTAAACTATCAAGTAGTCATCATATCAAGCTTGTCAAACGTTCATAACGTTTGCATCTGCTCCTGCAATCGGTATGTCACCTAGCGGTGCATCAAGGACATAATTCTTCTGTGCAGTGACAACCCACAAGTATAGGGGATCGCAACAGTTTTCGAGGGTAGAGTATTCAACCCAAATTTATTGATTCGACACAAGGGGAGCCAAAGAATATTCTCAAGTATTAGCATTTGAGTTGTCAATTCAACCACACCTGGATAACTTAATATCTGCAGCAAAGTATTTACTAGCAAAGTAGTCTGGAAGTAACGGTAACGGTGGCAAAAGTAACAGTAGTAGTTTTGTAGTAATTGTAACAATGATAACGGAAAAGTAACAACGGAAAAGCTCGTAGACATTGGATCGGTGATGGAGAATTATGTCGGATGTGATTCCTCATGCAATAGTTATAACCTAGGGTGACACAGAACTAGCTCCAGTTCATCAATGTAATGTAGGCATGTATTCCGAATATAGTCATACGTGCTTATGGAAAAGAACTTGCATGACATCTTTTGTCCTACCCTCCCGTGGCAGCGGGGTCCTATTGGAAACTAAGGGATATTAAGGCCTCCTTTTAATAGAGTACCGGACCAAAGCATTAACACTTAGTGAATACATGAACTCCTCAAACTACGGTCATCACCGGTAAGTATCCCGATTATTGTCACTTCGGGGTTAACGGATCATAACACATAATAGGTGACTATAGACTTGCAAGATAGGATCAAGAACTCACATATATTCATGGAAACATAATAGGTTCAGATCTGCAATCATGGCAATCGGGCCCTAGTGACAAGCATTAAGCATAGCAAAGTCATAGCAACATCAATCTCAGAACATAGTGGATACTAGGGATCAAACCCTAACAAAACTAACTCGATTACATGGTAAATCTCATCCAACCCATCACCGTCCAGCAAGCCTACGATGGAATTACTCACGCACGGCAGTGAGCATCATGAAATTGGTGATGGAGGAAGGTTGATGATGACGATGGCGACAGATTCCCCTCTCCGGAGCCCCGAACGGACTCCAGATCAGCCCTCCCGAGAGAGATTAGGGCTTGGCGGCGGCTCCGTATCATAAAACGCGATGAATCCTTCTCTCTGATTTTTTTTCTCCCCGAACGTGAATATATAGAGTTGGAGTTGAGGTCGGTGGAGCACCAGGGGCCCACGAGGCAGGAGGCGCGCCCCCCACCCTCGTGGACAGGGTGTGGGCCCCCTGGCCTTGATTCTTTCGCTAGTATTTTTTATTAATTCCAAAAATATTCTCCGTGAAGTTTCAGGTAATTCCGAGAACTTTTATTTATGCACAAAAATAACACCATGGCAATTCTGCTGATAACAGCGTCGTTCCGGGTTAGTTCCATTCAAATCATGCAAGTTAGAGTCCAAAACAAGGGCAAAAGTGTTTGGAAAAGTAGATACGATGGAGACGTATCAACTCCCCCAAGTTTAATCCTTTGCTTGTCCTCAAGCAATTCAGTTGACAAACTGAAAGTGATAAAGAAAAACTTTTACAAACTCTGTTTGCTCTTGTTGTTGTAAATATGTAAAGCCAGCATTCAAGTTTTCAGCAAAGATATGAACTAACCATATTCGCAATAACATTTAGGTCTCATGTTTACTCATATCAATGGCATAATCAACTACAAGCAATAATGATAAATCTCGAATGACAACACTTTCTCAAAACAATCATAATATGATATAATAAGATGGTATCTCGCTAGCCCTTTCTGAGACCGCAAAACATAAATGCAGAGCACCTTTAAAGATCAAGGACTGACTAGACATTGTAATTCATGGTAAAAGAGATCCAATCATAGTCATACCCAATATAAATTAATAGTAATGGATGCAAATGACAGCAGCGCTCTCTAGCTAGTGCTTTTTAATAAGAGGGTGATGACTCAACATGAAAGTAAATAGATAGGCCCTTCACAGAGGGAAGCAGGGATTTGTAGAGGTGCCAGAGCTCGATTTTAAAGCAGAGATAAATAATATTTTGAGCGGCATACTTTCATTGTCAACATAACAACCAAGAGATGGCGATATCTTCCATGCTACACACATTATAGGCGGTTCCCAAACAGAATGGTAAAGTTTATACTCCCCCTCCACCAACAAGCATCAATCCATGGCTTGCTCGAAACAACGAGTGCCTCCAATTAGCAACAGCCCCGGGGGAGTTTTGTTTGCAATTATTTTGATTTAGTTTGCATAAAGCATGGGACTGGGCATCCCGGTGACCAGCCATTTTCTCGTGAGTGAGGAGCGGAGTCCACTCCTCTTGAGAATAACCCGCCTAGAATGGAAGATAAGGACAGCCCTAGTTGATACATGAGCTATTCGAGCATACAAAACAGAATTTCATTTGAAGGTTTAGAGTTTGGCACATACAAATTTACTTGGAACGGCAGGTAGATACCGCATATAGGAAGGTATGGTGGACTCATATGGAATAACTTTGGGGTTTATGGAAGTGGATGCACAAGCAGTATTCCCACTTAGTACAAGTGAAGGCTAGAAAAAGACTAGGAAGCGACCAACTAGAGAGCGACAACAGTCATGAACATCCATTAAAATTAATAAACATTGAGTACAAGCATGAGTAGGATATAATCCACCATGAACATAAATATCGTGAAGGCTATGCTGATTTTGTTTCAGCTTCATGTGTGAACATGTGCCAAGTCGAGCCACTTGAATCATTCAAAGGAGGATACCACCCTATCATACCACATCACAACCATTTTAATAGCATGTTGGCACGCAAGGTAAACCATTATAAACTCCTAGAAAATTAAGCATGGCATAAGCAACTATAATCTCTAATTGTCATTGCAAACATGTTCACTCATAATGGGATGAATCAGGAACGATGAACTAATCATATTTACAAAAACAAGAGAGGTCGAGTTCATACCAGCTTCTCTCATCTCAATCAGTCCATCATATATCGTCATTATTGCCTTTCACTTGCACGACTGAACGATGTGAATAATAATAATAGTGCATGTGCATTGGACTAAGCTGGAATCTACAAGCATTTAATACAAAGGAGAAGACAAGATAATATGGGCTCTTGGTTAAATCAACAATAATGCATATAAGAGCCACTTCAACATTTTCATTATGGTCTTCTCCTCTCGACCCCCAAAGAACAAGAAAAGAAATAAAACTATTTACACAGGAAAGCTCCCAACAAGCAAAAGAAGAACGAGAATTTTTTTGGGTTTTCTTTTAATTACTACTACTACGGGCATGAAAAGTAAACTAGCTAAAAGCTACAACTAATTTTTTTTGTTTTTCTTAAGGTTTTTCAAACACACAAGAAAAAAAAGAAAACAAACTAGTATGGATATTACAATGAAAAAGTATGAGCACCGACAACTAGCATGAGTGTGTGAACATGAATGTAATGTCGGTGAGACATACGTACTCCCCCAAGCTTAGGCTTTTGGCCTAAGTTGGTCTATGGCCACGGCTGGCCTAGCGGATATCCAAAGTTGTAGCTGGGGTCGTACTGTGATGCAGCAGCTATTGCCTCATGAGCTACCGCTTGGAGGCGACCTGCCTCAGTCCTCCTCTTATACTCGTTCGCCTCCTCCCTGGTTATAATATATCTCCCTTTTGTCTGAAAGTCAAAGAAAGTAGGAGCAGGGAGAGCAACATGGAAAATGCGGCGCCTGTCAAACATTAGTCGGTACTGGAGAGGTTGTTCATTCCTCTCAATAAACTGATGGTGAACCATAGCATTATAATCTAGATAAGTGGGAGGCGATTCCATATCATTTTCATCTATGGGTATCTCAAGAAAATTAGCCACATGGGTTGCATAACTTCCACCAAACAAGTCTCCACTTAAACCATTATTATGCAACCTTCGTGCAACAATGGCCCCCAAGTTATATTGTTTATCTCCTAAAACAGCACTCTTGAGAACACTAAGGTCAGGAACACACATGTGACATGCCTCATCCTTACCGTTTATGCATCTACCTATAAAGAGAGCAAAATAATGTATAGCAGGAAAATGAATGCTCCCTATGGTAGCTTGTGTTATTTCCCTAGATTCCCCCACGGTGATACTAGCAAGGAAATCCTTAAACTCAGATTTGCGAGGTTCACTCGCACTACCCCACTGTGGAAGTTTACAAGCAGTATTAAAATCCTCTAAGTCCATAGTATAAGATTTACCATAGATATCAAATAGGACAGTGTGAGAATTGCGTGAAGATGAAAATTTGAACCTTCTCACGAAGGAATCAGTTAGGTGATAATACTGAGGGCACTTATCTAGCATGAAGCCCTCGAGTTCAGCATTACGCACATATGCGTCAAATTCCTCCTTGATTCCTGCTCGAACAGTGAAATCTTCTGACGGCCATTCACAAGGCCGCACTTGAGCTTCTCTTGGTGGTTCATGGTCCGGCTCACGTATTGCAGGCCTGGGTCCTTGCTTCCTTGAAGAACCACCTTGGTACATTTTCCTAAACATATTTCTTCCTCTGAAAAATTTATGAAATTTTTAGTAACTCAAAATAAAAGTGAACCAAACTCAGCAAAATTGATAGCAACTACTCCCACAAGTGCCTAGAAACTATATCATGCATTAGAACTACTTGGGACCATATAGATTTGACATGCAAGCTCAAGAACAGGGTCACCTAAGTAGCAAAAATTTGCAATGAATAAAGCACTAGAAGAAAAACTAATTGGACCATTGGAGGAGTCACATACCGAAGAACAATCCCCCAAAGCAGTTTTGTGAGTGGAGCTTTGAGAAAGGAGATCGAAAATCATAGCGAGATGAGCAAGAACTCGTGCTTGAGCTGGTTGGTGATTTTTTTGGGAGGAAGAAGGAGTGTGTGGTGGCTGGAATAAGTGGAGGGGGCCCACCAGGGGCCCACGAGGCAGGGGGCGCGCCCAGGGGGTGGGCGCGCCCTGGACCCTCGTGGCCACGTGCTTGCTCCCCTAATGTGTTCTCAGTGCCAGATATTCTCAAATATTCTAGAAAAAATCATATTTTATTTTCGGGGCATTTGGAGAACTTTTATTTTCGGGGTATTTTTTATTGCACGGATAATTCAGAAAACAGACAAAATATACTATTTTTGCTTTATTTAATCTGAATAACAGAAAGTAAAAGGAGGGTACAGAAGGTTCTGCTTTCTAACTTCATCCATCTCATGCTCATCAAAAGGAATCCACTAACAAGGTTGATCAAGTCTTGTTAACAAACTCTTTTCGAATAACATGGAACCGGAGAAATTTTGAATAACACTAGGTTACCTCAACGGGGATATGCACATCCCCAACAATAAGAATATCATATTTCTTCTTGACAGTAGGAAGAGGAAATTCAAAACCTCCAATAGTAGTAGTTGAAATTTTTCCAATAGAATTAATACTGTGGACCTGAGGTTGTTTCCTCGGAAAGTGTACCGTATGCTCATTACCATTCACATGAAAAGTGACATTGCCTTTGTTGCAATCAATAACAGCCCCTGCAGTATTCAAAAAGGGTCTACCAAGGATAATCGACATACTATCATCCTCGGGAATATCAAGAATAACAAAGTCCGTTAAAATAGTAACGTTTGCAACCACAACAGGCACATCCTCACAAATACCGACAGGTATAGCAGTTGATTTATCGGCCATTTGCAAAGATATTTCAGTAGGTGTCAACTTATTCAAATCAAGTCTACGATATAAAGAGAGAGGCATAACACTAACACCGGCTCCAAGATCACATAAAGCAGTTTTAACATAGTTTCTTTCAATGGAGCATGGTATAGTTGGTACTCCTGGATCTCCTAGTTTCTTAGGTATTCCACGTTTAAAAGTATAATTTGCAAGCATGGTGGAAATTTCAGCTTCCGGTATATTTCTTTTATTTGTAACAATATCCTTCATGTACTTAGCATAAGGATTCATTTTAAGCATATCAGTAAAACGCATACGCAAAAAGATAGGTCTAATCATTTCATCAAAGCGCTCAAAATCCTCATCATCCTTTTTCTTGGATGGTTTGGGAGGAAAGGGCATGAGTTTCCGAACCCATGGTTCTCTTTCTTTAACGTACTTCCTAGCAACGAAGTCTCTCTTATCATAACGCTGATTCTTTGATTGTGGGTTATCAAGATCAACAGCAGGTTCAATCTCTACATCATTGTCATTACTAGGTTGAGCATCAACATGAACATCATTATTAACATTATCACTAGGTTCATGTTCATCACCAGATTGTGTTTCAGCATTAGAAATAGAAATATCATTGGGATTATCACGTGTGTCAATAACAGGTTCACTAGAAGCGTGCAAAGTCCTATCATTTTTCTTTTTCTTCTTTTTAGAAGGACTAGGTGCATCAACATTAGTTCTCTGAGAATCTTGCTCATTTCTCTTAGGGTGGCCCTCAGGATACAAAGGTTCCTGAGTCATTTTACCCACTCTAGTCATAACTCTAACAACATTATCATTCCTCTTATTATTTAATTCATTGAGCAAATCATTTTGAGCTTTAAGCACTTGTTCTACTTGAGTGGTAACCATAGAAGCATGTTTACTAATGAGTTTAAGTTCACCTTTAACTCTAGACATATAATCACTCAAGTGTTCAATCATATAAGCATTGCGTTTCAATTGTCTACCAACATAAGCATTGAAGTTTTCTTGTTTAACTATAAAATTATCGAACTCATCTAAGCATTGGCTAGCAGCCTTATAACGAGGAATATCACCTTCATGAAATCTATAGAGAGAATTTACCTTTACTACCTGTGTCGGGTTATGAAGACCATGTATGCCTTCAACAGGCGACAAATTAAGACCATGTATTTCTTCAATAGGAGGTAAATTCTTAACATCATCAGCTTTAATACCCTTTTCTTTCATAGATTTCTTTGCCTCTTGCATATCTTCAGGACTGAGAAATAGAATACCCCTTTTCTTCGGAGTTTGCTTAGGAGTTGGCTCAGGAAGTGTCCAATTATTTTCATTAGTCAACATATTATTCAATAGCAATTCAGCTTGATCAACAGTTCTTTCCCTAAAAACACAACCAGCACAACTATCCAGGTGGTCTCTAGAAGCATCGGTTAGTCCATTATAAAAGATATCAAGTATTTCATTTTTCTTGAGAGGATGATCAGGCAAAGCATTATGTAATTGGAGAAGCCTACCCCAAGCTTGTGGGAGACTCTCTTCCTCAATTTGCACAAAGTTATATATTTCCCTTAAAGCAGCTTGTTTCTTATGAGTGGGGAAATATTTAGCAGAGAAGTAATAAATCATATCCTGGGGACTACGCACACAACCATGATCAAGAGAATTAAACCATATTTTAGCATCACCCTTTAATGAGAACGGGAATAATTTAAGGATATAGTAGTAGCGAGTTTTCCCATCATTAGTGAACAGGGCGGCTATATCATTTAATTTATTAAGATGTGCCACAACAGTTTCAGATTCATAGCCATAAAAAGGATCAGATTCAACCAAAGTAATTATCTCAGGATCAACAGAGAAATCATAATCCTTATCAGTAACACAGATAGGTGAAGTAGCAAAAGCAAGGTCATATTTCATTCTAGCATTCAAAGATTTTTCTTTCAGCTTAGCTAATAATTCTTAAGATCATTCTATCATTGCAAGCAAGAAAGTCTCTAGCAGTTTCTTCATCCATAACATAACCCTCAGGGACAACAAGCAATTCATATCTAGGGGGAGAATCTTCATCATCACTTTCATCAATATTATCAGTTTCAATAATTTCATTCTCTCTAGCCCTAGCAAGTTGTTCATCAAGAAATTCACCTAGTGGCACAGTAGTATCAAGCATAGAAGTAGTTTCATCATAAGCATCATGCATAGCAGAAGTGGCATCATCAATAACATGCGACATATCATAATTAATAGCAGAAGCAGGTTTAGGTGTCGCAAGTTTACTCAAAACAGAAGGTGAATCAAGTGCAGTGCTAGATGGCAGTTCCTTACCTCCCCTCGTAGTTGAGGGAAAATCTTAGTTCTTTCGTCTTTCAAGTTCCACATAGTGATCAGCAGATATAAATCCCAAGTGACTCAAAGAATAGAGCTATGCTCCCCGGCAACGGTGCCAGAAAATAGTCTTGATAACCCACAAGTATAGGGGATCGCAAAAGTTTTCGAGGGTAGAGTATTCAACCCAAATTTATTGATTCAACACAAGGGGAGCCAAAGAATATTCTCAAGTATTAACAGTTCAGTTGTCAATTCAACCACACCTGGATAACTTAATATCTGCAGCAAAGTATTTAGTAGCAAAGTAGTATGGAAGTAACGGTAACGGTGGCAAAAGTAACAGTAGTAGTTTTGTAGTAATTGTAACAGTGACAACGGAAAAGTAACTAAACAAAGAGCAATACGTGAAAAGCTCGTAGGCATTGGATCGGTGATGGAGAATTATGTCGGATGTGATTCCTCATGCAATAGTTATAACCTAGGGTGACACAGAACTAGCTCCAGTTCATCAACGTAATGTAGGCATGTATTCTGAGTATAGTCATACGTGCTTATGAAAAAGAACTTGCATGACATCTTTTGTCCTACCCTCCCATGGCAGCGGGGTCCTATTGGAAACTAAGGGATATTAAGGCCTCCTTTTAATAGATTACTGGACCAAAGCATTAACACTTAGTGAATACATGAACTCCTCAAACTACGGTCATCACCGGTAAGTATCCCGATTATTGTCACTTCAGGGTTAACGGATCGTAACACATAATAGGTGACTATAAACTTGCAAGATAGGATCAAGAACTCAAATATATTCATGGAAACATAATAGGTTCAGATCTGAAATCATGGCACTCGGGCCCTAGTGACAAGCATTAAGCATAGCAAAGTCATAGCAACATCAATCTCAGAACATAGTGGATACTAGGGATCAAACCCTAACAAAACTAACTCGATTACATGGTAAATCTCATCCAACCCATCACCGTCCAGCAAGACTACGATGGAATTACTCACGCACGGCGGTGAGCATCATGAAATTGGTGATGGAGGAAGGTTGATGATGATGATGGCGACGGATTCCCCTCTCTGGAGCCCCGAACGGACTCCAGAACAGCCCTCCTGAGAGAGATTAGGGCTTGGCGGCGGCTCCGTATCGTAAAACGCAATGAATCCTTCTCTCTGATTTTTTTCTCCCCGAACGTGAATATATAGAGTTGGAGTTGAGGTCGGTGTAGCACCAGGGGGCCCACGAGGCAGGGGGCGCGCCCCCCACCCTCGTGGACAGGGTGTGGGCCCCCGGCCTTGATTCTTTTGCCGGTATTTTTTATTAATTCCAAAAATATTCTCCGTGAAGTTTCAGGATATTCTGAGAACTTTTATTTATGCACAAAAATAACACCATGGCAATTCTGCTGAAAACAGCGTCAGTCCGGGTTAGTTCCATTCAAATCATACAAGTTAGAGTCCAAAACAAGGGCAAAAGTGTTTGGAAAAGTAGATACGATGGAGACGTATCATGGAGCAATGAGGATAATCCTCAGATCACGGACCCAGTCCGCATCATTGCTACTATCATCATTCAACTTATTTTTCTCTAGGAACATATCAAAAACATTGGGGAGCTACAACGTGAGCTATTGATCTACAACATAATTTGCAAATACTATCAGGAGTCAGTTCATGATAAATTAAAGTTCAATTAATCAAATTACTTAAGAACTCCCACTTAGATAGACATCCCTCGAGTCATCTAAACGATACGTGATCCAAATCAACTAAACCATGTCCGATCATCACGTGAGATGGAGTAGTCATCAATGGTGAACATCTCTATGTTGATCATATCTACTATATGATTCACGTTCGACCTTTCGGTCTCTAGTGTTTCGAGGCCATGTTTGTACATGCATGGTGTCTCAGCACGAAGAACTTTGGCAACGGTGCATACTCATGGAGAACACTTATACCTTGAAATTTAGTTAAGGAATCATCTTAGAATGCTACCGCCGTACTAAGCAAAATAAGATGCATATAAAAGATAAACATCACATGCAATCAAAAATATGTGACATGATATGGCCATCATCATCTTGTGCTTTTGATCTCCATCTCCAAAGCACCTTCATGATCTCCATCGTCACTAGCTTGACACCTTGATCTCCATCATAGCGTCGTGGTCGTCTCGCCAACTATTGCCTCTACAACTATCGCTAACGCGTAGTGATAAAGTAAAGCAATTACATGGCGTTTGCATTTCATACCATAAAGTGACAACCATAAGGCTCGTGCCAGTTGCCGATAACTTTTACAAAACATGATCATCTCATACAATAACGTATATCACGTCATGTCTTGACCATATCACATCACAACATGCCCTGCAAAAACAAGTGAGACGTCCTCTACTTTGTTGTTGCATGTTTTACGTGGCTGCTACGGGCTTCTAGTAAGAACCGTTCTTACCTACGCATCAAAACCACAATGGTGTTTCGTCAAGTTTGTTGTTTTCACCTTCAACAAGGACCGGCCGTGGTCAAATTTGATTCAATTAAAGTTGGAGAAACAGACACCCGCTAGCCACCTTTATGCACAACTGGTTGCATGTCTGTCGGTGGAACCGGTCTCATGAACGTGGTCATGTAAGGTTGGTCCGGGCCGCTTCATCCAACAATACCGCCGAATCAAAATAAGATGTTGGTGGTAAGCAATATGACTATCACCGCCCACAACTCTTTGTGTTCTACTCGTGCATATCATCTACGCATAGACCTGGCTCGGATGCCACTGTTGGGAAATGTAGCATGCAATTTCAAAAATTTCCTATGCTCACACAAGATCTATCTAGGATATGCATAGCAACGAGAGGGGGAGAGTGTGTCTATGTACCCTCGTAGACCGAAAGCGGCAGTGTTTGACAACGCGGTTGATGTAGTCGAACTTCTTCTCATTCCGACAGATCAAGCACCGAACGTACGGCACCTCCGAGTTCTGCACACGTTCAGCTCGATGACGTCCCTCCAACTCTTGATCCAGCAAAGTGTCGAGGGAGTGGATGAGTTATGTCAGCACAACGGTGATGGTGAAGTGATCCGCTCAGGGCTTCACCTAAGCACCGCGAGAATATGACCGAGGGTGTAATCTGTGGAGGGGGGAACCGCACACGGCTAATAATTGTTGGTGTGTGTTCTAGCGGTGCCCTGATGTCGCTTGAAGCTACGATGGTATTTCCCCAAAGAGGAAGGGCTGATGCAACACAGCGGCGGTAGGTATTTCCCTCAGAAATGAAACCAAGGTTATCGAACCAGTAGGAGAACCAAGCAACACAATGTAAACAGCCCCTGCACACAAATAACAACACCTCGCAACCCGACGTGTTAAAGGGGTTGTCAATCCCTTTCGAGTAACGCGCCAGAAACGGCGTGCAGACGGAAGAAAGTTGTAATAAATTGAATAAATAGATCACAAATAAAATAGAGTGCAGGAAAGTATTTTTGTATTTTTGGTTTAATAGACCTGGAAAAAATGCAAGGAAAAAGTAGATCGCAAAGGCAAATATGAGAAAGAAGACCCGGGGCCGTAGATTTCACTAGTGGCTTCTCTCGAGAAAAATAGCAAACGGTGGGTAAACAAATTACTGTTGGCCAATTGATAGAACTTCAAATGATTATTATGATATCCAGGCAATGATCATTATATAGGCATCACGTCCAAGATTAGTAGACCGACTCCTGCCTGCATCTACTATTATTACTCCACACATCGACCGCTATCCAGCGTATTAAGTTCATGGAGAATCGGAGTAATGCAATAAGAACGATGATATGATGTAGACAAGATCTATCTATGTAGAGATAGACCCCATTGTTTTATCCTTAGTAGCAACGATACATACGTGTCGATTCCCTTTTTGTCACTGGGATCAAGCACCGTAAGATCGAACCCACTGCAAAGCACCTCTTCCCATTGCAAGATAAATAGATCAAGTTGGCCAAACAAAACCCAAATATCGGAGAAGAAATACGAGGCTATAAGAGGTCGTGCATATAAGAGATCAAAGAAAGTCAAATAACTTTCATGGATATAAAAAGATATAACTGATCATAAACTCGAAGTTCATCAGATCCCAACAAACACACCACAAAAGAGTTACATCATATGGATCTCCAAGAGACCATTGTATTGATAATTCAGCGAGAGAGAGGAAGCCATCTAGCTACTAACTACGGACCCGAAGGTCTACAAAGAACTACTCACGCATCATCGGAGAGGCACCAATGGAGGTGGTGAACCCCATCTGAGATGGTGTCTAGATTGGATCTGGTGGTTCTGGACTCTGCGGTGGCTGGATGAATATTTTGTCGACTCCCCTAGGGTTTCTGGAATATTGGGGTATTTATAGAGCAAAGAGGCGGTCCGGGGGGCACCCGAGGTGGGCACAACCCACCAGGGCGCGTGGGCCTCCTGGCGCGCCTGGTGGGTTGTGCCTCCCTCGGGGCACCCCAAGGCACAGCCAGGGCCCGTTGTGTTCCTTCTGGCCCATAAAAATTCACCATGAAGTTTCATGGCATTTGGACTCCGTCTTGTATTTATTTCCTATGATGTAAAAAAACATGCAAAAAACAGCAACTGGCACTTGGCACTATGTCAATAGGTTAGTACCAAAAAATGATATAAAATGATTATAAAACATCCAAGATTGATAATATAACAGCATGGAACAATCAAAAATTATAGATACGTTGGAGACATATCAGCATCCCCAAGCTTAACTCCTACTCGCCCTCAAGTAGGTAAGTGATAAAAACAGAATTTTTGATGTGGAATGCTGCCTAACATGCCATATCAAATTCTTTTCTTTATAGCATGGACAATTGGACTTTTATGTGATTCAAAGCAATAGTCTAGTTTTGACATAATAATTTAGATACTCAAGCATATCAACAAGCAACCATGTCTTTCAAAATATCAATGCTAAAATAAGTTATCCCTAGCCCATCATGCTCAACCATTGATCCATTCATGAAATACACTCGAATATTAGTTACACCCAATACTTAAGTACGATCATATTGCCTCCTAGTTGGTGCTTTTATAAGAGAAGATGGAGACTCAAATTCAAAAATAAAATTTGCATAAAGTAAAAGAAAGGCTCTTCGCAGAGGGAAGTATGGATTTGTAGAGGTACCAGAGCTCAAAGCAAAAAATTAGATATAAAAGCATTTTGGGAGGTGTATCCATCCCACCAACGAAAACGACTTAGAGTTCCCAACACTTTCCATGCTAGATATGCCATAGGCGGTTCCCAAACAGGAAATAAAGTTTATTCCTTTTTCCACCATACTTTCACTTCCCATGGCTAGCCGTATCCACGGTTGCCCTCCATACCAACACTTTTCAAGGAATTTATTATTTGACAACATAAAGTAAATTCATGTTTGCATTTCGGGACTGGGCATCCCTAAAACCTTTGTCGTACTCTCGTGCAATGACAAGTGAATAAACACTCATCGTGAGAATAACACATCCAGCATGGAAAATATTAGCCACCCGTCACCGCTCCGCGAGCGAAACAAACACACAAAAGATAAGTTTATTTTGAAAATTAGAGATGGCACATGCAATTTGCTTGGAACGGCAAAAGAATACCGCAAATAGGTAGATATAGTGGACTCATGTGGCAAAACTGGTTTAAAGGATTTTGGATGCACAAGTAGAGATCATACTTGGTGCAAAATGAAGGCTAGCAAAAGATTGAGAAGCGACCAACCAAGAAACGAATAATCTCATAAGCAAGAATTAAGCATAATTAACACCGAATAAAGCACCATAAGTAGGATATAATTTCATTGCATGACTATTGACTTTCGTACTTGTATAGGGAATCACAAACCTTAACACCAATATTCTTACTAAAGCATAATTACTCATCAACATAACTCTCATATCACATCATCATATCTCAAAACTATTAATAAGAACCAAGTTTATTTTGTCCAAATGATCTTCATGAAAGTTTTATTATATCCTTCTTGGATATCTATCACTTGGGACTAATTTTCATGTGTTGCTTTTCATAAGCTCAAACAAATATAAGTGAAGATCAAGAGCATAATTTTTTTCTTTCTCTCAAAATAATTTAAGTGAAGCAAGAGAGAATTTCTTGAAAATTTGACTAACTCTCATATAAATCTAAGTGAAGCAAGAGAGCATTTCTTCAAAAAATACTAAAGCACACCGTGCTCAAAAAATATAAGTGAAGCACTAGAGCAAGTCCATAGCTCATAAAAGATTTAAGTGAAGCATAGAGAGCAATTCTAACAAATCATGACATAATTTTGGCTCTCTCAAATAAGTGTGTCCAGCAAGGATTGATGACTTAAAACACAAAATAAAACAAGTAAAGACTCATATCATACAAGACGCTCCAAGCAAAACACATATTATGTGACGAATAAAAATATAGCTTCGAGGAAAATACCGATATTGTAACATCCCAAATTTTCAGATTTGGAATGTTAATAGGATCATTCTTTTCCATTATGATTTCTATGCTTATTTAAATTTTCTGAATATTTAAAGTGTTTTCCAACTCAAGGCAATATATTTGAAGTGGAGATAATATGACTTCTCCCCAATTAATTATATTTGGAAAACGCTAAGAATATATTCTGGTGTCTACCTAAATTATTTTGTCTTTATAGAAACCCAAAATTGTTTTATAGTGGTTATTATGTTGCTTTTTATGTGTTTTTATTGCATAAAATTATTTTCCAAAAGTGCATATGTGTTTTAAAAATGTTCACGGGATTCTATATTAGTAGTAACATTTTTTGTGTGTTCTGGTGTTTTTAGTTATCTATACGTTATTTTAGTTTTAGCCATGATAACTTTTCCTGTACAGTATATCGTCGCAGATATTACTGTTCATATGGGCCAGCAGCCGCCCAACTCCTGTTTGTCGCCTAGTGCGCTAGAGCAGCAGCAGCAGCACAACGTCAGCAGGCCGGCCCATTTCCCCGCAGCCACAGGCCACCCTGCAGCCTTTCGTATTTGTTTTTTTATCTCTCTCACCTCTCTGTCGCTGACTTTGGGTCCCACTTGTCATCTCTTCCAACGACCGTGTTCATCACGAACACTATTACTAAATCACAGACCAAGTCGAATCGATCGACTCGATTGATCCCTGGACTCCACGCGCGAGTTGGCGCCCTATATAAGTTCATCAATCCCTCCGCAACAGATTTTTGGCAAAACCTTGGACTCCCGTGCCCTAGCTCGTCGTTGGCTCAACCTTGGATCTCGCCGGAGTCCGCCACCGCAGAAGCTCCTTCGTCGGTCTTTTCTGTCGACGCAGAAGGTTCCCAGTTCCCCCTTACCCTCGGTTGTCTTCGCCTTGACCTCCTCTCCCTTCCTCACCTACTAGTTCTCGCAGGGGAGCACTAGAACGAGCACAAGGACCTCCGCCCGAAGAAGAAGTCGCCGTCGCCGCTCCAGCCGGACCGCACCGACGTTAGCAGAAGCCCCGGCCGTTCCCGAGGAAGGTTTCGAGTTCACCGCCTCTCTCTGCTCGTCGTTCCTTCATCCCCGAGCGCCAGCAAGCCCCTTAGCCATCGCCGTCGTCGAAGTCCGAGACGCCGTGGTTCTTCTTCCCCAAGTCTGGCGCCTCCTTCCTGTTCTTTTCCAGTGAGTCACTCTGCACCGTCCGATGTCTCTCCGACGGTCGTCTAGATTAGATCGCCTATTTTTATTATTTCCGAACCGTTTTTGTTAAGTTGTGGCCGTCCGCTCTTTAGCCACTGCAGCGAACGGTATCTAGCCAATGAAAACGTGCCACGTGGCACATCCACAGTTGCCGCAGCAGTTCTTCCACAAATCTGTTTTAGCACAATTTATTTTGGCAGATTCCATATCAAATGTTCATTTAGGTATATCTTGAGATCCGTATATCCAAATTCATCGATTCTTTTTCCTACATACTCATATTGACCACGAGCATCTAGTAGAACCAAAATTTCACATTTTTGAACTATTCAAATTGGAATTTGTTTAAATTTGAATTAAAAGTTCCGAAGGCCATATCTTTCAAACCGTTGATCCAAATTAGTTGATTCTTTTTGCATTGTGACCCTACTAGCAGGTAGATAATATATACCTACTGATATGTTCTGTTAATTAAGTTTTTATTTGAATTCATTATTGTTTACTTTATTGTGGTGTTATGTGAGTATGGTTTATTTATCGGTGCCTTCGTTAATCGTATAGATTGTCCGGAGTGCGAAGCGGATCGGAATTAATCGTTAGAGTACTACAACAGCGTTCAAGGCAAGTTTGCACTTTTGATTATGCTCATCCTATATTCTGCTATGCATGTGTGGTTTTATGCTATGATATATGCCTGGCTTGATATGTTGTGACGCCCGGATAATTAGACTACAGTAATTCCCTGCTAATGATGCCATGTCACCTCGGTTACTGTTGATAATCTCGCGTTAGTTTGAAACTGGTTCGAATTCAAATTCCAAATCAAGCAAACAATAAAAGTTTTCAAATGTCAAGACTAAAATCTTCTAAATGTGTCAAATAAATCATAAGTAATTATGGTGGAGAATCCACATCTTTATAAAGTAATTAAACGCTTTAAAATAATTAAAACAGTAGTTAAAACAATTAAATAAATGCCTTTTGAATTTTATAAAATATTAAACTATTTTATTTTGGGATAAGAATGAATGTGCCAGTAGTATATTTATAAATACTAATTTAGGTGCTAGTTGTAGTTTTTATAGAACTAGATTAAAAAAAGAAAGAAACTAAGCTAAACCAAAGGAGAAAAAAACAACAATACAAAATTAATGAAAAAGAAAAGCCCCCCGGGCCAACCGACCCAACGGGCCGGCCTAGTCGGCCACTCCCTCAGCCGGCCGGCCCATCCCTCCTATATCTAACCCCCCACTCCATCGAACCCTAGGCCAGATTCCCACTCCCCCCCACTGCACGATCCCCACTCCCCTCAATCTCTCCCACGCCTCTCTCCCCTTCCCCATCTGGATCGGGGAAGAGGAGCCAGATCCCGCGCCGCCCCGCGCCCCTGACGCCGGCGCCCGTCCCCGGCGCCACCCCGACGCCCCACCTCGTCGCTCGCTGGACTGCTCCACCCCGCCTCTCCATCGCCGGCCGACCCCGGACCTCACCGCCGTCCGCCTCGTCCTCCTCCCTGTCGGCGCCATCGCGCCTCGCCACCCAACTCCCCTGCAACGGGGGTGAGAACCCCATTCCCCCTGCTTCCCTTTCCCCGCCGTCCCGCACGTCCACCGTCGTGCTCGGCCATCGCCAACCTCGCAGCCCGCCGCCTCGCTCCCTACGGCCTCGCCCGCGGTCGCTGCCGCCGCGCTGAGCGCGCCGGCCACCCCTGTCCCCTGCCCCGCCCGCCGTTTCGCACCTCCCCTGCTGATGCTCGCCCGTGCGCAGGGCTGCTGCTGTGCCTGGCCGTCGCGCGTCGCCGTGCCCCTGTGCACTCCGCCGGCGCCGCCGCGTCCCTTCCCCGCTCGCGCCACGCCCGTGTTCACCCTGCCCAGCACTCGCTGGTCGCCGGCCACCTGCCAACCACGCTCCGGCCACGGCCTCGCCCACAGTCGTGTGTGCGTGAGCATGTGTTTGGCCGGTTGTGCCCCTGACCACCAGGGGCTCTTAAGAACGAAGAAAGAAATGAACAAATTTAAATGTTAAATAAAATAATTAGTATGCTAATTAATTACTTAATTAGTTAATTAGGTAATTAGCATAATATAACTCAATGACAGATGGGCCCCGCTGTTAATTAAGCAAGATTTTCGAAACTACTAAACTTAGAGTCAATGACATGCGGACCAACTTCTACTATTCACTGGTTGACTAGTCTCTGTTGACTTGGTCAACTGGGCCCTCTGGCCCATCTGTCAGCCGCATGTGCATAGTGCTGGGTGCACTTCTGTGTGCTCGTAGCATTTGCTGATTATTTTCATAGTAATAATCATAGTATTAGAAAATCAATTAAAACTTTGAAAATTAATATAAAATAAACGGTAGCTCGGATTAAAATACTTTGTACATGAAAGTTGCTCAGAACGACGAGTCGAATCCGAATACGTAGCCCGATCGTCCGCCACACATCCCTAGCATAGCAAACACGCAACTTTTCACCTTCGGTTCATCAGTCCGAAAACGCGAAACACCGGGGATACTTTCCCGGATGTTTCCCCCCTTCGCCGGCATCGCCTAGTACCACGTTAGGGCATACCTAGCACCGCGTATTGCCTCGTTATGTTTTGTGATGCTTTGTTTGCTCCGTATTTACTGTTTCTTCCCCCTCTTCTTCTCCGATAGACCCCGAGGCTGTTGCTGATGCCACTGAGTTCGACTACGTTGTTGACGACCCCTCCTTGCCAGAGCAACCAGGCAAGCCCCCCCCCCCCCTTGATCACCAGATATCGCCTATTATTCTCTATACTTCTTGCATTAGTGTAGTGTACCCTGTTACTGCTTTCCATTAATCCTATTCTGCTGCATCGCCTATCATTGTTGCTACAGTTGTTACCCTTACGTGCAATCCTAAATGCTTAGTATAGGATGCTAGTATTCCATCAGTGGCCCTACACTCTTGTCCGTCTGCCATGCTATACTACTGGGCCGTGATCACTTCGGGAGGTGATCACGGGCATATGATATATACTTTATACTGTTACATTACTTATGATACTGTTCGGAGATGGGGGCTGAAGGGGCAGGTGGCTCCATCCCGGTAGAGGTGGGCCTGGGTTCCCGACGGCCCCCGACTGTTACTTTTTGGCGGAGCGACATGGCAGGTTGAGACCACCTAGGAGAGAGGTGGGCCTGGCCCTGGTAGGCGTCTGTGGTTGCTTCAAAATAATACGCTTAATGAGATCTTGGTATTTGATCTGAGTCTGGCCGCTGGCCTATACGCACTAACCAACTACGCGAGAACTGTTATGGGCACTCGACGTCGTGGTATCAGTCGAAGCCTTCGTGACGTCAGCGACTGAGCGGCGCGCGCCGGATTGGAACGTAAGCCTGCTCTTGTATGAAGGGGGCTAGTTCTGCTTCCGGCCGCCCTCGCAACGTGCAGGTGTGCAATGGGCGATGGGCCCAGACCCCTTCGCCATAGGATTTAGACCGGCGTGCTGACCTCTTTGTTGTGCCTAGGTAGGGCTGCGACGTGTTGACCTTCCGAGGCCGGGCATGACCCAGGAAAGTGTGTCCGACCAAAGGGGATCGAGCGTGTTGGGTTATGTGGTGCACCCCTGCAGGGAAGTTTATCTATTCGAATAGTCGTGATCTTCGGTAACAGGACGACTTGGAGTTGTGCCTTGACCTTATGACAACTAGAACCGAATACTTAATAAAACACACCCTTCCAAGTGCCAGATATAACCCGGTGATCGCTCTCTAACAGGGTGACGAGGAGGGGATCGCCGGGTAGGTTTATGCTATGCGATGCTACTTGGTGAACTTACCATCTACTCTCTTCTACATGCTGCAAGATGGAGGTGGCCTGAAGCGTAGTCTTCGATAGGATTAGCTATCCCCCTCTTATTCTGGCATTCTGTAGTTCAGTCCACCGATAGGGCCCTTTACACATATACCCATGCATACGTAGTGTAGCTCCTTGCTTGCGAGTACTTTGGATGAGTACTCACGGTTGCTTTTCTCCCTCTTTTCCCCCCTTTCCCTTCTACCTGGTTGTCGCAACCAGATGCTGGAGCCCAGGAGCCAGACGCCATCGTCGACGACGACTCCTACTACACCGGAGGTGCCTACTACTACTTGCAGGCCGCTGACGACGACCAGGAGTAGTTTAGGAGGATCCCAGGCAGGAGGTCTGCGCCTCTTTCGATCTGTATCCCAGTTTGTGCTAGCCTTCTTAAGGCAAACTTGTTTAGCTTATGTCTGTACTCAGATATTGTTGCTTCCGCTGACTCGTCTATGATCGAGCACTTGTATTCGAGCCCTCGAGGCCCCTGGCTTGTATTATGATGCTTGTATGACTTATTTTATTTTAGAGTTGTGTTGTGATATCTTCCCGTGAGTCCCTGATCTTGATCGTACACGTTTGCGTGTATGATTAGTGTACGATTGAATCGGGGGCGTCACATATGTGTATCCCGTGTTGTCATGTTTTGATATTTATTGTGTTATGTGAATGGTGTGATCAACTAGCTATGGTAGACGTGGGCATGTGTCGAGTTGAAAGTGCGTTAAGTCGACTAGAGGGGGGTGAATAGGCATTTTTTATGAATTCTTCACTGAGGAATTTTAAGGTGAGGAAATTCCTAAGCAAAGAACTACTAGCAGCGGAATAAGTACTCAGATGCATACATAACTGAACAGATGCATAGACATCATGATGAAATGAAAACAAGCACAGAGTACAGGAAGCGTAACCACAGGATAAGCAGGCTGAAGACAAACTGACTGAAGAAATTGAACTGAGAAAATTGAGAAAGTCTTCATTTAAAGTCTTCAAACAGTAACGATCAAGTACACAACATAGAGGAAATGGAAGGGTTGAGGAAATAGAACTAGTTAGCTCGGTGAAGACAGTGATTTGGTAGACCAGTTCCAACTGTTGTGACAGTCGTACGTCTGGTTGGAGCGGCTAGGTATTTAAACCTGAGGACACACAGTCCCGGACACACAGTCCTCACTGTATTCTTCTTGAGCTAAGATCACACAGACCTCGCCCAATCACTCGTGGTAAGCCTTCAGGTGACTTCAAACCTTCACAAACTCGGTCACTCGGCAATCCGCAATTTCCTCTTGGATGCTCTAGACCATGACACCTAACCATCTGGAAGATCCACAGTCTTCAAAGGTAAAAAGCTTCGGATCCACACAGGAACAATCTCTTTAGTGATGCTCAATCACTTTTGGGTTTCTAGGTGTTTGGGTTTGGGTTTTTCCTCACTTGATGATTTTCTCTCAAAGTCCTCGGAGGATGGGATGCTCTCAATGACAAGTGTCAGATTCTCTTGGAGCAGCTAACCAGCTAGTGGTTGAAGGGGGTGGCTATTTATAGCCTAGGGAGTAGCCCGACATGATAAGACATAAATGCCCTTCAATGATATGACCATTAGGTGGATAAGATATTTTGCCACAGCTGGCGCATAGCACAGCAACGATCGGAAATTTGAGGTTCAAATTCCTCAGGGCTATCATGTTCCTCACTTGTAGGCAATCCGCACTGGCGAATTCCTAACTCCTTAGTCAGAACAAATTCCTCAGAGACCAGAAGAACTTCGTCTCTATCACTGAAGAAATTGACTGAACTGTATGATATTTCCAATGGCTTCACTCGAAAGGATTGGTAGGTGTAGGATTTTGAGATGAGCATCACTTGGAAACTTTTCCTTAGTTTTTCCTCGGCCCCCTTTAATAGTACGGTGTTTCCTATGACTCAAGAAAGAGAAAATGAAACTACGAAAACAAAAGTCTTCAGGCTTCATATTCCTCGCATGAATATCAAGTCTTCACGGTCACACCAATTTCTTCACTTTCAAAGTCTTCAGAAAGCCAAAGTCTTCAGTTGAAGACATTCATTTTTAGGGGTCGACTTTCTCTGTAAATATCAAACTCCTCATAGACTTATAGACTTGTGTACACTCACAAACACATTAGTCCCTTAACCTATAAGTCTTCAATACACCAAAATCACTAAGGGGCACTAGATGCACTTACAATCTCCCCTTTTTGGTGATTGATGACAATATAGGTTAAGTGTTCAACAGGGATAAACATATGAAGTGTAAATACTGATATTGAGGAATTTGATTACAAGATATAGAAGAACTCCCCCCCCCCCCCGAAGATGTGCATATGTGAGGAAATTGCTCTTGTGAAGCAATGCACATTGAAGAGTAGAATCATGGAGATCTCCCCCTATATCTTGTAATTCATACACGCATTTATCATATGATATGAAGAATTTGAAATGCATGATGAAATATCGGTGATTGATGTAATTCAGTATGCGTGCATTAACATAAATGAGGAAATAGCATGCAGAAGAACATAACAAAAGTATCAGACCACCATCAGGTTTATGTTTACAACTCGATCCAATAAAAATTCAGAAGAACGAGAGTTGCAACTTAACAAAAAAACGCCCATATATAGAGACCCGCTTGAAGACTAACTCTCAAATTTCTCCCTTTGTCATCGAATGACCAAAAGGGACGAAAAATGAGGACTAACGCCCCTGAAGAATATCATCACGAGGTCGATGGAGGAGCGCCAGCGCTGTTGGGGTCAGTTGTTGAAGTAGGGCCTGCCGCAGTGTCGTCCAAATCTTCATTTTCATCAGTCTCGCGCGATGAAGAATAAGAGCTGGCCACCAAGGAAGGAACTTTGACTTTCTTGAATTTCTTCGACGGTGGCTGAGACCAGTCAAAGTCCTGCTTGAAGCCCATCTGCTTAAGATCGTCTTCACCATAGAGGTGAGACAGAACAGCCCAGGTGTGATCAAATACTTCATGGAGGTAGTAATGGTTCTTCACTGAATTGTGGGTAGCAGTCATGTTATGAAGAATTGAACCAAACTGACGCTTGACCCATTTGTGTTTGCGATTGACCTTCTGATGAAGACTGAGGAGAAGCTCACGATCAATCATCACCCTTGGAGCTGTGCCGCGACAGAGTCATGAGTGGCAGAGTCATCATTGGTGGAGTAGGATGCAGCTTTGTGGAACTGTCCATCCAATGGACGAATGCCTTCATCAGTAATCACAGTCGCCTTGCCCTTTTCATCAGCTGAGGAAAATGTCCGCTTGAGGACTTCAATGGGGGGCAAGTAGCTGCCATGGTTAAGTGTGTCAGCCTTGTAATTGATTGACGACCTTGATCTGAGGAATCTCATTATCCCAGGAGCGTAAGGCTTCAATTCAAACGGAGAAAGAGCAACATTGGCCATAGTCCTCATGAAGAAATCATGATAGTTGACAGGAACTCCATGCATGATATTGAATAGCAGATTATTCATGATGCCAATGGCCTCTTCTTTATTTGAGTCGTGGGCTTTGATTGGACTCAAGGTCTTGGTCAAAATTCTGTATACGGTCCGAGGCACATAAAGCAATTCCTTCACTAGGAATTTGGTTCTTGGGGCTTGACCAGGCTTCAGCGGCTTCATCAACACTTGCATGTAATGATCAGATAGCTCAGGTTCATGGTAGATGAGCTGTGCACCTTCAAGGGGAGGACTGACAGGCAGGGCATGAAGCAATTCAGAGGCCGGTGCTTTGTAATGAGTGTTCTCTGGCATCCAGTCCAGCACCCATGAATTCACATCTTCAGCGTTGCCGGTGATGTGCAATGTAGCATAGAACTGAAGAATTAGCTCTTCATTCCAGTCAACAATGTCGGTGCAGAAGTTGAGCAGCCTAGCGTCATGAAGAACACTAAGGACTGGGGTGAAGCAAGGCAGCGATTCCATATCCACATGAGGAATATGCTCATGGTCAAAGATCTTGTCTTTATCGAATAGCAGTGAAGAGTAGAAGTTGATCTGACTAGCTGTCCAAAAGCGCTTGCGGCGAAGACGAGCAGAGTCATATGGGTTGTATTCTCTGAAGAACACATGCTCATGGAAGAAATCATCAGCCTTGAACTTCTACTTCTTTGAGAAGGGATTCTTCGGCTTGGGCTGAGGAGTATTAGTCAATGTCTTCACAGCCTCAGGGATTCTTCGGCTTGGGCTGAGGAATTTCAGTAGCAATATCATCAGTGGCAGCCTGGGTCTCCATCTCTTTAGCAGCATTAACATCAGCACTAGTGGCTAGAATTTCTTCAGGGATGGTAAGAACAGATGCTTGAGGTTCATCAGAGCCCGTATGTATTTATTCAATCTGGACTGGGGCCTGAGGAATCTGTTGCAGCGGGGTGAACATGGGGGAATTGGGGTGATGACTTTCCCAATAGTCAGCATTCAACACTGGAGTGGTGCTCCCAATGTCCATGTCTTCTTCTTCATCATCAATTTCTTCAACGCCTGCCTCTTCAGCTGTGAACGGAGGTACGAGCGATGATACTAGTGGGGTTGAAGGGAGGTTATCCACTTCAATTTGTTCGTCCAACTGCTCTAAAGAAGCAGCAGAAGGAACATCTTCATTAGATCCGCTTGGGATCACATAATCTTCACCAAAAGGAATGATTTCCTTTGATGGCATGCTTGCAACTGGAACAGCATCAATTGGATTGCCATATGAGCTTGTCAAAGTCTTCGCCTTCTTTGGTGCAGAAGACTCTAAGGAAGCAGATGCTTTCCTTTTCTTCACTGCTGCTTGCTCCGCAGCCTTGGTTTCTTCGCTTCTGTTGCAAAAGGAAGGATAGGACTTGGCATTGGTACAGGAGGAGCAGAAGAAACGGGTGCATTTTCTTCAGGCGCAACTGATGTAGTTGCCCTGTCTTATTCAGTGTCTTCAGGCGCAGCGACAGATGCTTCAACTGGCCTGGCCTGTTCTTCAGGCGCAACACTAGTGGTTGCCCTGGCAATTTCATCAACGGCTGGAATAGCTTCATCAGCCCTGGTACTTTCAGTTTCTTTAGCAACCTGAATGTCATCAGTGGTGCTGGCATGTTCTTCAGTAGGTTGTGCAGATGCGTTAAGTTAATGAGAACCTAGTGATTCAGCAGCGGACATGAGTACATGTGAACAGAGTATAGGTGCAAAGAATTTGGAGAGGTCATATGCGTTCTCAGAAGTTTTTGCAAAATGAACAAGTTTGAGGAATTTGACCAGAGGTGTCTTGAGGAATTTTACTAAGCGTTCTTTGACTTAGGTTCTAGAGTTGTATGGATTGAAAAATTCACACAATTGAGGAATCTTGAAGAAAAATGTTTCTTAGAGAAACAGATCAAGAACAGTTGATTGTGTGAGGTGTTTAAAGGGTGGAAGTTGACGAATAAACACCTTTTGAAGATTTTATGGAAATCATCAGAATCAACAAGGGCAGTAAAAGTAACTTTTAATTACCCTTGACGAAAAACACGATGAACTGGGAGTAGTAGATTGGAAGTTCGTCAGTCCAGATCTTCCACGCCCTAACTTGGCAGAGGAAGACAGCTACGGCGGCGGCGGAGAGAAGAAATCCGCGGCCAGCGCGAGTACGACGGCGACGAGGTCGAGGCAGTGAAGCTCTTCCTCGTCGGTGATGATGAAAGTAGCGGTGGCGCTAGGTCTTGAGAGCTCGAGCGAGGGAGTGAGATCGAGCGGGGTAAATGCAGTATGAGGAGGGTGAGGGGTATATATAGCCGAGGTAAAAAACATCTCGCCCGAGGAAAATGGACGAACGTGCCCCTGACCCTTCTCATCCTAGCGACATGTGTCACCCACGTACTAAGAGGTGGATATCGTGTAAGATCGTGGGTGAATAGATAAATCCTATCGTGGGATGTGGAACAGTTTGAGCGGCAAAAGCCGAAAATTCAGATTAGAAAGTTTTTAATGTTTCGTTCGCAAATTATTTAGCTGACAAGGACATAGTGAAGATTTTGAACGGGTTTCAAATAGAACGCACATGAAGAATTTGTGAACATATTGTGTTGAGTTTAGCATAGAGGGGGAAGGGTCTGATCACATTCACTTAGCAGAAAAAGCAACTTGAAGAAGTAGCAATAAGTGAATGTTGTAGAGGACTTAAACTCAAATATATATATATAGTGTTACTATTCATCACCCAGGGTGCAGAATAAGTTATTCTTCACCCAAGGTAATCTTACGACCATTTCATAAATAAATTACATTTGAAATACAAATAGTTACATTCATAATGATTTACTGTATAAAATTTGGCATTAACAAAAAAAATAGGTCAAAAAATGTATTTTATGTACATTTTACACTATGTTTTTACATTTGTAATTTTACGTAACATAATTTTTTTACGACGATTATAGGTTTTCTTATGTTCTCTTTTTATCTCTAAAATAAGATAAAATTTACGAAACGTAAAATTACGGTGCATAGATGTTAAAATAGAGGTGGGTGAAGAATAACTATTCCTCACCCAGGGTGACGAATAGTCAATCCCTATGACGGAAAGAGTGAAGACATTGCAAAGTTGAAGAAATTGAACAACTGAGAAATTTCAAAACTGAAGAAAAATTCAAATTGAAGATCTTCAACTTTTGTTGGTGGCGTGACCCACCGTATAAGAATGATGATTTCAGACGCCACATACAATTGTCATAGGGCTCTGAGAATCGAATTCTTCGTTAATTTCTTCACACTTAGAGGGTTAGTCTTTATTGATTGAAGGAAAATGTTACTTCGTGTGTTGCACATCTAAGTCATCAATTTTGCATAAGGGTTAGGATGTGTGTCCTTTTCAAAGAACATTCAAAGATTCTAAGATATTTAGCTCACACCTCAACTTGCTAAATCTCTTCTCATCCAAGGGCTTTGTGAAGATATCAGCTAGTTGTTCTTCAGTCTTCACGTGCTCGATATAGATGTCACCCTTCAACACATGATCACGAAGAAAATGATGACGAATCTGAATGTGCTTTGTCTTCGAGTGCTCAACTGGTTTATGAGCAATCTTGATGGCACTCTCATTGTCATAGTAGAGAGGCACGTTCTTCACATTGACACCGTAGTCCTTGAGGGTTTGCTTCATCCATAGCAATTGAGCACAGCACAAACCAGCAGCAATGTACTCAGCTTCAGCAGTAGAGAGTGATACGCAGTTCTGTTTCTTCGAGGACCAACATACCAAGGATCGTTCGAGGAAATGGCATGTGCCAGATGTTGACTTGCGCTCCACACGATCACCAGCATAGTCAGAGTCTGAATATCCAATGAGATCAAAAGCCGAGCCCTTGGGATACCATAATCCAAGTGTTGGAGTGTGAGCTAGATATCGAAGAATATGCTTCACAGCCTTATGGTGTGATTCCTTCGGTGTAGCTTGAAATCGGGCACACATGCAAACACTATGCATAATATCTGGCCTAGATGCACATAGATACAATAGAGAGCCAATCATGGAGCGGTATACCTTTTGATCGAAGTCAATACCATTTTCATCAGTGCATAGATGGCCATTTGTGGGCATAGGGATTTTGACGCCTTTGCAATCTTGCATGCCGAATTTCCTCAATACATCCTTGAGGTATTTCTCCTGAGATATGAAGATGCCATTGAGCTGTTGACGAATTTGAAGACCTAAGAAGAATTTCAATTCTCCCATCATAGACATTTGATATTCTTCACTCATCATATAGGCAAATTCATCACTGTAACATTGGTCAGTACAGCCAAAAATGGTATCATCAACGTATATTTGGCACACGAATAATTCATCATCATAGGTTTTGGTGAAAAGAGTTGGGTCAAGTGAACCAGGTTTGAAGCCTTTCTTCATGAGGAATTCCTTCAAAGTATCATACCACGCCCGAGGGGCCTGCTTGAGGCCATAGAGGGCCTTGTTGAGTCTGAAGACTTTGTCAGGATGCTTTGGATCTTCAAAACCCGGGGGTTGAGCAACATATACTTCTTCCTCAAGCTTACCATTGAGGAATGCACTTTTCACATCCATTTGATATAAGATGATGTTATGATGGTTAGCATAAGCAAGCAATATGTGAATAGCCTCAAGTCTAGCAACAGGTGCAAAAGTTTCATCGAAATCAATTCCTTCAACCTGTGTGTAGCCTTGAGCTACAAGTCGTGCCTTGTTCCTTACCACAAGGCCATTTTCATCTTGCTTGTTGCGGTAGATCCACTTGGTTCCAATGATATTGTGCTTGCGTGGGTCTGGTCGCTTGACAAGTTCCCAGACATTGTTTAGCTCGAACTGATGTAATTCCTCTTGCATAGCTTGAATCCACTCAGGCTCCAGAATTGCTTCATCTACCTTGGTGGGCTCTGTGATAGAGACGAAAGCAAAGTGCCCACAAAAGTTAGACAAATGTGAAGCTTTTGAGCGTGTGAGAGGACCTGGTGCGTTGATGTCACTGATGATTTTCTCAATCTGCACTTCATTTGTGATGCGAGGATGAGCGGGTTGACGACGAGGAATTTGCTCAGCATTTTCTTCAGAGCCATTTTCTTCAGGTGAACCAGCATGAGGTTCTTCACGATCTGGAATAACTTCTTCAGTAGATTCTTCGGTAGGAATGACATCCTCAGTAGCCTTGAACTTGATAGTTTCCTCAGGTAACATTTCATCTAGCACATGAGGTAGGTGCTCTCTTTGCGAGCCATTAGTTTCATCGACCACACATCTACAGCTTCAACGACCTTGTGGTGAACGGTGTTGAAGACTCTGTAGGTGTGCGAGTCCTTTCCGTAACCAAGCATAAAACCTTCATGTGCTTTCGGTGCAAATTTAGAATTGTGATGAGGATCTCTAATCCAACATTTAGCACCAAAGACTTTGAAATAACTCACATTGGGTTTCTTGTCAGTGAGGATTTCATATGCAGTCTTCTTGAAGAATTTGTGAAGATATACCCTGTTGATGATGTGGCACGCAGTATCAATTGCCTCAATCCAGAAGTGACGAGGTGTCTTGTATTCATCAAGCATAGTGCGAGCCATCTCAACAAGAGTCCTGTTCTTGCGCTCCACGACGCCATTCTGCTGAGGAGTATAAGGAGCAGATAACTCATGAGTAATACCAAGTTCATCAAGATAGTCATCAAGACCCGTATTCTTGAACTCGGTCCCATTGTCACTTCTGATGTGCTTGATCTTCACACCAAAGTTGGTTGAAGCCCTCGAGGAAAATCGTTTGAAGACTTCCTGTAGTTCACATTTGTAAGTGACGATATGCACCCATGTATAACGAGAATAGTCATCAACAATAACAAAGCCATATAGAGATGCTTCATTGGTGAATGAGGAATAATGATTGGGGCCAAAGAGATCCATGTGAAGCAATTCAAATGGACGAGTAGTAGTCATGATAGTCTTCGTGGGATGCTTGGCCTTGGTCATCTTTCCAGCTTCACAGGCTCCGCACAGGTGATCCTTGAGGAATTTGACATTCTCAATGCCAATGACATGCTTCTTCGTCGCGAGCGTGTGCAAGTTCCTCATGCCGGCATGACCAAGTCGTCGATGCCATAGCCAGCCTTCTGAAGCTTTTGCAAGTAGACATATAGCCGGTTGTGGTCCTGTAGAGAAATCAACAATATACAGATCTCCTCTCCTAAAGCCTTCGAAGACTTTGGAATTGTCAGCTTCCATGATCACAACACAACGATACTTGCCAAAGATGACAACCATATCAAGATCACAAAGCATTGAGACTGACATGAGGTTGAATCCTAAGGACTCGACAAGCATGACTTTGTCCATGTGTCGATCTTTTGAGATCGCAACCTTACCTAGACCCAATACCTTGCTTTTGCCTTTGTCAGCGTAGGTGATATGCTTCAGATGCGATGGAGATAGGGGAGCGTCCATTAATAAGCTCTTGTCACCAGTCATGTGATTTGTACATCCACTATCGAGGACCCACTCAGTGGCTTTGGGTTGATCATCCTGCAGATGAATTAGTGCAGCTTACGAACTCATATACTTCAACAGTGAAGAATATGACATCAAATTCATCAGATCAATTTCATCAAGCGATAGAACAGATAAAGTAGTATGAGGACGTGTGAAATGAGAATTAATTTCTTCATGATTAGCTTGCGTCCTTTCAAGCACTTTTCAGGTCTCCAGCAAATTCTTCAGACGTTTAGGTTCGTTTGGAGACCTGGCCCTGCATAAGAGATTAATTCTTTTTCTTCACCACCCACATCTAGAGGGGTGGGAAAGAGTTCATCATTCTGCGAGCTCCATATGAGAAAGGCGGCATAGAAGTCAGTCCACTTCGTTTCACATAAGAGGGGTTAGGGTAGGCATATGAATAAGCAGAGAAATTCTTGGAGGACTTATGAACATAATAATTTGAAGAATAGTGCACATATTCATAGCCCTTAGATCTTCCCTGCGAAACAGAAGTGTTGGCACGATGATGTCCATATGAGGACTTTGAACCATATGAAGAATTTGATCTGGGGTTCTTATTCTTCACAGGTGGTGTCATGATGACATTCACCTGAAGACTTTCAAGGCACCTTTTGGGAACCCAGATTTTGTTCATAGGGGTACCATTCCTACAGTTAGTGCCAACATATCGAGCAAATACTTCACCATTCTGATTTTTGAATAGCTTATAGTTGGAGTCAAATGACTCATCAGAAGGATGAGGAGATTCACATGTAAATCCAGATAAAGTAGATGGATCTACTGGAGGTCCCTTTGCAGCAACCCATGAGGTTTTGGGATACTGCTCAGGCTTCCAGTATGTCCCATCAGCATTGAGTTTTCTCTCAAAGGCAATACCCTCTTTCCTAGGATTCCTGTTGAGGATCTGCTTTTTAAGCACATCACAAAGAGTCTGATGCCCTTTGAGGCTTTTGTACATGCCTGTCATATACAATTCCTTCAGCCCTGCATTGTGAGTGATACTAGCAGTATCCTCAGATGAGGAATTAGTGATAGCAAAGACAGTTGAAGAATTTTCAGCAATAGAAGCATTTGAACATTCAGGTGAAGAATTAGCATATTCACGTTTAGTGCACTTCAAACATGGTGGAATGAATTCTTCCTGAGCAGCGCTGATTTGTTGAGCAAGTAATGAATCACACTCCTTCTGAAGATCTTCATAACTCACCCTTAGCTTCTCAAGACCTTGCTTTCTTTGAAGGAATTCATAAGAAAGCTTCTCATGATCAGATAAGAGAGTGTTATGATGACTCTGAAGGTTATCAAACTTGGACTGAAGTCTCTGAAGATTTTCAGTCAAAGTTTTAGTGCGATCCATTTCCTCACCCAACATATCATCGATATTGTCTAGCATATTTTGAACCTTTTCCAAAGCTCTTTGTTGTTTAGTGGCAAGGGAAGCAAGTTCGGTATAGATGGATCCAAATTCATCACCAGATTCATCATCACTGGATTCAGATAGATAGTATTTGGTTACCTTGGCACCTTTTGCCATAAGGCATGGTGCAGAGGATGATGATTCAGGATCTAAAGTCATCGGTTCGAGCGATTCCTTGAATTCCTCAAACCAAGGTTCATGACAAGTTCGATGACCTTCATAGACATTAGAGAGACAGTCCCAGATAAGCTTCACATGACAGAGATGCTTGATGTTCCTGAACTGGTTTAGGGATAAGCAGGAGCAGATGACATCCTTCGCTATGATGTCAAGTCGAGTGTACTTGCGAATATCATCAGCTTCCGCCATCTTGCAGAGATCAGTAACCAATCTCAGTGACGGTCCACAGCTCGCTGTCCATTGCCATGAGACGCTTCTTCATCATGGCCTTCCACTTGGGATAATCATGACCGTCAAAGATGGGGCAAGCCACTTTCTTCATTCCTGCGGTCGACATAACTAAAACTCCATGCGGTTAAACCAAAATCATACAGAACAAGGGAGTACCTTTCTCTGATACTAATTGAAAGTGTGTTAGTCGACTAGAGGGGGGTGAATAGGCGATTTTTATGAATTCTTCACTGAGGAATTTTAGGGGTGAGGAAATTCCTAAGCAAAGAACTACTAGCAGCGGAATAAGTACTCAGATGCATACATAACTGAACAGATGCATAGACATCATGATGAAATGAAAACAAGCATAGAGTACAGAAAGCGTAAACACAGGATAAGCAGGCTGAAGACAAACTGACTGAAGAAATTGAACTGAGGAAATTGAGAAAGTCTTCAGTCAAAGTCTTCAAACAGTAACGATCAAGTACACAACACAGTAATGAGGAAATGGAAGGGTTGAGGAAATAGAACCAGTTAGCTCGGTGAAGACAGTGATTTGGTAGACCAGTTCCAACTGTTGTGACAGTCGTACGTCTGGTTGGAGCGGCTAGGTATTTAAACCTGAGGACACACAGTCCCGGACACAGAGTCCTCACCGTATTCTCCTTGAGCTAAGATCACACAGACCTCGCCCAATCACTCGTGGTAAGTCTTCAGGTGACTTCCAAACCTACACAAACTCGGTCACTCGGCAATCCACAATTTCCTCTTGGATGCTCTAGACCATGACGCCTAACCGTATGGAGATGCACAGTCTTCAAAGGTAAAAAGCGTCAGATCCACACGGGAACAATCTCTTCAGTGATGCTCACTCACTTTTGGGTTTGTAGGTGTTTGGGTTTGGGTTTTTCCTCACTTGATGATTTTCGCTCAAAGTCCTCAGAGGATGGGATGCTCTCAATGACAAGTGTCAGTTTCTCTCGGAGCAGCCAACCAGCTAGTGGTTGAAGGGGGTGGCTATTTATAGCCTAGGGAGCAGCCCGACATGATAAGACATAAATGCCCTTCAATGATATGACCGTTAGGTGGATAAGATATTTTGGGACAGCTGGCGCATAGCACAGCAACGGTCAGAAATTTGAGGTTCAAATTCCTCAGGGCTATCATGTTCCTCACTTGTAGGCAATCCGCACTGGCGAATTCCTAACTCCTTAGTCAGAACAAATTCCTCAGAGACCAGAAGAACTTCGTCTCTATCACTGAAGAAATTGACTGAACTGTATGATATTTCCAATGGCTTCACTCGAAAGGATTGGTAGGTGTAGGATTTTGAGATGAGCATCACTTGGAAACTTTTCCTTAGTTTTTCCTCGGCCCCCTTTAACAGTACGGTGTTTCCTATGACTCAAGAAAGAGAAAATGAAACTACGAAAACAAAAGTCTTCAGGCTTCATATTCCTCGCATGAATATCAAGTCTTCACGGTCACACCAATTTATTCACTTACAAAGTCTTCAGAAAGCCAAAGTCTTCAGTTGAAGACATTCATTTTTAGGGGTCGACTTTCTCTGTAAATATCAAACTCCTCATAGATTTATAGACTTGTGTACACTCACAAACACATTAGTCCCTTAACATATAAGTCTTCAATACACCAAAATCACTAAGGGGCACTAGATGCACTTACACGAGTGATCCATGAAAGTGGTGAGTGTTTATATCCGTAGGCTCGGGATTATTAACGAGGTGAATGCGTCACTGGCAGAGCGCTCAGTTGTCCCTAGAGAATGCGCCATTGATAGAGCGCACTTGAGGCGAGGTATAGTTTTCGGAACTTAAATCAGGTGAATGCGTCCTTGGGAGAGCGCTCTATGGTTCCTAGAGAATGTGCCACTGACAGAGCGCACTTGAGAGATACTTCTTGTCATGTTTATTTAGAATCTTTGGGTTATCTTGGGCGAGTAAATTAGAGATGGTTGTGAGTTCAGGTAGTGGAGGTAGGTGAGACATTCTTCTCCAAACTAACTTGTGTGTTTTGTTTGTCATACATTGCTTTGTGGATGTAGGTTTGCTATATCATATTGTGTAACTTGCCAATACATTCAATGTATTGACCCTTTGTGGCTGCAACTTATCATGTTACAGGATTTTCAGATGATCAGTGAGATACAGTAGGGTCACGTGTCTTCACTCAACATGTTCTCCGGTGGGCATTGATGGACTCATCGTTTATTATGCTACCTTTCCGTTGTTATTATTGAATAAGTTAGCCATGTGCTATTCAGTTTGTAATACTTTATAAATTATGGATCATACGTTGTAGTAAATTATGCACTTGTTATTTGATATTCATATGTACTGTGTGCGCTAGCGAGTCGATTCAGGGACTAGCACAGTGAGAACAGAGACATTGAATCTTATCAGATTCGGGTCGTTATAGATAGTCGTTGGAAGAAAGCGGCGTTGCCACTCAGGGGCATCCCCAAGCTTAGTTGGTTGCTCATTTTTGGATAATAGCTTAGGATGCCGGGGCATCCCCAAGCTTAGGTTATTCCATCCTTCCTTCATCCATCATAAGATAACCCAAAACTTGAGAACTTCAATCACACAAAACTCAACAAAACGTTCATGAAATCTGTTAGTATAAGAAAGCAAACCACTACTATAAGTACTGTATCAAACCAATTCATATTTTGTTTTTGTATTATATCTACTGTATTCCAACTTTTCTATGGCAAAAACTCATCAAAGAAAACCATAGAGCCATCAAAATAAGCACACAACACAAAGAAAACAGAATCTATCAAAACAGAACAGTCTGTAGCAATCTAACTATTTCGAATACTTCCGTAACTCCAAAAATTCTAAAAAATTAGGACGACCAGGGTAATTTGTATATTAATCTTCTGCAAAAAGAATCAGGGCAAAAGCACTTTTCTGTGATTTATGAAAATTATTTTCGTGAGTGCATAAGTTTCTGTCTTTTACAACAAGATCAAACAACTATCACCCAAAAAGATCCTAAAGGCTTTACTTGGCACAAACACTAATTAAAACACAAAAAACACAATCATAAAAGTAGCATAATTGTGCAAACACACAAGAACAGAAAGCAAAAAGCAAAAATAAATTTTATTCATTGGGTTGCCTCCCAACAAGCGCTATAGTTTTATGACTTTTAGCTAGGCATTGAGATTTCAATGATGCTCACATGAAAGATAATAATTGAAACACAAAGAGAGCATCATAAATCATGTGAGAAACATATTTAAGTCTAACATACTTCCTATGCATAGGCATTTTATAAGCAAACATGTTATCAAGGCACGCAAAAACTAGCATAAGCAAGGAAGAAGAAAGAAACAAAAGCAATCTCAACATAACGAGATGTAAATTAGTAATATGAAAATTTCTACAACCATATTTTCCTCTCTCATAATAATTACATGTAGGATCATAATCAAATTCAACAACATAGCTATCCAATAAAATTTTCTTTTTATGATCCACATGCATGCAAAGTTGACACTCTTCCAAAATAGTGGGACCATTATTACCTAGAGTTGACACTCTTTCAAACCCACTTTCAATATTATTGCAAACATATTCATCATGAGGCTTAAATAAAGTTTCAAGATCATAAGAAGAATCACACCAATCATGATCATTGCAACAAGTAGTGAACATATCAAAGTTAGCATCCCCAAGCTTGGGGTTTTGCATATTATTGGCACAATTGACATTAATATAATTTATAGTAAAATCATTGCAATCATGATTTTCATTCAAGGAGCTATCATGAATCACTTCATAAATTTCTTCATCGCAATTTTTAGATTCATGAATCTCAAGCAAAACTTCATAAAGATAATCTAGTGCACTCAATTCACTAGCAATTGGTTCATCATAATTGGATCTTTTGAAAAGATTAGCAAGTGGATGAGGATCCATAACAATATATTTTTAGCAAGCGAAGATGCAAGCAAATAGAAGGCACATGGCAACACAAGCAAACATGCGATCTAACGAGTAAAAGGAAAACGAAAAAGAGGGCGAATAAAACGGGAAATTTTTGTGAAGTGGGGGAGAGGAAAATGAGAGGCAAATGGCAAATAAAGTAAATTGTGAGGAGATGAGATTTGTGATTAAGAACCTGGTATATGTTGAAGATACTCCCCGGCAACGGCGCCAGAAATTCCTTTTGATGTCGCTTGAAGCTACGTCAGTATTTCCTCAAAGAGGAAGGGATGATGCAGCACAATGGCGGTAGGTATTTCCCTCAGAAATGAAACCAAGGTTATTGAACCAGTAGGAGAACCAAGCAACACAACGTAAACAGCACCTGCATACAAATAACAACACCTCGCAACCCGACGTGTTAAAGGGGTTGTCAATCCCTTTCGGGTAACGACACCAGAAACGGCGTGCGGACGGAAGAAAGTTGTAATAGATTAAATAAATAGATCGCAAATAAAATAAAGTGCAGCAAAGTATTTTTGTATTTTTGGTTTAATAGATCTGAAAATAAATACAAGGAAAAAGTAGATCGCAAAGGCAAATATGAGAAAGAAGACCCGGGGGCCGTAGATTTCACTAGTGGCTTCTCTCGAGAAAAATAGCAAACGGTGGGTAAATAAATTACTGTTGGGAAATTGATAGAACTTCAAATAATTATGACGATATCCAGGCAATGATCATTATATAGGCATCACATCCAAGATTAGTAGACCGACTCCTGCCTGCATCTACTACTATTACTCCACACATCGACCACTATCCAGCATGCATCTAGTGTATTAAGTTCATGGAGAAACGGAGTAATGCAATAAGAATGATGACATGATGTAGACAAGATCTATCTATGTAGAGATAGACCCTATCATTTTATCCTTAGTAGCAACGATACATACGTGTCGGTTCCCTTTCTGTCACTGGGATCAAGCACCGTAAGATCGAACCCACTACAAAGTACCTCTTCCCATTGCAAGATAAATAGATCAAGTTGGCCAAACAAAACCCAAATATCGGAGAAGAAATACGAGGCTATAAGAGATCATGCATATAAGAGATCAAAGAAACTCAAATAACTTTCATGGATATAAAAAGATATAACTGATCATAAACTCGAAGTTCATCATATCCCAACAAACACACCACAAAAGAGTTACATCATATGGATCTCCAAGAGACCATTATACTGAGAATTCAGCGAGAGAGAGGAAGCCATCTAGCTACTAACTACGGACCCAAAGGTCTACAAAGAACTACTCACGCATAATCGGAGAGGCACCAATGGAGGTGGTGAACCCCATCCGAGATGGTGTCTAGATTGGATCTGGTGGTTCTGGACTCTGCGGTGGCTGGATGAATATTTCGTCGACTCCCCTAGGGTTTCTGGAATATTGGGGTATTTATAGAGCAAAGAGGCGGTCCGGGGGGCACCCGAGGTGGGCACAACCCACCAGGGCGCACCTGGGCCTCCTGGCGTGCCCTGGTGGGTTGTGCCTCCCTCGGGGCACCCCCAGGCGCAGCTAGGGCCCGTTGTGTTCCTTCTGGCCCATAAAAATTCTCTGTGAAGTTTCGTGGCATTTGGACTCCGTCTGGTATTGATTTCCTGCGATGTAAAAACATGCAGAAAACAACAACTGGCACTTGGCACTATGTCAATAGGTTAGTACCAAAAAATGGTATAAAATGACTATAAAATGATTATAAAACATCCAAGATTGATAATATAACACATTGTTCACGAATTCGGCGGAATCACGGATTAAATGGCCAGTTAATCGCTGCTCAGCTTCTAACCGATGCGAATAGCACATATTCGGTGAGTTAACTGGTCACCGGCCCTGATTAACTGCCATTTAATCGGTTATCAGACGCAAAATGTAACGCCCACGATGCGGCTATATCTCCCACGTGTCGAGGCACGACTTAGAGGCATAACCGCATTGTGGTTTTGTCGCAAGAAGGGTCATCTTCACACAATCCCATGTAATGAACAAGAAAGGGATAAAGAGTTGGCTTACAATCGCCACTTCACACAATACATAAATAAATCATACATCAAACAGAGTACACACATAGACCGACTACGGTCAAAGCCAAAAGAAAAGAAGACAACCCAACTGCTAGATCCCCGATCGTCCCAACTGGGCTCCACTACTGATCGACAGGAAAAAGAAACAACACAACGAACAAGATCTTCATCGAGCTCCCACTTGAGCTCAGTTGCGTCACCTGCACTGGTATCCTCGGCACCTGCAACTGTTTTGGAAGTATCTGTGAGTCACGAGGACTCAGCAATCTCACACCCCCGAGATCAAGACTATTTAAGCTTATAGGAAAGGATGGGGTAATGAGGTGGAGCTGCAGCAAGCACTAGCATATATGATGGCTAACATACGCAAATAAGAGCGAGAAGAGGAGCAACGGAACGGTCGTCAACTAGTAATGATCAAGAAGTGATCCTGAACTCCTACTTACGTCAAACATAACCCAAAAACCGTGTTCACTTCCCGGACTCCGCCGAGAAGAGACCTTCACGGCTACACATGCGGTTGATGTATTTTAAATAAGTCAAGTGTCAAGTTCTCTACAACCGGATATTAAGAAATTCCCATCTGCCAAATAACCGCGGGCACGGCTTTCGAAAGATAATACCCTGCAGGGGTGTCCCAACTTAGCCCATTATAAGCTCTCACGGTCAATGAAGGATAAACCTTCTCCCGGGAAGACCCGATCAGTCTCGGAATCCCGGTTACAAGACATTTTGACAATGGTAAAACAAAACCAGCAAAGCCGCCCGATGTGTCGACAATCCCGATAGGAGTCGCACGTATATCGTTCTCAGGACACACCGGATAAGCGAAGCATACAGGTACCGACGTAACCCATGTTGCCAAGGGATGGTCCCGCACGGTGCTCTAGTTTGGACCAACACTTAGACAAGCACTGGCCCGGGGGTAAAATAAAGATGACCCTCGGGATGCGCAACTCCCAAGGGAAAAAAGCTAGGTGAGGCAAATGTAAAACCAAGGTTGGGCCTTGCTGGAAGAGTTTTATTCAAAGCGAACTGTCAAGGGGGTCCCATAAATCACCCAACCGTGTAAGGGACGCAAAATCAAGGAACATAACACCGGTATGACGGAAACTAGGGCGGCAAGAGTGGAACAAAACACCAGGCATAAGGCCGAGCCTTCCACCCTTTACCAAGTATATAGATGCATTAATTAAATAAGAGATATTGTGATATCCCAACATATCCATGTTCCAACAAGGAACAAACTTCATCTTCACCTGCAACTAGCAACGCTATAACAGGGGCTGAGCAAAAGCGGTAACATAGCCAAACAACGGTTTGCTAGGAAGGGTGACAAAGGTTAGAGGTTCATGGCAATTTGGCAGGCTTGATAAGCAAGTGGTAGGTAGCGCGACATAGCAATAGAGCGAACAACTAGCAAGCAAAGATAGAAGTGATTTCGAGGGTATGGTCATCTTGCCTGAAATCTCGCTAGGAAGAAGAACGAGTCCATGAAGAAGACACACAGACGGAGTCGAACGAATCCTCACAACTCCGGAAAGAAACCAAAGCTAACGAGAGAAGCAACCCGGAAAGAAACAAACAACATAGTAAACACACAATCATAAACATGGCATGATGCACAATCAAGTATGATGCGTGTCCGGTTTAAAGAGGCATGGCATGGCAAAGTGCACAAACGAAACTACAAGTTAAGTGGAGCTCAATATGCAACGAGTTGCATATTGACGAAACACCACCTCAATTATTTAGTTCTCTCTTGGTTATGTACCCAACAATATTAAATGTTGATTAACATGGCAAGAGGTGAAGCATAAGTAAAGTGACTATTTAGGCAAGTTTAAATGAGGCCGGAACAACAAACAATAATTCCGTAAAATCCTCATGTCAATCTGCAATTTTAATGCAAACATCAATTGTAAACATTTAAATGTTGTTATCATGATGCGAATGACATATGCAAGTTTTAAGCAATATTATGAAAACGTGGACATGAGCATGTTATGAAGCATTTGTTACCGTGGTGGAACGAAAAGGGTGCCACAGCAACGATAACGAAAATGGTGCCACGACAACTTTCCGATGATCCGATAACTCATTGAGATACCGGTGCAAAAGAGCAAGTGTGCGGATGTGCGAAACATGCAAAAGATGGTGGGGTGATCCCGATTACCGGGTGTCCCACATGTCGGTGGCATGGAAACAAGGAACGCGCAAGCGACAATTTCGAACACGGTGCAAACGCGGGCATCTCATGCATCGCAAACATTTGTTCTCGAAAGGTCATCTCGGCGGTTATACCTTTGAAGCGTGCAATTTTGAAACGAATCCAGTTCGTCGAAGGAAGTAAAGGTACATGGGCCGTAGTGGAAGTAGTCGTACACGTTCGGAGAGGGACTTGATGAACCCAACATCTACGGGGCGACGGTAGTGGTGCACGGTCGTCGTGGTACTTGGCATCACATCGTGTAGTCGTACACATTTCGTAGATGTTCATGTCGCCAGTGTCGTGGTACATGTTGTCTTGTCGAATCCGAGCGACGGTAGTCGTACACGACATGTTGTGGAAGTAGTGGTTCACGGCGGAGAGGAACTTGGCGTTTACGCTACCCGGGTCTTCGGCGACGGCAGCTGTGCATGTTCCAACATCACACTTGGAGGGACACCGACGTCGTGGTACTTGGTGAATCCCGGAGACGGTACTTGACGATCCAGGTGACACGAGGCACACGTCCACGGTAGTCTTCGTACTTGGGCTCCGGGTAGATGACTTGAGGGTCTCAGTCAGGAGCACTTGTGGCAAGGAAGTGCCCGCGAACGAGACGATGCAGCACGAACAGCAGGCGGATGCCACGCTCAGGCAAGCGGCGGGGCTCCCTGGTCGGAGTCGGTAGGGACGGCACGAGGCGGTGATGAAGAGGAGGTCGCAGGGAGAGCTGCTGGAGGTGGACGCAGAAGGTCGCTGGGCGGCGGAGGTACGGCAGCGCGCCGTTAGCAGGAGGCGAAGGGTGAGATGGCACACGAGGAGGAGGTCAGGGATGGGTCGTCGAGTCTGGAACCAGGGTGGAGGCGCACATGAGGAGGCTTGAGGCGCGCTGGAGGTGGTGGCGCTCGCGGGTGCAAGGCGGCCGGTGCTCGGGCTCCGGCGAACTCCGACCAAAACGGAGGGGACGAGCGGATGCGGGCGTAGGTGCTCGAGGAGCTCCTCTCCTCGAGCGCTCGGGCAACGGGGACTTGACGAGGAGGAGGTGCGGTCGCGGCCTGGTGCTACAGAGGAAGGCGCGGCAACCATGGAGGTGGAGCGCAGCACGCTGCAAAACGGCGGCGGCTGCAGGGCGCCGGCGGTGGGTGAGGGTGGCGACGCCATGGGAGCGAGGAGGAGGTCGGCGGCGAGGGTGACCGGGAGCAGGGGTGGGCGAGGCGCGCGGCACGAGGGCCCTGCTCCTCTGCGTGTGGCGGCGCAGGAGGACGAAGGGGAGAGGGTGGAGACCGAGAGAAGAGCGAGAGAGATGGGGATCGGGCTAGGTTAAGACAGGGGCGCGGGCTGGGCCTTAGAGGCCGGCCCAGTGGAGAGGGAAAAGTTGAATAGAGGCCTGGCCTAGTGGCATGCTGTGACACCCCGGTAGTTAAGCTACAGTAAACCCCTGTTAATGATGCCAAGTCATCATAATTAAAATCTTGCTAAACCTCACTTGTTTCAAACCGAGTTCAGATTCAAATTCAAATAACATGTCAAACTATTATTTCTTCAAACAGTAAATAAAAATGTTCATTAGGCTGCAGATATTCATCAACTAATTGTCATTCATTAACCACATTTTATAAAGTGGTTGAGTGCCCTAAAGTAAATGAAACAGGGGCCAATTCATTATTTAATATGTCATTTCTAATTTGTGAAAATACAAACTATTTTAAATAACCACCAAAACTTTTGTGGCTGTGTCTAATATTGCATCACTAATTATGGGCCAAGTCTCGTATATTATAAGACCGAAACAATATTGAAAGTAAATAGAAAACAAAACAAATAAAAAGAAAAGCAGAAAATTTAAAGAGAAAAGGAAAAAGGCAAAGTGCTACTGTGCACTTCGGCCTCCTGGCTACAGGAACCGGCCCAACCCACTTAGCACTCTTCTTCTTCTTCTGTTCATATAGGCGCCGTGGACAAAGCGCGTGCGTCGACATCGCCGATGCCCACGCGTCGGCCATCCAGGCCTCCTTGACGCCTACAAGGCCTTCCCCGCGCCCCTCGCCGAAACCCTAACCCTCTCATTCCCTCTCCCTCTCGCCTCTCTGCGATCTGGATCTCGCCCGAACCCCTCCTTGGACACATAGCCGTCGTTCGCGTAGCCACCAAGCTCACCTCGCCTCGTCGGCGTGTCCAAAAGCTCCACTAGGCTCGCCTTAGTCTTCCTCGACGCTGGATTGGAGCCGGGAGGCCACCTCGACAACGGACGAATCGATCCCCTCCGCCACGGCCATCGCACGCCACCAAAGATCGCCGTCATCCTCAACCTCTTCCGGCTGCCCCGAGTCGCTCCTCGACACCGATGTGAGCAGCAGCTTCGTCCCTCTCCTGTTTCCCCCTTCGAGTACTTCCACTAGCTGCCCCGCGCCGTAGCCGTAGCTCCGCCGTAATTTTACTCCCATCGATGGACGCGTTGCCGTTGATCTCGTCCTCCCAGGGGCGAACTGGAGCCACTGTCGTGCTCCTGGGGATCCCAGGCAGCGCGCTAACCCCTCAGCCAAGCCGGCCCCGAGCGCGAAGGCCGCATGCCGTTCACCCGGCCAGGCCCGCTTCTGGCCACGCCCCCTGCACGTCCTCGTCCCCATGCCGTGCGCTGCTGTTGCTGCTGCCGGCGCCCGTGCGCCGTTAGCCGCTGTGCCTGACCGTCGTGGCCTCCCTTGTCCGTCCGCGCGCGTGCCCACGCCCGCAGCTGCCCGCCCGCGCTTGCGGCCGCTCCTGCCGCTGCGTTTCGCTGCTTTGCTGCCACTGCTACAGTAACTGAATGTTACTGTAGCGCTGGCTAGCTTTTGCTATTTCTACCTTCTTAGCTCTCTGGATGGCAACAAAACTATGGTCAAACAAAGTCTAACTTCATTGAAATTAATTTGTGTTGGGAGTACACATGACAACCTCCAAATTATTCCATTGGACCAAATTCAAATACGGCATGGATTAATTCCTATAAAAATGACAAAAGTCTATGTTCTGTTAAGAGAGAAAACTGAAAAACAGATTTCCTGTCTTAACTACTTCAGAGCTGTAAATGGACCTGTTACAGAAGCTGTTCAGGCTATCTAATGGCATGGCCTTGTAGTGCTGTTGATATAGAGTAAAACACTTATACGTAGTGTCTTCATTAGATCTACATAACGTTAGTTATAGCCTTCGGAAAACAGCCAAGTGAAGTTTAAGAAAAAAACCGAAGAATTCTCAGACTTAGCCAATTTTCAGGAATTCCATAATATTGTTTAAACTTCGAAATATCATAGAAAATAAACCGTAGCTCGGATGAAAAAACTTTGTACATGAAAGTTGCTCAGAATGACGAAACGAATCCGGACAGTCAACCCGTTCGTCTGGCACACATCCCTAGCATAGCGAACACGCAACTTTCCCCCTCCGGTTCACCTGTCCGAAAACGCGAAACACTGGGGATACTTTCCCGGATGTTTTCCCCTTCGCCGGTATTACCTATCGCTGCGTTAGATCACCCCCGACACCGCGTATTGCCTTGTTATATTTTGTCATGCTTTGTTTGCTCCATATTTACTGTTTCTTCCCCCTCTTCTTCTCCGGTAGACCCCGAGACCGGCACTGATGCCACTGTGTACGACTACATCACCGACGACCCTCCTTCTCGGCTGAGCTTCCAGGCAAGCCCCCCCTTGATCACCAGATATCGCCTATTCCTTCTCTCTACTGCTTGCATTAGAGTAGTGTAGCATGTTACTGGTTTCGGTTAATTCTGCTGCATAGCATGTCATTGTTGCTACAGTTGTTACCCTTACCTGATATCCTAATGCTTAGTATAGGATGCTAGTGTTCCATCAGTGGCCCTACACTCTTGTCCGTCTGCCATGCTATACTACTGGGCCGTGATCACTTTGGGAGGTGATCATGGGTATATACTATATACATTATATACATGACACATGTGGTGACTAAAGTCGGGTCGGCTCGAGGAGTACCCGCAAGTGATTCTGATGAGGGGGCTGAAAGGACAGGTGGCTCCACCCCGGTAGAGGTGGGCCTGGGTTCCTGACGGCCCCCGACTGTTACTTTGTGGCGGAGCGACAGGGCAGGTTGAGACCACCTAGGAGAGAGGTGGGCCTGGCCCTGGTCGGCGTTCGCAGATACTTAACACGCTTAACGAGATCTTGGTATTTGATCTGAGTCTGGCCATTTGGTCTATACGCACTAACCATCTACGCGGGAGTAGTTATGGGTATCCCGGCGTCGTGGTATCAGCCGAAGCTCTTTTTGATGTCAGCGACTGAGTGGCGCGCGCCGCATTGGACCGTAAGCTCGCGCTTGTATTAAGGGGGCTAGGTCTGCTTCTGGACGCGTACGCAACGTGCAGGTGTGCATAGGGCGATGGGCCCAGACCCCTGCGCGCATAGGGTTAGACCGGCGTGCTGACCTCTCTGTTGAGCCTAGGTGGGGCTGCGACGTGTTGATCTTACGAGGCCGGGCATGACCCAGAAAAGTGTGTCCGGCCAAATGGGATCGAGCGTGTTGGGTTATGTGGTGCACCCCTGCAGGGAAGTTTATCTATTCGAATAGCCATGTCCCTCGGTAAAAGGACGACCCGGAGTTGTACCTCGACCTTATGACAACTAGAACTGGATACTTAATTAAACACACCCTTCCAAGTGCCAGATACAACCTGGTGATTGCTCTCTAACAGGGCGACGAGGAGGGGATCGCCGGGTAGGATTATGCTATGCGATGCTACTTGGAGGACTTCAATCTACTCTCTTCTACATGCTGCAAGATGGAGGCTGCCAGAAGCGTAGTCTTCGACAGGATTAGCTATCCCCCTCTTATTCTGACATTCTGCAGTTCAATCCACTGATATGGCCCTTTACACATATACCCATGCATATGTAGTGTAGCTCCTTGCTTGCGAGTACTTTGGATGAGTACTCACGGTTGCCTTTCTCCCCCTTTTCCCCCTTTCCATTCTACTTGGTTGTCGCAACCAGATGCTGGAGCCCAGGAGCGAGACGCCACCGTCGACGACGACTCCTACTACACCGGAGGTGCCTACTACTACGTGCAGGCCGCTGACGACGACCAGGAGTAGTTTAGGAGGATCCCAGGCAGGAGGCCTGCGCCTCTTTCGATCTATATCCCAGTTTGTGCTAGCCTTCTTAAGGCAAATTTGTTTAACTTATGTCTGTACTCAGATATTGTTGCTTCCGCTGACTCGTCTATGATCGAGCACTTGTATTCGAGCCCTCGAGGCCCCTGGCTTGTATTATGATGCTTGTATGATTTATTTATGTTTTAGAGTTGTGTTGTGATATCCTCCCGTGAGACCCTGATCTTGATCGTACACATTTGTGTGCATGATTAGTGTACAGTCAAATCGGGGGCGTCACAAGTTGGTATCAGAGCCGACTGCCTGTAGGAATCCCCCTTTCCAACTCCTTGGCCGAAGTCGAGTCTAGTCACTGAAAAACTTTTACTAACATGGCTGTGTGGCTTACGGGCCCACGTCGCCATTGGGTGGTATTAGGTTCTTTTATTCCTCGTCTATACTCTTGGACTCTGAGCTCTCTTCTATTCGGCTAAATTGATTTTGCTAAAAACAAAAGTAACTTTAGGTTCTCGAAAATACTATCTCCCGGAGAGCCCCTTCAGTCCAGATGATCGCCGACTGCATCAGAAGATTTCGAAGATACTCTCCGATATTCTCTCAAGACCTTGTGCCCGTTGCCTTTGCAATTCCCTACCACCAAAATATCCCTAGGGATAAATACTTACACCTGTCATTCTTACTTTTATTCCCAATCGATCTTGTTAATACAAAATACCCCGAGAATACTTTGTGCCTACTACCTTGCAGTTCTTTGCCACCTGAATACCCCTACGAATAAATTCTCGCACTTACCGAGTATCCGCTCATCCCCAGTTGAATTCAAGTATATCACAAAAGTGTTCAGAATACCATTCAATCTTCCGAAAATCCTCAGGAGCCTATCGCTCTTGAAATTCTTGTTTGCTTGCATTATGGTTAATCCCATAAGTCTCGTAATCTTATTGGCATCTCTTGTCATTATCATTTTGAGTCTGTTGATTCAATTTGTTGCGAATGCTCGCAATCCTCAATCATATCCTAGAATTCATTCTTCTGGCTCAGACGTCATTTTAAACGTGAGCTGGATCTCGACCTATCAAATTGCTATCGATTGTACCCCTAAGCCTACTCAACTTATCCATCCTTGATCAGAGCGTTGCTTCTGACCCCCCCCCTGATTTGGAAATCATAATTCTTTGCATTTGAACTTTGAGTTAGTCAGTTGTTTCTATAATCAGATCTCCTTGCATTCTTCTTCCTCTGGTCGAGTACCGATGCTCACATCAGATCCCTTGTGGACCATCGGTTCCTTTGTTGGATTTTATCCGACAGTGTCCTTCATATTGAATAACCTTGTGAGCCTTTCCATGGGTATATAATGCCTTTGGTAAATTGTATCATCTGTTTTTGAACAATGCTCTTCTTTCGAGCTTGTAATATTTACTCCGAAGTTTGTGGTATATGTTCCTAAGATGCCTTGATGGGTTGAACCTATGCCTTTCATAATATGTGTGAACTCGAAAGTTTTCATGAGTCATACTCTTCTGGTATTTTGCCAGATAAAATTTTTCAACACTTCAACTTCATCAAACGCGAGAAGTGAATGAAAGGTTATGCATTGAAGAAGTGGAGTCGACCTTGAACTTTGCGTTCATGCCCATGGACACGATGTAGATCTTATCATTAAAGCTTTTCTTAAATTAATTATTCCCTTGGTATAAGTTCATCTTATATCTGGGATCTGCCCTTTTGTAATCGTGGTTCCGACCATGTTCTCTTTTAAATACCATTTCTCGTACAAGTTAAGCACTTGTCTTCTGTAAGAGCAATACCCCAGTCCAACCTCTACTTTGGTTTGTCATCGAGTATTACCCCCCTGGTATCTCGAGATTATCACGGAACTGCATAACTTCTTATGAGTTCTCCATCAAGTATTACATTCTCATTGATTCCAATTTTTCACGAGCTCCGAGTTGTTAGAACCCCTCAAGGACACCGATAAGTGAATCAATTCCACACTCCGATTCAATAACTCTAAGTAATTTTCGTTGCTTATGAGTTTAATAATCATTTAAGTCAGTCCTAGCCTGATCGGCTATATCCTTAGCGTGCTAAATTTTAACTGTGCTACCTGGTCCTTAACCGTGGAGCACAACTTTCGATGATGAGCTAAGCTTATGACGATCTTCCTCATCTTATCGTTTCACCTCCTTCCAATAACTTTTCGCTTCACCATAGCTTTGACTTGATGTCATTGCCGATCGATTACATCTTCAAGAAACCTCTCGACAAGTGTGTCGTGATCATCGTCAACATTTTAACTTCTTCCAAGATATCAATTGAATTCATGATGAGAAATTCCATGCTTGTCCCTCGATGATCTGTGTTATCATCGACCACATCCATGCCTTCCTTTCTAACACAGACTTGGTCTTGTTTGAATGAACTTTAAGTTCCTTGCTATCCAGCAATTGTTCTTCTTTACCTTGGAACATTAACATCTCTTTTGTCCTCAATGTTGTGAGAATTTCACCACCTCTTAAGAAATCTTGGTATGGTGATACTTCTCACCATCACCATTCCTTCTTGGGTCCTCGTGTTGATTCCAATCGGGGTACCAACGAGTGAGCGGTGCTGTTTGGATCCTGCCCTTCTAGCAACCATATTGCTTTGAAGTTAATGGTCGGCCGTTCATTCTTAGACTATTGATTATTGAATCACCATTCCGACGTTGGTCGTGCAACCCAGCCCATATTTCGGGTGCACCTTTCAACCAATGTTTAATCGTGTATGTTTTCCTCGAGCATACATCATTATACCATTTGATCTGACAAATGTTATCTCCTTGTTCACATGATTATGGAAATCCATCTTTTTGGAAATTTCGAGGAATTGTCGCTGAGTCCATCAGCCACCCCCTCATCCTCTCCTTGATTTAATGATGAACTCTTGTTCCGGAACTCGCTTCCATGGTTTAATTCCCGAGAATCATACAATGTCACCTCGACAATTTGTGTTGCACCTTTCTTCTCAGGCATCCTGAGTCTGAGGTATCCTGACACCAATCTGATCTGAATCTTGGTCAGAAATTATGGTTGGAACGTAACTCCAAGAGTTATAACATTGGTCTTTATATAACCCGGTAAGATGATGTCATGCCTAGCACACATGGCCGGATGACCTATTGATATAGTATCCTCTTTACCAAGGTTACCATTCTTCCATGAGGAAATTGTAAGACTTACTCTATAAAGTTGTTCCTGATGGATCCTTTGTGTATCCATAGCCTGATCTTACCTAATGACCATGTCAATGCTATCTCGAAGCATGTCTATGGTACTCCGATTTTCAACAGGAACATTTGAAGCCCAATGCTAAATGTTTCCTGCTCAATTATCCAAACACCGTTGTATGGGTAATGTCATGAAAATTCTCTCCCGTACCTAAAGAGTTTTCTACATTATATCATGTCATGGATATCATGCTCTGCTTGTCCTTGGGAAGGATATACCCTTGAAATATGTGTTTAAACACATTTTCCTTTCCATTCTTCTGTTTAATCTGATAATCATATTTTCCTTTCCATTGTTTGGTTTAACCTTTCTGGTGATCTATATGATCTAAGCAGTAATATTCTCCTGCTTATGTAAACACCTCGGTGTACAACTTTGTTAGTAAGACCCTGTTACTATTATTGATGACATTCCAGTAGCCACCGATGGACGAGAACTTTGCCTATTGGTCTGCCTCGTTCAACGAGCAGGAAAATGGTTCTCTTCGTCCCTCGCCCTTGGTACTGATGTTGTTGCCGACATAACTGACAGGCTATACCTGCCATCCCTTGCTATCATAACCGTGCAAGATGTCAGCGCCTTTCCTACTTTAAACCCACATGGTGGGCCCATAACCCACAGGTCCCAGGATTGAAACATGACTCTCCAGTACAACCTATTGACAAAGTTATTCCACGCGCTTGACTTCGTATGTAATTCATGGGCCACCTTCCTAGTGGTCTATTCTGGTATCAGACACAAGATTCATTCTTCGATGCCTTGAACCCCTTTCACTCTGTTTCAGACATCGAACGATTGTCTATCTGCTTGGAACTCCTTATTGTACCTTCTTACTTTGCTCTCGATGTCTTTCATTTGTTCAACTTGCGAGATACTCATCTGTTCATCCATCGGATACCCCCAGACGATTACCCCTTTTAGCATTCTATCGTTGTCGTGCTACCCCTTACCTATTCGTAAGTACGATGGAGTTCCCGAAGGAAGGATGCTGACTTCATCATGATGACATGAAGCAGAGAAATGAAGACATCAATATAAGGGATCAACTTTTTCGAGAAGAGCAAGCAAGACCTAGAAGACTCGTTAGAATTTCGTAACCAAATCACTTCCCCCCTCAACACTACCTCTTAAATCTCGGGACGAGATTTCTTGTAGTGGAGGAGATTTGTGACACCCCGGTAGTTAAGCTACAGTAAACCCCTGTTAATGATGCCGGGTCATCATAATTAAAATCTTGCTAAACCTCACTTGTTTCAAACCGAGTTCAGATTCAAATTCAAATAACAAGTCAAACTATTATTTCTTCAAACAGTAAATAAAAATGTTCATTAGGCTGCAGATATTCATCAACTAATTGTCATTCATTAACCAACATTTTATAAAGTGGTTGAGTGCCCTAAAGTAAATGAAACAGGGGCCAATTCATTATTTAATATGTCATTTCTAATTTGTGAAAATACAAACTATTTTAAATAACCACCAAAACTTTTGTGGCTGTGTCTAATATTGCATCACTAATTATGGGCCAAGTCTTGTATATTATAAGACCGAAATAATATTGAAAGTAAATAGAAAACAAAACAAATAAAAAGAAAAGCAGAAAATTTAAAGAGAAAAGGAAAAAGGCAAAGTGCTACTATGCACTTCGGCCTCCTGGCTACAGGAACCGGCTCAACCCACTTAGCACTCTTCTTCTTCTTCTGTTCATATAGGCGTCGTGGACAAAGCGCGTGCGTCGACGTCGCCGATGCCCACGCGTCGGCCATCCAGGCCTCCTTGACGCCTACAAGGCCTTCCCCGCGCCCCTCGCCGAAACCCTAACCCTCTCATTCCCTCTCCCTCTCGCCTCTCTGCAATCTGGATCTCGCCCGAACCCCTCCTTGGACACATAGCCGTCGTTCGCGTAGCCACCAAGCTCACCTCGCCTCGTCGGCGTGTCCAAAAGCTCCGCTAGGCTCGCCTTAGTCTCCCTCGACGCTGGATTGGAGCCGGGAGGCCACCTCGACAACGGACGAATCGATCCCCTCCGCCACGGCCATCGCACGCCACCAAAGATCGCCGTCATCCTCAACCTCTTCCGGCTGCCCCGAGTCGCTCCTCGACACCGATGTGAGCAGCAGCTTCGTCCCTCTCCTGTTTCCCCCTTCGAGTACTTCCACTAGCTGCCCCGCGCCGTAGCCGTAGCTCCGCCGTAATTTTACTCCCATCGATGGACGCGTTGCCGTTGATCTCGTCCTCCCAGGGGCGAACTGGAGCCACTGTCGTGCTCCTGGGGATCCCAGGCAGCGCACTAACCCCTCAGCCAAGCCGGCCCCGAGCGCGAAGGCCGCATGCCGTTCACCCGGCCAGGCCCGCTTCTGGCCACGCCCCCTGCACGTCCTCGTCCCCATGCCGTGTGCTGCTGTTGCTGCTGCCGGCGCCCGTGCGCCGTTAGCCGCTGTGCCTGACCGCCGTGGCCTCCCTTGTCCGTCCGCGCGCGTGCCCACGCCCGCAGCTGCCCGCCCGCGCTTGCGGCCGCTCCTGCCGCTGCGTTTCGCTGCTTTGCTGCCACTGCTACAGTAACTGAATGTTACTGTAGCGCTGGCTAGCTTTTGCTATTTCTACCTTCTTAGCTCTCTGGATGGCAACAAAACTATGGTCAAACAAAGTCTAACTTCATTGAAATTAATTTGTGTTGGGAGTACACATGACAACCTCCAAATTATTCCATTGGACCAAATTCAAATACGGCATGGATTAATTCCTATAAAAATGACAAAAGTCTATGTTCTGTTAAGAGAGAAAACTGAAAAACAGATTTACTGTCTTAACTACTTCAGAGCTGTAAATGGACCTGTTACAGAAGCTGTTCAGGCTATCTAATGGCATGGCCTTGTAGTGCTGTTGATATAGAGTAAAACACTTATATGTAGTGTCTTCATTAGATCTACATAACGTTAGTTATAGCCTTCGGAAAACAGCCAAGTGAAGTTTAAGAAAAAAACTGAAGAATTCTCAGACTTAGCCAATTTTCAGGAATTCCATAATATTGTTTAAACTTCGAAAAATCATAGAAAATAAACCGTAGCTCGGATGAAAAAACTTTGTACATGAAAGTTGCTCAGAATGACGAGACGAATCCGGACACGCAGCCCGTTCGTCCGCCACACATCCCTAGCATAGCGAACACGCAACTTTCCCCCTCCGGTTCACCTGTCCGAAAACGCGGAACACTGGGGATACTTTCCCGGATGTTTCCCCCTTCGCCGGTATTACCTATTGCTGCGTTAGGTCACCCCCGGCACCGCGTATTGCCTTGTTATATTTTGTGATGCTTTGTTTGCTCCGTATTTACTGTTTCTTCCCCCTCTTCTTCTCCAGTAGACCCCGAGACCGGCACTGATGCAACTGTGTACGACTACGTCACCGACGACCCTCCTTCTCGGCTGAGCTTCCAGGCAAGCCCCCCCCCCCTTGATCACCAGATATCGCCTATTCCTTCTCTCTACTGCTTGCATTAGAGTAGTGTAGCATGTTACTGGTTTCGGTTAATCCTATTCTGCTGCATAGCCTGTCATTGTTGCTATAGTTGTTACCCTTACCTGATATCCTAATGCTTAGTATAGGATGCTAGTGTTCCATCAGTGGCCCTACACTCTTGTCCGTCTGCCATGCTATACTACTGGGCCGTGATCACTTTGGGAGGTGATCACGGGTATATACTATATACATTATATACATGACACATGTGGTGACTAAAGTCGGGTCGGCTCGAGGAGTACCCGCAAGTGATTCTGATGAGGGGGCTGAAAGGACAGGTGGCTCCACCCCGGTAGAGGTGGGCCTGGGTTCCTGACGGCCCCCGACTGTTACTTTGTGGCGGAGCGACAGGGCAGGTTGAGACCACCTAGGAGAGAGGTGGGCCTGGCCCTGGTCGGCGTTCGCAGATACTTAACACGCTTAACGAGATCTTGGTATTTGATCTGAGTCTGGCCATTTGGTCTATACGCACTAACCATCTACGCGGGAGTAGTTATGGGTATCCCAGCGTCGTGGTATCAGCCGAAGCTCTTTTTGACGTCAGCGACTGAGTGGCGCGCGCCGCATTGGACCGTAAGCTCGCGCTTGTATTAAGGGGGCTAGGTCTGCTTCCGGACGCGTACGCAACGTGCAGGTGTGCATAGGGCGATGGGCCCAGACCCCTGTGCGCATAGGGTTAGACCGGCGTGCTGACCTCTCTGTTGAGCCTAGGTGGGGCTGCGACGTGTTGATCTTACGAGGCCGGGCATGACCCAGAAAAGTGTGTCCGGCCAAATGGGATCGAGCGTGTTGGGTTATGTGGTGCACCCCTGCAGGGAAGTTTATCTATTCGAATAGCCGTGTCCCTCGGTAAAAGGACGACCCGGAGTTGTACCTCGACCTTATGACAACTAGAACTGGATACTTAATAAAACACACCCTTCCAAGTGCCAGATACAACCCGGTGATTGCTCTTTAACAGGGCGACGAGGAGGGGATCGCCGGGTAGGATTATGCTATGCGATGCTACTTGGAGGACTTCAATCTACTCTCTTCTACATGCTGCAAGATGGAGGCTGCCAGAAGCGTAGTCTTCGACAGGATTAGCTATCCCCCTCTTATTCTGACATTCTGCAGTTCAGTCCACTGATATGGCCCTTTACACATATACCCATGCATATGTAGTGTAGCTCCTTGCTTGCGAGTACTTTGGATGAGTACTCACGGTTGCCTTTCTCCCCCTTTTCCCCCTTTCCATTCTACCTGGTTGTCGCAACCAGATGCTGGAGCCCAGGAGCGAGACGCCACCGTCGACGACGACTCCTACTACACCGGAGGTGCCTACTACTACGTGCAGGCCGCTGACAACGACCAGGAGTAGTTTAGGAGGATCCCAGGCAGGAGGCCTGCGCCTCTTTCGATCTATATCCCAGTTTGTGCTAGCCTTATTAAGGCAAATTTGTTTAACTTATGTCTGTACTCAGATATTGTTGCTTCCGCTGACTCGTCTATGATCGAGCACTTGTATTCGAGCCCTCGAGGCCCCTGGCTTGTATTATGAAGCTTGTATGATTTATTTATGTTTTAGAGTTGTGTTGTGATATCCTCCCGTGAGACCCTGATCTTGATCGTACACATTTGCGTGCATGATTAGTGTACGGTCAAATCGGGGGCGTCACACATGCGGCTGCTGGGCTTCTTCTCTCTTCTCTCTCCCTTATTTCTTTTTAGCAGAAAAATATTAGAGAGAAGAAAAAGAAAGATAGGGTTAGGGAAAGAATTTGCGCATGCGGTTAATTTTCCCGGACTCACAAAAATGTGCTTGATCCAGGAAAAATAGAAGTGGCATGATTGAAAGATTTAAATTCAAATTCATTTGATTTAAATTCAAATGATTTGAATAGAAAGTGAGGGTTGGGAAGGTCCAAAAATGTTTGGATTTTTGGTGGAGCTCCGGAATAAGATGGAAAAATAAATGGCAAGGTTGGAGACCAAGAATTAAGATAACAAAGGCATTGGGATATTTGCAAGTGTGTTATGGTGAACTCCAACTAATGGAATATTTTAATATAGCTCCCTAATAATATTGGGATGATATATGTTATAAAGAGAAATCACCATGTGCATTTCCCTCGATTTAAATGGATCGAAGATCCATGCAATTTACTTAGTTGAGTTTTTAAAAAATTAATGACATGATGCAATGAAAAATAAAAGAGCAAGCACAAAAGAAACACACGGAGATCACGAAAAAAATATGGAAGTCTTCTGAAGCGTCGGTCTTGGGGCGTTACAACACTCCACCACTACAAGAGGATCTCGTCCCGAGATCTAGGATGGCACCGGAGAAAAACGCGGAAGAGGAAGAGGTAAAACAAAGTTGCTTCTTTGACAAACGAGTGAAACCAAAGAACCTTGAGAGGTCGCAAAGCTTGAGGAAATGACACAACGGAGATAAGCGAATTGAGAGAACTCCGTAGTAAACGGAAGCAAGGAACACCATGAGAACCTTGAGGTTAAGTGACACGATAGATATTTAAACCACTCCGGTTAAAACAAGATAGGAAGGAATAAGAATGATATAATTTGGGCAGCACTCCGACTGTAAATGGAAAGAATTGAACATGATCTTGACAAGATGAGAGGATAGTCGATGAAATTAACAACACATTGCCTCCGGAACTAATGAAAGAATGGCACAATGGGAAAGAAAGATTTCAGACAGCCCTCCGGTTGAGGAAGGAGACAAAACTTGATAAGATGAGAGATCTCGAATGAAAACACGACACTCCGGCTAAACGGATAAGAAAGGAAAAAATTACATGATCTTGACAAAACAAGATGATTGGTCGAAGAGAGCAACATCACAACGCCTCCGGAAACAAAGCATGATAGATAGATAGTTGGAGTGAATAGAACGAAGACTGAAACCAACATCTCCTACCATAAATGAATTTTAAAGAGCATCCTTACGAAGTAGGATTGAATGGAGTTGTTGGAAAACCAACAACGAAAAGAAAAAGCTTGTAGTGGGCTTATGGAAACATCTCAACATTATGAGGTGACAAACGGCCACTAAAGGAAGCTATTGGTTTAAGTGAGAGCACCAAGGCAATGAAAAACTTCTTTCACCAAGAGGATAGGAGAAAAACTTGGATCATTGATAAGCACCATAATAGCAACATTCCTTAGGGAAGGCTTTAGGTGAAACATGTCACAAGATAAATCCCACGAAGAGATTGGTGGATTTAAAATATCTCATTCTTGACAACATGTAAATCATGAAACGCGAACTCAAATTGTCAAGAATGACATAACACCACCTCAAATGATAAGGTAGGACGAATTGCACTTTAGAATGCAAGATGAAGAATGCTTGGACTCCACAAAACAAAACATGTGTTGAACACCATGTTTATTTTAGAGTATAGCTTGGCGGATCTTAACTCCGAGAGAATTCTTGACGAACAATTGAAGAATGAAAAGAATCCTTGACGAAGCACCATGTAGATCCTCCATGAAGAACTCCGGTAATAAAAGGATGGTAAAAGAAAGAGGAGTTGAAAACACAAGGTGACACCTTGCAGTGATAAGATGAAGCTTTGAAATGATATAGCCGAGAAAACTTGGAACTCCGGAAAGAAAGATAAACAAATAAAATCAAGAATTTTGATGAACCTCCGGAATAAGGAATTGAATTTACTCAATGAAACAAGAATAAGAATTACATTATGCTCATCCTTCACCAATTAATTGATGACAAGCAATGGATTTGTCATACTACTTACTCTCATAGAAAGGATTAAGAGAGATATAACACAAACTTGTGAAGGTCTTCATCGAAACACCGGTAGGATTGAAACAACGAATAAATTGATATGATAACGAAGGAAGAGAAAATCTTGAACGAACCACCGCGAGAATTGAAAATGAAAGTAGCAAAGGCACAATTCAACGAAAAGAATTAGAAAATGAATGAAGATACTTGACAGAATTTAGATACACGAGAACGAAGAGATCATGAACTGATTAGAGGATATTTGAGTGATGCACCGGTATGATTTGGAGAACGAGAGCTGAAAGCTTGAATGAATAATTCTGAGATGATGGGCTCCGAAGAATCAAACTGAAAAGACTTGTGAAATGCTCCGGGTGGGTGAAAATAATTCTCACAATCGAAAACAATTATGAGAGGATGGCATAAGCTAGAACTATGAATCTTCAAGAGAACGGACCAAGATTTAGGAGAAATACTTCTTCGGTCTTCAAATGTTGAGAATGATGATGCGAAACACCACCAAGAATTATTGAGGCACTCCGGGATGAAAAATTAGAAAGGTTGAACCAACGATGAAAAGAATTTGAAAGCGATCTTGGAGAAGAAATATGACTGATGATAACTCATTCTTACGTCAAACTTTGAAATGAATTTGAGAATAACTCCAGAAAAATTAGAAGAGTCAGGTAAGATCCTGGGAAAATAACCTGTGGGTTAGGGCCCACTCAAAAGAAACACCGTTGAAATGATTACTTGAAAAGGAGATTGCACCGGTTGAATTAAATGGCTTGAAATAAGGTAAGACCTCGAAATAGCTAGAAAGGATTAAGAATAGAAACATGAATCTTCTGGAATACCTTCAGCACTCCAGATAAACATGAATAGCAAGAGGTGGATGATTAAGAGGTGCACCGGCATGAGAAAACATTTGAAACGAGGGAAAGGAATATGATCAACACTGAAAGCTTGGATTGAGTCCACCGGAGAAGAAAAGAGAAAGATGAACTGATAAACTTGAAGAACATCTTCATGAGAACCACCGGGTAAGAACATTGATTGAAAAGAATGAAGGGACTTCACATGAATAAAATGGATACTTGATTAAGAAATCTGAGTCCTTGAAGAAAAAGGGTGGGAGGGCGGGAAAACAAAGACAACTTGGGATGGATGAAGCAAACACCGTTGCAAAGAACTGAGAATTGATCTCGCGAATGTTGAAATGATCGGATCCACTTGAAGAGAAGCACGCCGGTTGGAAAAGAATTAACATGACGATCTCGATAATCAAGAAGGATTATCATCCACATAGAAATATGAGAACACCGCTTAGGGAAGGTACGGATTCAACACTTGTCATTGAAGCAACTCGAATACCACAAAACAAAACAACAACAAAGGATTTGGCTTGCAGAATAAGCCGGAACAAACATATGATAGAGATTTCGTCCGAAATTTTCATGGTGGGGCCCACACGGGCTCGACCGTACAGCACCATCATGTACAAGGCAGTGCACATGACATACGAAGCGTCCCCGAGTCGGCATAGCCAAGGACTCTTTAAGACACTACGAGACCACTATAAAACCAACCGTGGAAAGGCGGATCACTAGACGTCGAACCCCAATCTCATATCATGCATTTGTCGGAAAGATATCCTAAGAGCTACTTGAATTCCCACTTATAAACTCCCGAAACTTTCTGGTTATGCAATCAGGTGTTGGGGATATAGGGGACACAAAATATATCACCCGAACTAACAATACCTAGATCCAGCTGTATCCATCCTTCAACACATAACCAAGAAACCTTCGGAAATCGTGTACCTCAACCTTCGAAAAGCATCCGTTATATGAGTTATGGCAATACTCCCGAACTCCCGCCCCAGTACTGGGTGGCGTCGAGGTGATCTCACCAACAACTGTATAAAAGAGATTTTCGATGTCGGCAAAACTCAGGTATTCCAGAACTACAACGATAAAATTGTGACGACAACACCTCGGAGCTCAACTCCCCGGGACACTGCCACAACCCCTAAATGTCAGGAGGCACCAAGAACAATGTTCTCTTCACAAAACCATCGGAACGATTCCGAGATACCCGCGTGATCCTAAAAAAAAATTAGTGAAATTTTAGGAGAGAAAAGTCAAAACTTCTACGTCAGGAGGCCTCACCAGAGCGACGAAGGGACTGAGGAGTAAAAAGAATCCTACTCTCCGATATATATAATCCTAAGACTCAAAACATTTTTTTCTAGACTCAACAACGTCAGCGATTCGATCAAGCAGGGGGCTCCTAAGTCGGGGATGGCTCTGATTACCAACTTGTAACGCCCACGATGCGGCTATATCTCCCACGTGTCGAGGCACGACTTAGAGGCATAACCGCATTGTGGTTTTGTCGCAAGAAGGGTCATCTTCACACAATCCCATGTAATGAACAAGAAAGGGATAAAGAGTTGGCTTACAATCGCCACTTCAGACAATACATAAATAAATCATACATCAAACAGAGTACACACATAGACCGACTACGGTCAAAGCCAAAAGAAAAGAAGACAACCCAACTGCTAGATCCCCGATCGTCCCAACTGGGCTCCACTACTGATCGACAGGAAAAAGAAACAACACAACGAACAAGATCTTCATCGAGCTCCCACTTGAGCTCAGTTGCGTCACCTGCACTGGTATCCTCGGCACCTGCAACTGTTTTGGAAGTATCTGTGAGTCACGAGGACTCAGCAATCTCACACCCCCGAGATCAAGACTATTTAAGCTTATAGGAAAGGATGGGGTAATGAGGTGGAGCTGCAGCAAGCACTAGCATATATGATGGCTAACATACGCAAATAAGAGCGAGAAGAGGAGCAACGGAACGGTCGTCAACTAGTAATGATCAAGAAGTGATCCTGAACTCCTACTTACGTCAAACATAACCCAAAAACCGTGTTCACTTCCCGGACTCCGCCGAGAAGAGACCATCACGGCTACACACGCGGTTGACGTATTTTAAATAAGTCAAGTGTCAAGTTCTCTACAACCGGATATTAACAAATTCCCATCTGCCACATAACCGCGGGCACGGCTTTCGAAAGATAATACCCTGCAGGGGTGTCCCAACTTAGCCCATTATAAGCTCTCACGGTCAACGAAGGATAAACCTTCTCCCGAGAAGACCCGATCAGTCTCGGAATCCCGGTTACAAGACATTTCGACAATGGTAAAACAAAACCAGCAAAGCCGCCCGATGTGTCGACAATCCCGATAGGAGTCGCACGTATCTCGTTCTCAGGACACACCGGATAAGCGAAGCGTACAGGTACCGACGTAACCCAAGTTGCCAAGGGATGGTCCCGCACGGTGCTCTAGTTTGGACCAACACTTAGACAAGCACTGACCCGGGGGTAAAATAAAGATGACCCTCGGGATGCGCGACTCCCAAGGGAAAAAGGCTAGGTGAGGCAAATGTAAAACCAAGGTTGGGCCTTGCTGGAAGAGTTTTATTCAAAGCGAACTGTCAAGGGGGTCCCATAAATCACCCAACCGTGTAAGGGACGCAAAATCAAGGAACATAACACCGGTATGACGGAAACTAGGGTGGCAAGAGTGGAACAAAACACCAGGCATAAGGCCGAGCCTTCCACCCTTTACCAAGTATATAGATGCATTAATTAAATAAGAGATATTGTGATATCCCAACATATCCATGTTCCAACAAGGAACAAACTTCATCTTCACCTGCAACTAGCAACGCTATAACAGGGGCTGAGCAAAAGCGGTAACATAGCCAAACAACAGTTTGCTAGGAAGGGTGACAAAGGTTAGAGGTTCATGGCAATTTGGGAGGCTTGATAAGCAAGTGGTAGGTAGCGCAACATAGCAATAGAGCGAACAACTAGCAAGCAAAGATAGAAGTGATTTCGAGGGTATGGTCATCTTGCCTGAAATCCCGCTAGGAAGAAGAACGAGTCCATGAAGAAGACACACAGACGGAGTCGAATGAATCCTCACAACTTCGGAAAGAAACCGAAGCCAACGAGAGAAGCAACCCGGAAAGAAACAAACAACATAGTAAACACACAATCATAAACGTGGCATGATGCACAATCAAGTATGATGCGTGTCCGGTTTAAAGAGGCATGGCATGGCAAAGTGCACAAATGAAACTACAAGTTAAGTGGAGCTCAATATGCAACGAGTTGCATATTGAAGAAACACCACCTCAATTATTTAGTTCTCTCTCGGTTATGTACCCAACAATATTAAATGTTGATTAACATGGCAAGAGGTGAAGCATAAGTAAAGTGACTATTTAGGCAAGTTTAAATGAGGCCGGAACAACAAACAATAATTCCGTAAAATCCTCATGTCAATCTGCAATTTTAATGCAAACATCAATTGTAAACATTTAAATGTTGTTATCATGATGCGAATGACATATGCAAGTTTTAAGCAATATTATGAAAACGTGGACATGAGCATGTTATGAAGCATTTGTTACCGTGGTGGAACGAAAAGGGTGCCACGGCAACGATAACGAAAATGGTGCCACGGCAACTTTCCGATGATCCGATAACTCATTGAGATACCGGTGCAAAAGAGCAAGTGTGCGGATGTGCGAAACATGCAAAAGATGGTGGGGTGATCCCGATTACCGGGTGTCCCACATGTCGGTGGCATGGAAACAAGGAACGCGCAAGCGACAATTTCGAACACGGTGCAAACGCGGGCATCTCATGCATCGCAAACATTCGTTCTCGAAAGGTCATCTCGGCGGTTATACCTTTGAAGCGTGCAATTTTGAAACGAATCCAGTTCGTCGAAGGAAGTAAAGGTACACGGGCCGTAGTGGAAGTAGTCGTACACGTTCGGAGAGGGACTTGATGAACCCAACATCTACGGGGCGACGGTAGTGGTGCACGGTCGTCGTGGTACTTGGTATCACATCGTGTAGTCGTACACATTTCGTAGATGTTCATGTCGCCAGTGTCGTGGTACACGTTGTCTTGTCGAATCCGAGCGACGGTAGTCGTACACGACATGTTGTGGAAGTAGTGGTTCACGGCGGAGAGGAACTTGGCGTTTACGCTACCCGGGTCTTCGGCGACGGCAGCTGTGCATGTTCCAACATCACACTTGGAGGGACACCGACGTCGTGGTACTTGGTGAATCCCGGAGACGGTACTTGACGATCCAGGTGACACGAGGCACACGTCCACGGTAGTCTTCGGACTTGGGCTCCGGGTAGATGACTTGAGGGTCTCAGTCAGGAGCACTTGTGGCAAGGAAGTGCCCGCGAACGAGACGATGCAGCACGAACAGGAGGCGGATGCCACGCTCAGGCGAGAGGCGGGGCTCCCTGGTCGGAGTCGGTAGGGACGGCACGAGGCGGTGATGAAGAGGAGGTCGCAGGGAGAGCTGCTGGAGGTGGATGCAGAAGGTCGCCGGGCGGCGGAGGTACGACGGCGCACCGGTAGCAGGAGGCGAAGGCGGAGATGGCACGCGGGGAGGAGGTCAGGGATGGGTCGTCGAGTCTGGAACCAGGGTGGAGGCGCACAGGAGGAGGCTTGAGGCGCGCTGGAGGTGGTGGTGCTCGCGGGTGCAAGGCGGCCGGTGCTCGGGCTCCGGCGAACTCCGACCAATACGGAGGGGACGAGCGGATGCGGGCGAAGGTGCTCGAGGAGCTCCTCTCCTCGAGCGCTCGGGCGACGGGGACTTGACGAGGAGGAGGTGCGGTCGCGGCCTGGTGCTGCAGAGGGAGGCGCGGCGGCCATGGAGGTGGGGCGCAGCACGCTGCAAAACGGCGGCGGCTACAGGGCGCCGGCGGTGGGTGAGGGTGGCGACGCCATGGGAGCGAGGAGGAGGTCGGCGGCGAGGGTGACCGGGAGCAGGGGCGGGCGAGGCGCGCGGCGCGAGGGCCCTGCTCCTCTGCGTGTGGCAGCGCAGGAGGACGAAGGGGAGAGGGTGGAGACCGAGAGAAGAGCGAGAGAGATGGGGATCGGGCTAGGTTAAGACAGGGGCGCGGGCTGGGCCTTAGAGGCCGGCCCAGTGGAGAGGGAAAAGTTGAACAGAGGCCTGGCCTAGTGGCATGCGGCTGCTGGGCTTCTTCTCTCTTCTCTCTCCCTTATTTCTTTTTAGCAGAAAAATATTAGAGAGAAGAAAAGGAAAGATAGGGTTAGGGAAAGAATTTGCGCATGCGGTTAATTTTCCCGGACTCACAAAAATGTGCTTGATCCAGGAAAAATAGAAGTGGCATGATTGAAAGATTTAAATTCAAATTCATTTGATTTAAATTCAAATGATTTGAATAGAAAGTGAGGGTTGGGAAGGTCCAAAAATGTTCGGATTTTTGGTGGAGCTCCGGAATAAGATGGAAAAATAAATGGCAAGGTTGGAGACCAAGAATTAAGATAACAAAGGCATTTGGATATTTGCAAGTGTGTTATGGTGAACTCCAACTAATGGAATATTTTAATATAGCTCCCTAATAATATTGGGATGATATATGTTATAAAGAGAAATCACCATGTGCATTTCCCTCGATTTAAATGGATCGAAGATCCATGCAATTTACTTAGTTGAGTTTTTAAAAAATTAATGACATGATGGCATGATGACATGATGCAATGAAAAATAAAAGAGCAAGCACAAAAGAAACACACGGAGATCACGAAAAAAATACGGAAGTCTTCTGAAGCGTCGGTCTTGGGGCGTTACACAAAACCAGTTAACTGTAGGGGTATGGGCGAGGCCAATATCTAGCACGTGACCCTGCCCAGGCACCTCCGGCTTGACACTCCCAAATCGGTAGGGTTAGGGGCTCTCCTGCCGCCCCTTGCATTGCCCCAGGCGTGTGGCATCTCCGACTACTCCAGCCACCGCCGGCCATCTTCGGCAGCTCCAGCCACCGCCGTCCTTCCTTCTCCCTCCCCATTCCCTCCCATTCAGCTGCTCCCCGTCGCCCTCCAGCCCCGACCTGCGCCTCAATCTGCAGCAATCCTCTGACCCGCCTTGATCTCTTCATTGCTAGGCTGCTAGTGAAGTAGTGGTAGTTCTTGCTGTTGTTTTGCTTGATTGTTGATTTGCTACTAATTCCCAATCTCTGACAATTTGTTAATCTCTGTTGATTTGCCTGTTGTGCATCATATTTACAGGGGTCTATGCCTTTTGTATGCCTACAGTAGCATATTTTAGTATCTGGGAGCATGGGAGTACGAAATAATACAGGAAAAACTTTATATATGTTGGAAAAATATTATTATTTCCTATTTTCTCAACCGATTAATGGTCGACCGATTAATCCAGTTAATTGGCCGATTCCCCGATTAATCTCTACTCAGTGGCCGAGCGAGCCGTTACCGGTTAACGAATTCCTGAACAATGATATAACAGCATGGAACAATAAAACATTATAGATACGTTGGAGACGTATCATGCCCTCCCTCATATATATAGGTTGGAGGAGAGGAGAGGCAGCCAAGGGGGCGCCCCAAGTAGGGGAATCCTACTTGGGCGCTGATAACCCACAAGTATAGGGGATCGCAACAGTTTTTGAGGGTAGAGTATTCAACCCAAATTTATTGATTCGACACAAGGGGAGCCAAAGAATATTCTCAAGTATTAGCAGTTGAGTTGTCAATTCAACCACACCTGGATAACTTAATATCTGCAGCAAAGTATTTAGTAGCAAAGTAGTATGGAAGTAACGGTAAGGGCAGCAAAGGTAACAGTAGTAGTTTTGTAGTAATTGTAACAGTGGCAACGGAAAAGTAACTAAGCAAAGAGCAATATGTGAAAAGCTCGTAGGCATTGGATCGTTGATGGAGAATTATGCCGGATGCGATTGCTCATGCAATATTTATAACATAGGGTGACACATAACTAGCTCCAGTTCATCAATGTAATGTAGGCATGTATTCCGAATATAGTCATATGTGCTTATGGAAAAGAACTTGCATGACATCTTTTGTCCTACCCTCCCGTGGCAGCGGGGTCCTATTGGAAACTAAGGGATATTAAGGTCTCCTTTTAATAGAGTACCGGACCAAAGCATTAACACTTAGTGAATATATGAAGTCCTCAAACTACGGTCATCACCGGTAAGTATCCCAATTATTGTCACTTCGGGGTTAACGGATCATAACACATAATAGGAGACTATAGACTTGCGAGATAGGATCAAGAACTCACATATATTCATGAAAACATAATAGGTTCAGATCTAAAATCATGGCACTCGGGCCCTAGTGACAAGCATTAAGCATAGCAGAAGTCATAGCAACATCAATCTCAGAACATAATGGATACTAGGGATCAAACCCTAACAAAACTAACTCGATTACATGGTAAATCTCATCCAACCCATCACCGTCCAGCAAGCCTACGATGGAATTACTCACGCATGGTGGTGAGCATCATGAAATTGGTGATGGAGGAAGGTTGATGATGACGACGGCGACGGATTCCCCTCTCCGGAGCCCTGACTCCGGATCAGCCCTCCCGAGAGAGATTAGGGCTTGGCGGCGGCTTCGTATCGTAAAACGCGATGAATCCTTCTCTCTGATTTTTTTCTCCCCGAACATGAATATATAGAGTTGGAGTTGAGGTCGGTGGAGCACCAGGGGGCCCACGAGGCCGGGGGCGCGCCCAGGGGGGTAGGCGTGCCCCCCACCCTCGTGGACAGGGTGTGGGTCCCCTGGCCTTGATTCTTTCGCCAGTATTTTTTATTAATTCCAAAAATATTCTCCGTGAAGTTTGAGGTCATTCCGAGACTTTTATTTTTGCACAAAAATAACACCATGGCAATTCTGCTGAAAACAGCATCAGTCCGGGTTAGTTCCATTCAAATCATGCAAGTTAGAGTCCAAAACAAGGGCAAAAGTGTTTGGAAAAGTAGATACGATGGAGACGTATCAACTCCCCCAAGCTTAAACATTTGCTTGTCCTCAAGCAATTCAATTGACAAACTGAAAGTGATAAAGAAAAAAATTACAAACTCCTGTTTGCTCTTGTTGTTGTAAATATGTAAAGCCAGCATTCAAGTTTTCAGCAAAGATTATGAACTAACCATATTCACAATAACACTTAGGTCTCATGTTTACTCATATCAATGACATAATCAACTAGCGAGCAATAATAATAAATCTCGGATGACAACACTTTCTCAAAACAATCATAATATGATATAACAAGATGGTATCTCGCTAGCCCTTTCTGAGACCGCAAAACATAAATGCAGAGCACCTCTGGAGATCAAGGACTGACTAAACATTGTAATTCATGGTAAAAGAGATCCAGTCATAGTCATGCTCAATATAAATTAATAGTAATGGATGCAAATGACAGTGGTGCTCTCCAAGTGGTGCTTTTTTATAAGAGGAGGATGACTCAACATAAAAGTAAATAGATAGGCCCTTCGCTGAGGGAAGCAGGGATTTGTAGAGGTGCCAGAGCTCGATTTTGAAATAGAGATAAATAATATTTTGAGCGGCATACTTTCATTGTCAACATAACAACCGAGAGATCTCGATATCTTCCATGCTACACACATTATAGGCGGTTCCCAAACAGAATGGTAAAGTTTATACTCCCCCACCACCAACAAGCATCAATCCATGGCTTGCTTGAAACAACGAGTGCCTCCAACTATCAACAGCCCTGGGGGAGTTTTGTTTGCAATTATTTTGATTTGGTTTGAGCATGGGACTGGGCATCCCGGTGACCAGCCATTTTCTCGTGAGTGAGGAGCGGAGTCCACTCCTCTTGAGAATAACCCGCCTAGCATGGAAGATACAGACAGCCCTAGTTGATACATGAGCTATTCGAGCATACAAAACAGAATTTCATTTGAAGGTTTAGAGTTTGGCACATACAAATTTACTTGGAACGGCAGGTATATACCGCATATAGGAAGGTATGGTGGACTCATATGGAATAACTTTGGGGTTTATGGAAGTGGATGCACAAGCAGTATTCATGATAATCCCCAAGTGCAGGGAATCATCGTAGCAATTTCCAAAGGTGGAAGTGATAAGTATGAAGTGTCGAACCCACAAGGAGCTAAAGGTAAGATCAATATTCTCTCAAGCCCTATCTGCCACTGATACGACTCTACGTGCACTGAACGTTTGCTTCCAACTAGAAACGAGAAATAAAACTACGTTGTGGGTATGAAGATGATAACTTTGCATGGTATCGGAGAGCTAAAATATAAAAGTAGGTGTTGTTATCATAAAGTTAGAATATATTACTAAATATTATAAATAGCGAGTGTGGAATAATGGTGGATCGGTGTGCGGAATTGTCCTAGGCAATTGCTAACAAGACCGGTGATCACTATTGCAGTTTCATATGAGGGAGAGGCATAAGCTAACATACTTTCTCTACTTGGATCATATGCACTTATGATTGGGACTCTAGCAAGCATCCGCAACTACTAAAGATCATTAAGGTAAAACCCAACCATAGCATTAAAGCATCAAGTCCTCTTTATTCCCATACGCAACAATCCCTCTTACTCGAGTTTGTGTTTCAGTCACTCACCAACCCACTATAAGCGAATCATGAACGTATTGCAACACCCTACAGCGGGAGTCCCTCACGCTTGTGCGACATGGAGGGCACCATAGGACAGCACCAAAATAAAACATACAACTCATACCAATCGAGATCATCAATCAACCCAAAGACAAAAGATATCTACTCAAAACATCATAGGATGGCAACACATCATTGGATCATAATATGTGGCATAAAGCACCATGTTCAAGTAGGGATTACAGCGGGGTGCGGGAGAGTGGACCGCGTAAAAGAGATGAGGATGGTGATGATGATGGTGATGTTGATGAAGACGATCACCACGGCGATGATTCCCCTCCCGATGGCACTCCGGTGCCACCAAGAGAGAGGAGGAGAGGTTCTCCCCCTTGTGCTTCCTCCTCCATGGCCTCCACCCTTTGGTCCTTGGCCTTCACAATGATGATGGCCCCTCCGGGATACTCCTCCATGGCCATCGGTGATGATGGCCCCCTCCGGCAGGGTGCCGGAGAGGGCCTAGATTGATTTCTCGTGGCTACAGAGGCTTGCGACGGCGGAACTTCCGATCTAGATTAATTTTCCGAGGTTTCTATATTTATAGGAATTTTTGGCGTCGGTCTCACGTCAAGGAGGTGCCCGAGCTATGCACGAGGCAGGCCCACGCGCCAGGGGGTGGGCGCGCCCCCACCCTCGTGGGCAGCTCGGGACTCTTCTGGCCCAACTCTGATGCTCCGTGCTCTTCTTTTGGTCCATAAAAAATCATCAAAAATCGGCACGTCAATTGGACTCCGTTTGGCATTCCTTTTCTGCAAAACTCAAAAACAAGGAGAAAACAGAAACTGGCACCGGGCTCTAGGTTAATAGGTTAGTCCCAAAAATCATATAAAATAGCATATAAATGCATATAAAACATCTAAGATGGATAATATAATAGCATGAATACTTCATAAATTATAGATACGTTGGAGACGTATCAGCATCCCCAAGCTTAATTCCTGCTCGTCCTCGAGTAGGTAAATGATAAAAGAAATAATTTATGAAGTGTGAATGCTAGCAGGTGCACAAGTTTGATCAGTGATAATTTCAGTCACCTTTTCTAGCATCATTATATGTCATAACAGTAGCTCATCTCATAAAGTAACAAGCTATTCACATGTTAAAGTATAGATCATAAACTTTCTTGAAAACTAACAAACCGTGTTATCAGTCATCAAACAATTACAATTCATCTTATTTTCAGGAAGAGTCTATGTCAGAGCTCTGATTTAGCAAACTCCACATACTCAACTATCATTTAGTCTTTCACAATTGCTAACACTCACGCGATATTTATGGGTTCAAAGTTTTAATCAGACACAGAGAAAGATAGGGGCTTATAGATTCGCCTCCCAACCTTTTACCTCAAGGGTAATGTCAACAATAATAGTTCATGATGCCTTACATCCAATTGGATATATATATCAGAATCTTTCCAACACAATGTGCTTGCCAAAGGATAAAATGTAAAAAAGGAAAGGTGAAAATCACCATGACTCTTGCATAAGGGTAAGAGATAAAAGTAAAAGATAGGCCCTTCGCAGAGGGAAGCAGAGGTTGCCATGCGCTTTCAGGGTTGGATGCACAAAATCTTAATGCGAAAGAACGTCACTTTATATTGCCACTTGTGATATGGACCTTTATTATGCAGTCTGTCGCTTTTATTTCTTCCACATCACAAGATCGTATGAAGCTTATTTCCTCCACACTAATCAATCATACATATTTAGAGAGCAATTTTTATTGCTTGCACCGATGACAACTTATTTGAAGGATCTTACTCAATCCATAGGTAGGTATGGTGGACTCTTATGGCAAAACCGAGTTTAAGGGTATTTGGAAGCACAAGTAGTATCTCTACTTAGTGCAAAGAATTTGGCTAGCATGAGGGGGAAAGGCAAGCTCAACGTGTTGGGCGATCCATGACAATATACTTTATTTCAGATATAAGAAAACATAACCCATTACGTTGTCTTCCTTGTCCAACATCAACCTTTTAGCATGTCATATTTTAATGAGTGCTCACAATTACAAAAGATGTCCAAGATAGTATATTTATGTGTGAAATCCCTCTTCCTTCAATATTCTTTCATGAATTGTTCAAGTGACCAATTCTACGTTTGCTAACTTTCAATAAGTTTACTACCTATACTTATTATGTGTGAAGTCATTACTCCCCATGTTATAAGCATATGAAACATATATAAATTCAGATTTATGACATTCAATTTATTCAACCATTTACTCATAGGATATACGTGAAGCACATGAGTAAATGACAAACTACTACAGAAGATATGAGTGAAGAACACTGAGTAGTCAAATAATTAGCTAGCCATGGGAGGATTTTTTTTCATTCAATATTTCAGATCCAATGCTTTTATTCAAACAGCAAGTAAAATTGAAAATACGCTCCAAGCAAAACACATATCATGTGACGAATAAAAATATAGCTCCGAGTAAGGTATACCGATAGTTTTGAAGACGAAAGAGGGGATGCCTTCCGGGGCATCCCCAAGCTTAGGCACTTGAGTCTTCCTTGAATATTACCTTGGGGTGCCTTGGGCATCCCCAAGCTTAGGTTATTTCCACTCCTTATTCTCCTCGTATCGATATTTCACCCAAAGCTTGAAAACTTCAATCACACAAAACTTAACAAAACTTCGTGAGATAGGTTAGTATGATAAAGAGTAAACCATTCACTTTGGTACTGTCAAGGACAAGTTTCAAAATTGTTCTTACACAATTCCTACTGTACCATATCATTTCTACAATTTATATTGAGAAATATAAGTCATAGAAACTAGAAAACAAGCAAACTATGCAATGAAAACAGAATCTGTCAGAAACAGAACAGTCTGTAATGATCTGAATATAAACCATACTTCTGCTACTCCAAAAATTATGAAATAAATTGGTGGACGTGAGGAATTTGTCTATTAATCTTCTGAAAAAGAATCAACTCAAAATCACTCTTCTGTAAAAAATTACAGCTAATCTCGTGAGTGCAAAGTTTCTGTTTTTTACAGCAAAATCACATTAACTTTCTCCCAAGTCTTCCCAACAAGCGCTATAAACATGATTAATGCAGTATCTTAATCATGTGAACACACAAAAACACTAAGGATAAATATTGGGTTGTCTCCCAACAAAAGCTATAAACATGATTAATGCAGTATCTTAATCATGTGAACACACAAAAACACTAAGGATAAATATTGGGTTGTCTCCCAACAAGCGCTTTTCTTTAATGCCTTTTAGCTAGGCATGATGATTTCAATGATGCTCACATAATAGACAAGAATCAAAACAGAAAGAGAGTATCTTGAAGAATATTACTAGCACATTTAAATCTAACGACCTTCCTATGCCTAGGGATTTTGTGAGCACACAACTTATGGGAACAAGAATCAACTAGCATAGGAAGGCAAAACAAGTATAACTTCAAAACTTTAAGCACATAGAGAGGAAACTTGATATTATTGCAACTCCTACAAGCATGTATTCCTCCCTCATAATAATTTTCAGTAGCATCATGGATAGCAACTTTTTTCTCATACTCAATTGGAACCTCTTCCGAAATAGTGGAATCATTACTAGCTAAAGTTGACACTCTTCCAAATCCACTTTCATAAATATCACACTAAGATTCAACACCCTCCAAAATAGTGGGATCACTAATTCCTAAAGTTGACACTCTTCCAAACCCACTTTAAATTATATTATTATTCATAATCCAAAAGATATAAGTGAAGTTCATGGAGCATTCTACAATTAGTATAGACTAACCAATATCCAAGCTCAAAATGTATAAGTGAAGCACATGAAGCATTCTATAAAACCATACTCAAAAGATTTAAGTGAAGCACAAGAAGTATTCTATAAATTTATGAAGGGACATCTCATACTAGCATGGTTCTTGAAGAAAAATAAAAAAACACAAAGGACACAAATCATGCGAACAAAACAAAAACCGAGGTATACCAATATTTGTTGAAGAAGAAAGATGGGATGCCAACCGGGGCATCCCCAAGCTTAGATGCTTGAGTATCCTTTGAAATATTTACTTGGGGTGCCTTGGGCATCCCCAAGCTTGAACTCTTGCCTCTCTTTATTCTTCTCATATTGATGGCTCCTCGACCTTCGGACACTTTATCCACACAAAACTTTAACAAAAACTTGTGAGATCCGTTAGTGTAATAAAGCAAATCACTACCTTTAGGTACTGCAATGAACTCATTCTTTATTTATATTGGTGTTAAACCTACTGTATTCCAAGTTCTCTATGGTTCATACCCTCCGATACTAGCCATAGATTCATCGAAATAAGCAAACAACACACGCAAAACAGAATCTGTTAAAAACAGAACAGTCTGTAGTAATCTGGAAGTTTGGTAAACTTCTATAACTCCTAAAATTATGAAATAAATTTGAAATTTCAAAAATTTGTACAGAAGTAATGTGCAAAAAGTTTCAGACCCATTTTACTCTTCAGTAAAAAATGTAAATTCATGCACTACAGCCAAAGTTTCTGTTTTTGTTCTGCACATAGACAAGCAATCTAATCATCCTAAAACCAAAGCTTGGCACATTATTTTTATAATACAATGGATATATACAAGGGGATAATTATTTACAGAGAAACTTCCATGAAAAATTCTACATTGTTACCGTGAGCATGAACACAAGTGCTCAAGGTCGACCCTCACTTCTTCAATGCATAACTTTCCAATCACTTCTCTTTTTGAAAAACTTTTTAGGCATGAGAGGCAAGTAATTTTTTTTTGTATTTTCATTCTTTAAAAAAAATTGTATGTTTCCCACAACTAAACAGAAACAAAAAGGAAAAACAAAATCTACTTATTGAAGAAAGCAAACAAGCACACACGAGAATATCAACCCCACGCTATTGCTCCCCGACAACGGCGCCAGAAAAGAGCTTGATAATCCCCAAGTGCAGGGAATCATCGTAGCAATTTCCAAAGGTGGAAGTGATAAGTATGGAGTGTCGAATCCACAAGGAGCTAAAGGTAAGATCAATATTCTCTCAAGCCCTATCTGCCACTGATACGACTCTACGTGCACCGAACGTTTGCTTCCAACTAGAAATGAGAAATAAAACTACGTTGTGGGTATGAAGAGGATAACTTTGCACGGTATCGGAGAGCTAAAATATAAAAGTAGGTGTTGTTATCATAAAGTTAGAATATATTACTAAATATTATAAATAGCGAGTGTGGAATAATGGTGGATCGGTGTGCGGAATTGTCCTAGGCAATTGCTAACAAGACCGGTGATCACTATTGCAGTTTCATATGAGGGAGAGGCATAAGCTAACATACTTTCTCTACTTGGATCATATGCACTTATGATTAAAACTCTAGCAAGAATCCGCAACTACTAAAGATCATTAAGGTAAAACCCAACCATAGCATTAAAGCATCAAGTCCTCTTTATTCCCATACGTAACAATCCCTCTTACTCGGGTTTGTGTTTCAGTCACTCACCAACCCACTATAAGCGAATCATGAACGTATTGCAACACCCTACAGCGGGAGTCCCTCACGCTTGCGCGACACGGAGGGCACCATAGGACAGCACCAAAATAAAACATACAACACATACCAATCTAGATCATCAATCAACCCAAAGACAAAAGATATCTACTCAAAACATCATAGGATGGAAACACATCATTGGATCATAATATGTGGCATAAAGCACCATGTTCAAGTAGGGATTACAGAGGGGTGCGGGAGAGTGGACCGCGTAAAATAGATGAGGATGGTGATGATGATGGTGATGTTGATGAAGACGATCACCGCGGCGATGATTCCCCTCCCGATGGCACTCCGGTGCCACCAAGAGAGAGGAGGAGAGGTTCTCCCCCTTGTGCTTCCTCCTCCATGGCCTCCACCCTCTGGTCCTTGGCCTTCACGATGATGATGGCCCCTCCGGGATACTCCTCCGTGGCCACCGGTGATGATGGCCCCCTCCGGCAGGGTGCCGGAGAGGGCCTAGATTGATTTCTCGTGGTTGCAGAGGCTTGCGGCGGCGGAACTTCTGATCTAGGTTAATTTTCCGAGGTTTCTATATTTATAGGAATTTTTGGCGTCGGTCTCACGTCAAGGAGGTGCCCGAGCTATCCACGAGGCAGGCCCACGCGCCCAGGGGGGTGGGCGCGCCCCCCACCCTCGTGGGCAGCTCGGGACTCTTCTGGCCCAACTCCGATGCTCCGTGGTCTTCTTTTGGTCCATAAAAAATCATCAAAAATTGGCACGTCAATTGGACTCCGTTTGGTATTCCTTTTGTGCAAAACTCAAAAACAAGGAGAAAACAGAAACTGGCACTGGGCTCTAGGTTAATAGGTTAGTCCCAAAAATCATATAAAATAGCATATAAATGCATATAAAACATCTAAGATGGATAATATAATAGCATGAATACTTCATAAATTATAGATATGTTGGAGACGTATCAATTCACGCTTAGTACAAGTGAAGGCTAGAAAAATACTGGGAAGCGACCAACTAGAGAGCGACAACAGTCATGAACATGCATTAAAATTAATAAACATTGAGCGCAAGCATGAGTAGGATATAATCCACCATGAACATAAATAAAAAATAATGCATATAAGAGCCGCTCAACATTTTATTCATGGTCTTCTCCTCTCGACCCCCAAAGAAAAGAAAAGAAATAAAACTATTTACACGGGAAAGCTCCCAACAAGTAAAAGAAGAACAAGAAATCTTTTTGGGTTTTCTTTAATTATTACTACTACAGGCATGGAAAGTAAACTAGCTAAAAGCTACAACTAATTTTTTTTGGGTTTTTCTTAAGGTTTTTCAAACACGCAAGAAAGCGAGAAAAAGGAAAATAAACTAACACGGATAGTACAATGAAAAAGTATGAGCACCGACAACTAGAATGAGTGTGTGAACATGAATGTAATGTCGGTGAGAAATACGTACTCCCCCAAGCTTAGGCCTTTGGCCTAAGTTGGTCTATGCCCATGGATCAAAGCTACTCTCTCCGGTGTACTGAGGAGGATCCTCGGGGTGCCACTGGTTGGCGATCTCCTCCGGATCCCACTGGTAAACAGACTGACGGTGAGGATCAAGTGGTGGCTCTGGCTCCGGCTATGGAGCTGGTGCTAGGTTCCGGTAGGCATGAATGGCCTCTGGCAGAACAAGGTACATGCCTGAAGATAAGTTGAACAAAGAAGGAGCAGGCAAAGTAACAGTCTCAAAGTAATTTTTATCAAATATCAGTCTATAGTTAAGCATCTTTTTCTTATTCTTAACAATAAAATCATGTGCTACCATACTCTTATAGTCTAGAAAAACAGGAGGCAGCAACTTTTCTTCTTTCTCATAATGCCTAATAGGTATGTTAAAGTGTGCAGCAAGGCGCGAGGCGAAGATACCTCCCAAGATGGGACCCTTCGTACGGTTCAGATTTAACCGCTTGGCAACAATAGCGCCTAGACTAAAAGTGTTATCATGAAACAAGGCATGGCACAAAATAACAATATCAGGGACACTAAGGTTTCCACAGTTCCCGCGACCAATTAAACATCTACTAGCAAATATTGCAAAGTAACGTAGAACAGGAAAGTGTATGCTAGCGATTCTTGCATCGAAAACTTTCCTCGTTTCCCCTACGGCAATCATATCAATAAACCCTTCCACATCATTACGATGTGGTTCCTCTATGCTGCCCGCAAAGGATAACTTGCAAACCTCACAAAAATCATAAAGGGACATCTCCTTATACTCATCATATAAATAAAAATCCACCGAAGGTGGTGATCTCCTAGCATGGAAATGAAAATTTTGCACAAAAATCTTAGTGAGTAGGAGATACTGTTCGCGCTGGTCGCGGAGGAAGTCGATGAGGCCCGCATTCTCAGCCAAATAATAAAAATCATCATGAATCTCGGCTGCCCTCAAGAAATCATCACAAGGCCATTCACACGGCCGAACCTCCGTGGTGCGAGGGAGATTATATTTGGGCTTCTTATCCTCTTCACTTTGCTTGTCCTTCGAGCTTCGGCTCGAAGAGCCCCTCAATAATCTCTTCATGATTTTCTAAAAATTTCTGAAAATTTTAGTAACTTAAAATAAAAGTGAACCTAACTCAACAAAATTGATAGCAACTACTCCCACAAGTGCCTAGAGACTATATCATGCATTAGAACTACTTGGGACCATATAAATTTGACATGCAAGCTCAAGAACAGGGTCACCTCAGCAGCAAAAATTCACAATAAATAAAGCACTAGAACAAAAACAAATTGGACCATTGGAGGAGTCACATACCGAAGAACAATCCCCCAAAGCAGTTTTGTGAGTGGAGCTTTGAGCAAGGAGATCGAAAATGACAGCGAGATGAGCTAGAACTCGTGCTTGAGCTGGTTGGTGATTTTTTGGGAGGAAGAAGAAGTGTGTGGGTGCAGGAATAAGTGGAGGGGGTCACCAAGGGCCCACGAGGCAGGGGGCGCCCCCCAGGGGGGTGGGCGCGCCCTGGACCCTCGTGGCCAGGTGCTTGCTTCCCCTGATGTGTTCTTAGTGCCAAATATTCTCAAATATTCTAGAAAAAATCATATTTCATTTTCAGGGCATTTGGAGAACTTTTATTTTCGGGGGTATTTTTATTGCAAGGATAATTCAGAAAACAGACAGAAAATACTATTTTTGCTTTATTTATTCTAAATAACAGAAAGTAAAAGGAGGGTACAGTAGGTTGTGCTTTCTAACTTCATCCATCTCTGCTCATCAAAAAGGAATCCACTAACAAGGTTGATCAAGTCTTGTTAACAAACTCATTTCAGATAACATGGAACCGGAGAAATTTCGAATAACACTAGGTTACCTCAACGGGGATATGCAGATCCCCAACAATAAGAATATCATATTTCTTCTTGACAGTAGGAATAGTAAACTCAAAACCTCCAATAATAATCGATGAAAATTTTCCAATAGAATTGATACTGTGGACTTGAGGTTGTTTCCTCGGAAAGTGTACCGTATGCTCATTACCATTAACATGAAAAGTGACATTGCCTTTGTTGCAATCAATAACAGCCCCTGCAGTATTCAAAAAGGGTCTACCAAGGATAATCGACATACTATCGTCCTCGGGAATATCAAGAATAACAAAGTCCGTTAAAATAGTAACGTTTGCAACTACAACAGGCACATCCTCACAAATACCGACAGGTATAGAAGTTGATTTATCGACCATTTGCAAAGATATTTCAGTAGGTGTCAACTTATTCAAATCAAGTCTATGATATAAAGAGAGAGGCATAACACTAACACCGTCTCCAAGATCACATAAAGCAGTTTTAACATAGTTTCTTTTAATGGAGCATGGTATAGTTGGTACTCCTGGATCTCCAAGTTTCTTAGGTATTCCACCTTTAAAAGTATAATTAGCAAGCATGGTGGAAATTTCAGCTTCCAGTATCTTTCTTTTATTTGTAACAATATCTTTCATATACTTAGCATAAGGATTCATTTTAAGCATATCAGTCAAACGCATACGCAAAAGATAGGTCTAATCATTTCAGCAAAGCGCTCAAAATCCTCATCATCCTTTTTCTTGGATGGTTTAGGAGGAAAAGGCATGGGTTTCTGAACCCATGGTTCTCTTTCTTTACCGTACTTCCTAGCAACAAAGTCTCTCTTATCATAACGTTGATTCTTTGATTGTGGGTTATCAAGATCAACAGCAGGTTCAATCTCTACACCATTGTTATTTCTAGGCTGAGCATTATCATGAACATCATCATTAACATTATCACTAGGTTCATGTTCATCACTAGATTGTGTTTCAGCATCAGAGAAAGAAATATCATTGGGATTCTCAGGTGTGTTTACAACAGGTTCACTAGAAGCATGCAAAGTCCTATCATTTTTCTTTTTCTTCCTCTTAGAAGGACTAGGTGCATCAACATTAGTTCTCTGAGAATCCTGCTCAATTCTCTTAGGGTGGCCCTCAGGATACAAAGGTTCCTAAGTCATTTTACCCCCTCTAGTCATAACTCTAACAGCATTATCATTTTTCTCATTATTTAATTCATTGAGCAAATCATTTTGAGCTTTAAGCACTTGTTCTACTTGAGTGATAACCATAGAAGCATGTTTACTAATGAGTTTAAGTTCACCTTTAACGCTAGACATATAATCACTCAAGTATTCAATCATATAAGCATTTCGTTTCAATTGTCTACCAACATAAGCATTGAAGTTTTCTTGTTTAACAATAAAATTATCAAACTCAACTAAGCATTGGCTAGCAGACTTATAACGAGGAATATCACCTTCATCAAATCTATAGAGAGAATTTACCTTTACTACCTGTGTTGGGTTATCAAGACCATGTATTTCTTCAATAGGTGGTAAATTCTTAACACCTTCAGCTTTAATACCCTTTTCTTTCATAGATTTCTTTGCCTCTTGCATATCTTCAGGACTGAGAAACAGAATACCCCTTTTCTTCGGGGTTGGCTTAGGAGTTGGTTCAGGAAGTGTCCAATTATTTTCGTTAGTCGACATATTATTCAATAGCAATTCAGCTTGATCAACAGTTCTTTCCCTGAAAACACAACCAGCACAACTATCCAGCTGGTCTCTAGAAGCATCGGTTAGTCCATTATAAAAGATATCAAGTATTTCATTTTTCTTGAGAGGATGATCAGGCAAAGCATTAAGTAATTGGAGAAGCCTCCCCCAAGCTTGTGGGAGACTCTCTTCTTTAATTTGCACAAAATTATATATTTCCCTTAAAGCAGCTTGTTTCTTATGAGCGGGGAAATATTTAGCAGAGAAGTAATAAATCATATCCTGGGGACTACGCACACAACCAGGATCAAGAGAATTAAGCCATGTTTTAGCATCACCCTTTAATGAGAACAGAAATAATTGAAGGATATAGTGGTAGCGAGTTTTCTCATCATTAGTGAATAGGGTGGCTATATCATTTAATTTAGTAAGATGTGCCACAATAGTTTCAGATTCATAGCCATAAAAAGGATCAGATTCAACCAAAGTAATTATCTCAAGGTCGACAGAGAAATCATAATCCTTATTTGTAATACAGATAGGTGAAGTAGCAAAAGCAGGGTCATATTTCATTCTAGCATTCAAAGATTTTTCTTTCAGGTTAGCTAACAATTTCTTAAGATCATTTCTATCATTGCAAGCAAGAAAGTCTCTAGCAGTTTCTTCATCCATAACATAACCCTCAGGCACAACAGGCAATTCATATCTAGGGGGAGAATCTTCATCATCACTTTCATCAATATTATCAGTTTCAATAATTTCATTCTCTCTAGCCCTAGCAAGTTGTTCATTAAGAAATTCACCCAATGGCACAGTAGTATCAAGAATAGAAGTAGTTTCATCATAAGCATCATGCATAGCAGAAGTGGCATCATCAATAACATGCGACATATCAGAATTAATAGCAGAAGCAGGTTTAGGTGTCGCAAGCTTACTCAAAACAGAAGGTGAATCAAGTGCAGAGCTAGATGGCAGTTCCTTACCTCCCCTTGTAGTTGAGGGAAAGATTTTGGTTCTTTCGTCTTTCAAGTTCCTCATAGTGAGCAGCAGATATAAATCCCAAGTGACTCAAAGAATAGAGTTATGCTCCCCAGCAACGACGCTAGAAAATAGTCTTGATAACCCACAAGTATAGGGGATCGCAATAGTTTTCGAGGGTAGAGTATTCAACCCAAATTTATTGATTCGACACAAGGGGAGCCAAAGAATATTCTCAAGTATTAGTAGTTGAGTTGTCAATTCAACCACACCTGGATAACTTAGTATCTACAGCAAAGTATTTAGTAGCAAAGTAGTATGGAAGTAACGGTAACGGCAGCAAAAGTAACAGTAGTAGTTTTGTAGTAATTGTAACAGTGGCAATGGAAAAGTAACTAAGCAAAGAGCAATATGTGAAAAGCTCGTAGGCATTGGATCGGTGATGGAGAATTATGCCGGATGCGATTCCTCATGCAATAGTTATAACACAGGGTGACACAGAACTAGCTCCAGTTCATCAATGTAATGTAGGCATGTATTCCGAGTATAGTCATACGTGCTTATGAAAAAGAACTTGCATGACATCTTTTGTCCTACCCTCCCGTGGCAGCTGGGTCCTATTGGAAACTAAGGGATATTAAGGCCTCCTTTAATAGAGTACCGGACCAAAGCATTAACACTTAGTGAATACATGAACTCCTCAAACTACGGTCATCACCGGTAAGTATCCCGATTATTGTCACTTCAGGGTTAACGGATCATAACACATAATAGGTGGCTATAGACTTGCAAGATAGGATCAAGAACTCACATATATTCATGGAAACATAATAGGTTCAGATCTGAAATCATGGCACTCGGGCCCTAGTGACAAGTATTAAGCATAGCAAAGTCATAGCAACATCAATCTCAGAACATAGTGGATACTAGGGATCAAACCCTAACAAAACTAACTCGATTACATGGTAAATCTCATCCAACCCATCACCGTCCAGCAAGCCTACGATGGAATTACTCACGCACGGCGGTGAGCATCATGAAATTGGTGATGGAGGAAGGTTGATGATGACGACGGCGACGGATTCCCCTCTCCGGAGCCCCGAACGGACTCCAGATCAGCCCTCCCGAGAGAGATTAGGGATTGGAGGCGGCTTCGTATCGTAAAACGTGATGAATCCTTATCTCTGATTTTTTTTCTCTCCCCGAACGTGAATATATAGAGTTGGAGTTGAGGTCGGTGGAGCACCAGGGTGCCCATGAGGCAGGGGGCGCGCCCGGGGGTAGGCGCGCCCCCACCCTCGTGGACAGGGTGTGGGCCCCTTGGCCTTGTTTCTTTCGCCAGCATTTTTTATTAATTTCAAAAATATTCTCCGTGAAGTTTCACGTCATTCCGAGAACTTTTATTTCTGCACAAAAATAACACCATGGCAATTCTGCTGAAAACAACGTCAGTCCGGGTTAGTTCCATTCAAATCATGCAAGTTAGAGTCCAAAACAAGGGCAAAAGTGTTTGGAAAAGTAGATACGATGGAGACGTACCAGGCGCCTCCCAATTCGGCCTCCCCTCTTTCCTATTCCTATTCGGAGTAGGAAGGGAAGAGGGGGGAGGGGGAATCCTATTCCCTTTCCCCTTTCCTCCTTCCCCTTTCCTTCTCCAATTTGGCCAGCCCATAGGGGGGCGCACCAGCCCCTTTGTGGCTGGTGTGTTTCACCTCTTGACCCATAAGGCTCATATCTTTTGCCAGGGGTGCCCGGAACCCCTTCCGGTGATGTGATGTGATCCCGTTAATCAAATGACAACTGATGCCAATGGCTAGGAAACATAACCATCTTTGATCAACGAGCTAGTCAAGTAGAGGCATACTAGTGACACTTTGTTTGTCTATGTATTCACACAAGTATTATGTTTCCGGTTAATACAATTCTAGCATGAATAATAAACATTTATCATGATATAAGGAAATAAATAATAACTTTATTATTGCCTCTAGGGCATATTTCCTTCAGTCTCCCACTTGCACTAGAGTCAATAATCTAGTTCACATCGCCATGTGATTTAACACCAATAGTTCACATCACCATGTGATTAACACCCAAAGGGTTTACTAGAGTCAATAATCTAGTTCACACCGTTATGTGATTAACACCCAAAGAGTACTAAGGTGTGATCATGTTTTGCTTGTGAGAGAAATTTAGTCAACGGGTCTGCCACATTCAGATCCGTATGTATTTTGCAAATTTCTATGTCAACAATGCTCTGCATGGAGCTACTCTAGCTAATTGCTCCCACTTTTAATATGTATCTAGTTCGAGACTTAGAGTCATCCAGATCTGTGTCAAAACTTGCATCGACGTAACTCTTTACGACGAACCTTTTGTCACCTCCATAACCGAGAAATATTTCCTTATTCCACTAAGGATAAATTTTGACCGATGTCCAGTGATCTACTCCTAGATCACTATTGTACCCTCTTGCCAAAATCATGGTGAGGTACACAATAGGTCTGGTACACAGCATAGCATACTTTATAAAACCTATGACTGAGGCATAGGAAATGACTTTCATTCTCTTTTCTATTTTCTGCTGTGGTCGGGTTTTGAGTCTTTACTCAACTTTATACTTTGCAATACAGGCAAGAACTCTTTCTTTGACTGCTCCATTTTGAACTACTTCAAAATCTTGTCAAGGTATGTACTCATTGAAAAAACTTATCAAGCGTCTTGATTTATCTCTATAAATCTTGATGCTCAATATGTAAGCAGCTTCACCGAGGTCTTTCTTTGAAAAACTCCTTTCAAACACTCCTTTATGCTTTGCAGAATAATTCTACATTATTTCCGATCAACAATATGTCATTCACATATACTTATCAGAAATGTTGTAGTGCTCCCACTCACTTTCTTGTAAATACAGGCTTCACCGCAAGTCTGTATAAAACTATATGCTTTGATCAACTTATCAAAGCGTATATTCCAACTCCAAGATGCTTGCACCAGTCCATAGATGGATCGCTGGAGCTTGCATATTTTGTTAGCACCTTTAGGATTGACAAAACCTTCTGGTTGCATCATATACAACTCTTCTTTAAAAAATCCATTAAGGATTGCAGTTTTGTTATCCATTTGCCAGATTTCTTAAAATGCGGCAATTGCTAACATGATTGGGACAGACTTAAGCATAGATACGAGTGAGAAACTCTCATCGTAGTCAACACCTTGAACTTGTCGAAAACCTTTTGCGACAATTCTAGCTTTGTAGATAGTAACACTACTATCAACGTCCGTCTTCCTCTTGAAGATCCATCTATTTTCTATGGCTTGCCGATCATCGGGCAAGTCAACCAAAGTCCACACTTTGTTCTCATACATGGATCCCATCTCAGATTTCATGGCCTCAAGCCATTTTGCGGAATCTGGGCTCATCATCGCTTCCTCATAGTTCGTAGGTTCGTCATGGTCAAGTAACATGACCTCCAGAACAGGATTACCGTACCACTCTGGTGCGGATCTTACTCTGGTTGACCTACGAGGTTCGGTAGTAACTTGATCTGAAGTTTCATGATCATCATCATTAGCTTCCTCATTAATTGGTGTAGGTGTCACAGGAACCGGTTTCTGTGATGAACTACTTTCCAATAAGGGAGCAGGTACAGTTACCTCATCAAGTTCTACTTTCCTCCCACTCACTTCTTTCGAGAGAAACTCCTTCTCTAGAAAGATTCTGAATTTAGCAACAAAATTCTTGCCTTCGGATCTGTGATAGAAGGTGTACCCAACAGTCTCTTTTGGGTATCCTATGAAGACACGTTTTTCCGATTTGGGTTCGAGCTTATCAGGTTGAAGGTTTTTCACATAAGCATCGCAGCCACAAACTTTAAGAAACGACAACTTTGGTTTCTTGCCAAACCACAGTTCATATGGTGTCGTCTCAACGGATTTAGATGGTGCCCTATTTAACGTGAATGCAGCCGTCTCTAGAGCATAACCCCAAAACGATAGTGGTAAATCAGTAAGAGACATCATAGATTGCACCATATCTAATAAAGTACAGTTACAATGTTCGGACACACCATTACGTTGTGGTGTTCCAGGTGGCGCGAGTTGCGAAACTATTCCGCATTGTTTCAAATAAAGACCAAACTTGTAACTCAAATACTCTTCTCCATGATCAGATCGTCGATACTTTATTTTCTTGTTACGATGATTTTCCACTTCACTCTAAAATTATATGAACTTTTCAAATGTTTCAGACTTCTGTTTCATTAAGTAGATATACCCATATCTGCTCAAATCATCTGTGAAGGTTAGAAAATATACCCGCTGCAAGCCTCAATATTCATCGAACCACATACATTAGTATGTATGATTTCCAACAAATCTGTTGCTTGCTCCGTTGTTCCGGAGAACGGCGTTTTAGTCATCTAGCCCAAGAGGCATGGTTCGCAAGCATCAAGTGATTCATAATCAAGTGATTCCAAAATCCCATCAGCATGGAGTTTCTTCATGCGCTTTACATCAATATGACCTAAACGGCAGTGCCACAAATAAGTTGCACTATCATTATTAACTTTGCATCTTTTGGCTTCAATATTATGAATATGTGTATCACCGCGATCGAGATCTAACAAACCATTTTATTGGGTGTATGACCATAGAAGGTTTTATTCATGTAAACCGAACAACAATTATTCTCTAATTTAAATGAATAACCGTATTGCAACAAACATGATCAAATCATATTCATGCTGAACGCAAACACCAAATAACACTTATTTAGTTTCAACACTAATCCCGAAAGTATAGGGAGTGTGCGATGATGATCATATCAATCTTGGAACTACTTCCAATACACATCGTCACCTCGCCCTTTACTAGTTTCTGTTTATTCTGCAACTCTCGTTTCGAGTTACTACTCTTAGCAACTAAACCAGTATCAAATGCCGAGGGGTTGCTATAAACACTAGTAAATTACACATCAATAACATGTATATCCAATATAGCTTTGTTCACTTTGCCATCCTTCTTATCCGCCAAATACTTGGGGCAGTTCCGCTTCCAGTGACCAGTCCCTTTGCAGTATAAGCACTTAGTCTCAGGCTTAGGACCAGACTTGGGCTTCTTCACTTGAGCAGCAACTTGCTTGCCGTTCTTCTTGAAGTTCCCCCTCTTCCCTTTGCCCTTTTCTTGAAATTAGTGGTCTCGTCAACCATCAACACTTGATGTTTTTCTTGATTTCTACCTTCGTCGATTTCAGCATCACGAAGAGCTTGGGAATTGTTTATGTTATCCCTTGCATATTATAGTTCATCACGAAGTTCTACTAACTTGGTGATGGTGACTAGAGAATTCTGTCAATCACTATCTTATCTGGAAGATTAACTCCCACTTGATTCAAGCGATTGTAGTACCCAGACAATCTGAGCACATGCTCACTGCTTGAGCTATTCTCCTCCATCTTTTTAGCTATAGAACTTTGTTGGAGACTTCATATCTCTCAACTCGGGTATTTGCTTGAAATATTAACTTCAACTCCTGGAACATCTCATATAGTCCATGACGTTCAAAACGTCTTTGAAGTCCCGATTCTAAGCCGTTAAGCATGGTGCACTAAACTATCAAGTAGTCATCATATTGAGCTAGCCAAACGTTCATAACGTCTGCATCTGCTCCTGCAATAGGTCTGTCACCTAGCGGTGCATCAAGGACATAATTCTTCTGTGCAGCAATGAGGATAAACCTCAGATCATGGACCCAGTCCACATCATTGCTACTATCATCTTTCAACTTAGTTTTCTCTAGGAACATATATAAAACATAGGGAAGCAACAACGCGAGCTATCGATCTACAACATAGATACGCTAATACTACCAGGACTAAGTTCATGATAAATTAAAGTTCAATTAATCATATTACTTAAGAACTCCCACTTAGATAGACATCCCTCTAATCTTCTAAGTGATCACGTGATCCAAATCAACTAAACCATGTCCGATCATCACGTGAGATGGAGTAGTTTCAATGGTGAACATCACTATGTTGATCATATCTACTATATGATTCACGCTCGACCTTTTGGTCTCAGTGTTCCGAGGCCATATCTGTTATATGCTAGGCTCGTCAAGTTTAACCTGAGTATTCCGCGTGTGCAGCTGTTTTGCACCCGTTGTATTTGAACGTAGAGCCTATCACACCCGATCATCACGTGGTGCCTCAGCACGAAGAACTTTCACAACGGTGCATACTCAGGGAGAACACTTATACCTTGATAATTTAGTGAGAGATCATCTTATAATGCTACCGTCAATCAAAGCAAGATAAGATGCATAAAAGATAAACATCACATGCAATCAATATAAGTGATATGATATGGCCATCATCATCTTGTGCTTGTGATCTCCATCTCCGAAGCACCATCATGATCACCATCGTCACCGGCGCGACACCTTGATCTCCATCGTAGCATCATTGTCGTCTCGCCAATCTTATGCTTCTACGACTATCGCTACCGCTTAGTGATAAAGTAAAGCATTACACGGCGATTGCATTGCATACAATAAAGCGACAACCATATGGCTCCTGCCAGTTGCCGATAACTCGGTTACAAAACATGATCATCTCATACAATAAAATTTAGCATCATGCCTTGACCATATCACATCACAACATGCCCCTGCAAAAACAAGTTAGACGTCCTCTACTTTGTTGTTGCAAGTTTTACGTGGCTACTACGGGCTGAGCAAGAACCGTTCTTACCTACGCATCAAAACCACAACGATAGTTCGTCAAGTTAGTGTTGTTTTAACCTTCTCAAGGACCGGGCGTAGCCACACTCGGTTCAACTAAATTTGGAGGAACTGACACCCGCCAGCCACCTGTGTGCAAAGCACGTCGGTAGAACCAGTCTCGCGTAAGCGTACGCGTAATGTCGTTCCGGGCCGCTTCATCCAACAATACCGCCGAACCAAAGTATGACATGCTGGTAAGCAGTATGACTTATATCACCCACAACCCACTTGTGTTCTACTCGTGCATATGACATCTACGCATAAAACCAGGCTCGGATACCACTGTTGGGGAACGTAGTAATTTCAAAAAATTTCCTACGCACACACAGGATCATGGTGATGCATAGCAACGAGAGGGGAGAGTGTTGTCCACGTACCCTCGTAGACCGAAAGCGGAAGCGTTAGCACAACGCGGTTGATGTAGTTGTACGTCTTCATGATCCGACCGATCAAGTACCGAACGCACGGCACCTCCGAGTTCAGCACACGTTCAGCCTGATGACGTCCCTCGAACTCCGATCCAGCCGAGTGTTGAGGGAGAGTTTCGTCAGCACGACGGCGTGGTGACGATGATGATGTTCTACCGACGCAGGGCTTCGCCTAAGCACCGCTACGATATTATCGAGGTGGACTATGGTGGAGGGGGGCACCGCACACGGCTAAAAGATCAATGATCAATTGTTGTGTCTATGGGGTGCCCCCTGCCCCCGTATATAAAGGAGCAGGGGGAGGAGGTGGCCGGCCAGGGAGAGGCGCGCCAAGGGGGAGTCCTACTCCCACTAGGAGTAGGACTCCTCCTCCTATTCCTAGTAGGAGTAGGAGAGGGGGAAGGAAAGGGAGAGGAGGAGAAGGAAAGAGGGGGCCGGCCCCCCTTGCCCTAAACCAATTCGATTTGGGCCTTGGGGGGGCGTGCCCCACACTCCCCTTTCTGCCCTTTATTTCCACTAAGGCCCATGTAGGCCCATTAAGCCCCCGGGGGGGGTTCCGGTAACCCCCGGTACTCAGGTAAAATCCCGATTTTACCCGGAACACTTCCGATATCCAAATATAGGCTTCCAATATATCAATCTTTATGTCTCGACCATTTCGAGACTCCTCGTCATCTCCGTGATCACATCCAGGACTCCGAACAACCTTCGGTACATCAAAACTCATAAACTCATAATATAACCGCCATTGAAACTTTAAGCGTGCGGACCCTACGGGTTCGAGAACTATGTAGACATGACCGAGACACGTCTCCGGTCAATAACCAATAGCGGAACATGGATGCTCATATTGGCTCCCACATATTCTACGAAGATCTTTATCGGTAAACCGCATAACAACATACGTTGTTCCCTTTGTCATCGGTATGTTACTTGCCCGAGATTCGATCGTCGGTATCTTAATACCTAGTTCAATCTCATTACCGGCAAGTCTCTTTACTCGTTCCGTAATACATCATCCCGCAACTAACTCATTAGTTGCAATGCTTGCAAGGCTTGTAGTGATGTGCATTACCGAGTGGGCCCAGAGATACCTCTCCGACAATCGGAGTGGCAAATCCTAATCTCGAAATACGCCAACCCAACAAGTACCTTTGGGGACACCTGTAGAGCACCCTTATAATCACCCAGTTACGTTGTGACGTTTGGTAGCACACAAAGTGTTCCTCCAGTAAACGGGAGTTGCATAATCTCATAGTCATAGGAACATGTATAAGTCATGAAGAAAGCAATAGCAGAATACTAAACGATCGTGTGCTAAGCTAACGGAATGGGTCAAGTCAATCACACCATTCTCCTAATGATGTGATCCCGTTAATCAAATGACAACTCATGTCAATGGCTAGGAAACATAACCATCTTTAATCAACGAGCTAGTCAAGTAGAGGCATACTAGTGACACTTTGTTTGTCTATGTATTCACACAAGTATTATGTCCGGTTAATACAATTCTAGCATGAACAATAAACATTTATCATGATATAAGGAAATAAATAATAACTTTATTATTGCCTCTAGGGCATATTTCCTTCACATTTATCATGATATAAGGAAATATAAAATAACAACTTTATTATTGTCTCCGGGGCATATTTCCTTCATTATTATACGCGGATGATAAGGTTGTGAAGTACTACATGTTAAGTATTGCGTTAATTATTAGCTTTTGTACTAAAATTGGTTTTATCTATCTGGTACGATACACATGTCATGTATTTTGAACACTATCATATTGCAGCACTCTTGCAAATTAAAACAACCAATGATACATGAATTGCAAATGCTGACAACACATATGCCTCTATAAGTGAAAAGTTTCAGTGCTACACTACATTGATTTCACTTTCACTGAAATTAGCTTGAATTTTAGGCATTGCAGTACACACAAACTTGAACCTTTCAATCACATAATTTTAAAAGCATTGCAAAGATTAAGCCGAACATAGTTGAAATCCTCCCAAAATTGTCGCCCCGCGACACCATCCGATACAACACCTAATAGTACAAACTATTATAACAAACTAATATAGCCATATGGCCATGACGTAGTTGTGGCCACGGCCACGGTCACCGTATAATTCTGTCCACAACCATGGTCACCACGTAGTTGTGGCCATGGGCCCATGGCCACGGTCACGCCACAACCACGGCCACGGATGCCACCACCATGGCCACGGATGCCACCACCATGGCCACGGCCGCCACCGCCACGACCATGGCGCCCGCCGTTGACAGTGACATCGATCCATCCATGTCCAACACCACGACCGGCGGCACCGCCACCTCCGCCTAAGAAAAAGTCACATAATGCAGCGTTGGTGGCCTCGATCCACTACGCAAAGTCTTCCGCATCATACTCCATGTCCTCCTCCTCCATCGCGTTAGGCATGGGCACGGGCACTGGCATGGGCATGGGCGCGGGCGCAGGCGTATTCGCTCGCACGGGAACGAGTGCGAACGCGTCCATCTACGCGGCCTTCGCCTCCATCTGAGCAACTTCCTCCAGCGCCTTGTCCATCTCTGCCCACAAGGGGGCCAGAGGGTCCTCTTCCTGCTCCTCCTCAACAATGCCAAAATAGAAGACTAGGAGGTGCGCCATGGACGAGGTGTTTGTGTTGGATTGTGCTGGATTAGAGATGTTAATGGTGCGAGTGAAGGGACGACCGCTATCTTGTAGCCCGCCATCAAGGAGAGATGGTTGGACAGGCGGGCAGAAGGGTGGTCAAAGGCTGCCATGGTCTGATCTTACTTCTTCAGTACGCACAGACTACCACGATGGCCGGAGGGGCGCTCGGTCAAAGGCACATATTCCGGTGAGAATCTCTGACGCGGTCTGCTCACTCGCCTAAACGCCGGCCGCATACGCGCCTCCACGCCGCCTACAAACACACCTCCACGATGTCTGCAAACACGCCTCCACGACGTCTGCAAACACGCAACCGGACCGCCCATGAACGTAGCCTGCACAGACATCGATGCATGTCCATTTCCTGATAATCTCCTGAAATAACTCATGAAGGCGCCGCTCCAATAATTTCGGTGACACTAATAACCGTCCCTATACCAGCTTAGAAAGGGTTCTTGACTATAGAAAGTATTATCGCTAATCAAATACTAGCCTAGTGGTAATCCGAACTCCACATGAGGCCCATGACAAGTGTTCAAATCCCATGGAAAGCACCTATTTTTCTTTCCTTTGTCTAAAACTAAAACATGACATGTGGCGTCGGCTTTTTAAATACAATAGTTTCAACGTAAACATTATTTTATTTTATTATTTCAACAAAATGTACATGTACTGCTATTGAACATGCTGTAGAAGTCCTCTAAAAACATATATATAAGAATTGAGCTACAAAGTATTATCACCAATCAAACACTAGTCCAGCGGTAAACCTCTTTTTTTGACCACACCAGCCGTAAACCTCTTAGTATAATGTCTACGGAAGCGAAAGTTCGTGGGTTCAAGTCTCAGGGACTCATTTTTTCTATTTATGTTTCCTGCAATAATCTGTTCAAGATTATTGGTGATAGTGAAAAATTTCTGTGACACTAAAAATTGTCCTAGAAAATACACTTGCCCAGTGACGGCAAAAACATCGCCTAAAATTGGTTCTCAACGTCACCAAAGTTGCTGCAGAGAGCCATGCGGGGCAAAATCAACTAGTGACGGTGGCCATCACAGAAAATGATTTAAGGCGGTTCCTGATTCATCATCAGGTTTTTTGTCATCTAATAGAACAAATTTTGTAGTATTAGGAACAACACGGCAGAAAAACAACGAAGGAAATGAAACATAAAGTGGCCCATCCACATGTACCAATCCAACCAAAACCACATAGAAGTACCATCATCGACCCTAAACTTCACTTGAGAACGAAACTCATCTTCGCTAGTTGACGCTAGAACTGAGAAACGCAAGTGGCAGAAGCAAAACAAGGGGCTACCCGCGGGGAAATATTTAGCTTTGAGAATGTTAAACCACATAAGCCTCAGCTCTGCCGAAAGAATTTCCACCATCATGTGATGATAAGACATTAATTCATGATGAAGGTGTTGATAATGCCTAACCCCCAAAGTTTTTAGGCCGACACATGACTTTTCATTTGAAAAGTCTATACTTCTATTTATTGCCAGTAGTGTTCCAGTAAAAACTGCTGCTATGCTTATCTAACCCAGCATGAGTAGCTTTCGAAACTCATCCTGTTTGGTTCATATACCAAGGTTGCCATCATTTGTCATATTTTCTACCACACATGCCTAAGGCAAGTCGCTTTGCCACACTTGAGATAATTTTACACACTTTTTGAGTCAATGACATATGAGATCTAATTTGCATGAATGAAATCTTGTCATAAATGTGACTGTAAACCAAACAGGGCTGCCTTAGCCAAACCTGCATGGTAAAGTGTGACAAGCTTAACATGGCAACCAAACAAGAGAGCAACTTACTGGAGATTACCCCTTGCGGGGGACCTCAGAGGTCACTTTTGATGCTCTTAGAGCACGCCAAGTGGTGCGTTCAGCCGCCGCCACAAGTCTCATGCTGGGCGCTCTCTCTGGATATTTTTGTTGTTTTTATTTTTTGTACATGTCTTTCGGGTTTTAGATGTGTTTTATTCCCTTTTTCTGGCTTTTTTGGCTTTGCCTGATTTTTCCTAGGTTTTGGAGGGAAAAAAGTTCCGCAATTTTTTCTTTTTCGTGAAATATATATATTTGTGCTTCTACCAGAAAGCACATATTTGCTTCCGCGAGAAGCACACTGATATCTTCAAAACTAGGCCCCCATGGTAGTAGGTTTGGACAAACTCTTTTCACGGGAAAAACTAGAAAAAATCCGAAGTCGGAAGCACGGTTCTTTATTTCCACATTTTTTTCGTGGAAACAAATATGTGCCTCCACTTTTTCACGGAAAGAACCAAAAAATCCAGAGCCGAAAGCACGGTTCTTTATTTCCACATTTTTTTCGTGGAAGTTAATATGTGCCTCCACGAGAAACAAATCAGTGCTTGCAAATATGTGCCTATTTGCTTCTCCAAGAAGTTGTGCTTTCGGAAAGGAAAAAAAAGTGGAATAAAGACCGTGCTTCCTTCTTTGAGTTTTTCATGAAAAGAGTTCGTCGAAACCTATTAACATGAGTTATAGTTTCAAAGATCTCGACACGAGAAATCCACCGGTGAAAACAGTTCAGGATTTGGACACATGGTTCAAGAGATGAAACGTTTTAAATAAACGAATCTACGAAAAAAAAGAAAACACTCATGTTGCGCTAAGTGGTGCACATGCAATGCGCCATTTGTCAGTGCCGGGAATATGAGAATGACTTTTGCAAAGGGTGACCCTTAAGAGCATGGTTAATAGTACAGCCAGCTGTTGGTTATATGGTTTTGCCACATCATCTATAGCCAAGTTTATAGCCGGCAAGTACAATAGTTGCATATAAACATGTACTAGTACTTTTTTGAGACATGACCCACCTCATTCTCTCACAACATGCCTAGGAGCGCGTGTTGCAGCCGACTGTTAATCAATAGTCCGCTTCCCTTCTCTCTCCTCCAACTCATTCAAAATATAATATTTAAAAGCTTACAATCCACCTATGTCATTCCATTGTACTTGCTCTAACTAGTCATCTCGACCAAACAAACGGACACTTAAATGTTTAGGGTTAGTTATTAATAGCTGTGAGCACATCGGGCCGGGCTGCTTGTGCCCTTGTTGGGCTGGGCTGCTTGTGGCATTGCCGCATGGCTGCTGGCTGAGCAATATAGGCTGCGCTGACACGTCTCCACCCCTCCTTCTCTTGTTGGCGTCGCCTCCGTCCGGCTTGGCTTCTTCCACCCGTACCCGTAGATTGATTTCCATCCGGGTCCCTTCCGTTCCACGGCAAGTATCCGTCGCACGGTGAGCTACTGCTGCTGCTGCCGCTGCCGCCTCGCCTAGTCCAATTTCCCTTCTCGTTTGTATCGTCCAAAAAAACTAGGGTTTTACTTTCATCTTCCTCGCCTCGCCTCGCCGCATTGCTCTTTGTTCTATTCTAGTTGGCGGTGGTTGTCGCCCTCCCCCTCTCCAAACCCTAACGGAAAAGGCTTCTTCAGATTCAGGCCCACCCCTCGACGTCGTCCATGGCGCTGCAGTACGTGGAGGCGCAGCGGCAGGCGCGGCCGGACCTCGCCGACTGGTACGCCGACCTCGCCGACCTCTACCAGCGCAAGCTCTGGCACCAGCTCACCCTCAAGCTCGACCAATTCCTCCAGATCCCGGCCGCACAGGTACCTACCCCCTTCCACTATCTCCTCCTGTCCTCCACTTCCCCCCTTCTCTCTAGAACCTAGAACCTAGATGTAGATGCAGGCTCCAGATGCGCCCTTAACTGGCATGCGACAACTCATGCGCCTCACATGCTCTAATTCGATTTCGAGCGCTATTATGGTCTGATTTGGTCTCTACGGCAATTGCTGTTTATTCTGCAGACTGGCGACACGCTCATACAGCTCTACAACAATTTCATCTCCGATTTCGAAACAAAAATCAATTTGCTCAAACTCGCCCAGTTCGCGGTCATAGGGTCGCGCCAATATCCCGACAAGGATGCCGCCATCACCTTCCTCGAGGGGATAATCACAAAGCTTCGTGAGACCAGGGAGCTGCGGATCAATGAGCCTATCCTTCACGTCAAGATGCAGATCGCGGCAATTCACCTCGACAAAGGGAACCACAAGGAGTGCAAGAACCTGCTGGAGGAAGGGAAGACCACCCTGGATGGCATGACTGATGTGGATCCAACAGTCCACGCTAGCTTCTACTGGATATCGTCTCAGTACCATAAGTCGCTCCAAGAGTTTGCTGAGTTCTATAAGAACGCACTTCTCTATCTGGCCTACACAACCGTAGGGTCCCTCTCAGAGTCATTCAAGCTGGTAAGTTTTGCAGTTAACAATATCATTGATTGTACAGCAGAAGAATGTGTTTTATTCAGTCCTTTCTTTTATATAGCCTGAAATGTGCCATGGATGTTATTTCTATGTATATTTGATACCTATTGTCTTGAAACAGGACTTGGCATTTGACCTTTCCCTTGCAGCCTTGCTGGGGGACAACATCTACAACTTCGGGGAATTGTTAGCTCACCCTATTGTAAGTATTGCTTGTCCTTTTGTTGAATTAAGTGTTGCTTGTTCGTGCACGACTTTATTGTTCCCAGCCCTGAATTGACGCATTTGTAGTTTGTTTTTTGCATAATGCGTATGTCATCTATTCCACTTGCTTCTGGATGCTGTTACATGTATCTTTCCACATACTTGATCGTCCTGATTACTAAATGACAATTTCTCTTGAATTCTACACTGCAAGTATCAAAGGATGGATTTTGAAGTACCCACTGAAACTGGGTGCCTTTCACAGTATCAAACACAAATATAGCAGTATTAATTGTTGAATTATCATTGGCAACTATGTTAGTTGGTGTATGCAGTTATAGGCGAGTGATCAAATTTGAGCTATGCAAAAGTTTGACAGAACAGTTATGAAGCCTTTTGTATACAAAGGCATGCACTATATTTACTCATTGACCATGGTTGTCAGCACAGATGATTCTGTTGGTTAACATAAATATAGCAAACTACCTTTTATTTGGACAAGTAATTTGGGTGTACTACTACTAATATTACTACTAATATCTGTTTAAGACAAGCTGACTAGTAGCACATGAACGTCGTTCCTTCTGGATTTGAGTTAAACCTATTTGAAACTTCTCATTCCTGAAGTAGTGAAATTACTCTTGTTTGTACCTTATAGATCAATAGTCTTATTGGGACCAAGGTGGAGTGGGTCTATCACATGTTACAAGCGTTCAACACCGGCAACCTAGCTCTCTACCAAGAGCTTTGTGGGGTTCACAATGCTGCTCTTAGTGCACAGCCTGCATTGGTGCAGAATGAACAGAAACTGCTTGAGAAGATCAATATTCTGTGTCTGATGGAGATAATCTTCAGGTACCATTTTTGGGCTATTACTTTCCAATATCACCTCCATTTCCTGTCGTGTTTTTTCCTAATATTTTTTGTTGTGTTGCATTCTTTAGCCGGCCATCAGAAGATAGAACTATCCCATTAAGTGTTATTGCCAAGCAGACTAAGCTTTCAACCAGCAAAGTGGAATGTCTTCTTATGAAGAGCCTCTCGGTAACTCCATTTCCTACATTCTTCCGCCATAAGATTTCCGTTATGTTCATAGAAGCTTGTGTATTTTGCATAGTTCAAAAAAGCTTTAGGCGTTAATTGTGCGTTTTGCCACCGCCTTGCGCTTTACTGACCAAAGCGCATGCTTATGCGCAGTTATGCACAGATTAAGCATAGTTATGCGCAATCCGTTTTGCCAACGCCTAGAGCGTAGGCGCGCTTAAGCGCTCGCTTAGGCGCGCCTTTTTTAACTATGGTATTTTGTTGTATGCCTCTTGTTTTATGCTTGCAGTATTTTATGTTATGGCTTGGGAATCAAAACCCAACACATATTTAGACAGTGGGTTGTTATGGAACAACAATTTTTAATAATTCGTGATGTGTTACTGTATTGATATTCAGTTCCTTTCTGTTCACTTGTGACGTACTGTTTAGGGGCTATTAAAAACTGTTGGGTTTTGATTGCAAATCCAACTGTTGTTGTGTGAGGTATATACAAATGCCCGTACCTTGTTTTTTTTTACGTCTACTGTTTGTATTGTCTGTCCATCGTGGCATTACTTCCCATCTGTTTCAGAATGCTGGGTGCTACTCCCTCTGTCTGGTTTATTGGGCCCCCCTCATATTTTGGGTCAAACTTTGGCCATCTGTAAACCTGACAAAATATAAATTATATGAAACAAAAAATATATATTGTTGGATTTGTATTTGAGAGAGATTTCCCATAATATAATTTTTACGACATGTCGTTTACATTTTATAGTTATAAATTTATGGTCAAACTTTAGCCCAAAAGAGGGTACTTATAAGCCCGGACGGAGGTAGTACTTAAGATCTGTTTCAGTTTCTTTCCAGATTTTGTGCATCAGTTCCAGTAGTAGTAATGCCGTCCCCGAATGTTCTTGGGAGCCAAAATCGTGCTTCCTCTCTAGTTGAAGCAGCAGTGGAGTTCCCTGAATTGCATATCTATTTGAAACACTCACATATTTCCTGTCCATTGCAGGTTCATCTCATAGAAGGAATCATCGATGAAGTTGACAGCACGGTTCATGTTTCGTGGGTCCAGCCTAGAGTACTTGGCATCCCACAGGTGAAGGCGTTGCGTGAGCGCCTGGACTCGTGGGTAGGCAAAGTGCATACCACGCTGTTGTCCATCGAGGCAGAGACCCCCGATCTCGTGGCGGCTTAGCTTCTTGGCCGAAAATGATTCTGAATAGGCTTTGGTTGTCAGCAAGGCGGCGGTGTAAAACGAGAGACCATCTGGCTGTGCTGCGCGTGCTAGCTGCTCTTTTCTTGATAACGAAAACTTGTTGCCTTGGGTGTCCTATTGGTCTGGACTTGTAACTTGCTTCTATCATCACGGATCGAAACAGAGAAATCATACCGGCAGAGGGCGTCACTAGCTTTTTCCTGTTGAACTTTATAATCTGTAATCCAGCGGTTTGGCATTTTTTCTTCTTCATTGTGCTATGGACATGGACACGCAGGAAAATCTTGCTCATTTTCTTATGTTTGTGCCAGACAATGAGCCTTTTGAATTCTGGCTGCGTACGGTTTCTAACGATGCAACGCGTGGGCCTCATTTTTAATTGCATCAAAGAGCTTCAGATTGTTGTTTCTCACTCTGAAAGCTGCACCCTTGGCTATTGCTTGTAATGCATCATTGCTAAGCATGCATCAATTTCGATCGCATGATAAATAAACCCAAAATGCAGTATCATACTCTATCTACTTGTAAAACCTCGAGACGAAACCATGCAACTTCGACATATAGTAACAACAACAACAAAGCCTTTAGTTTCAACTTGGTTAGAGGTGCCCATAAGATCTTCACGCACCCCTGTATATGCCTAGTCTTTTTGGTGATATTTCAGTCCTTTATATCTTTTTTACGGACTCTTTCATGTTAAATTTGGTCTATCCCGAACTTTTTTGATATTATCTGCACACTTTAACCGTTCGCTATGCACATTGAATATGCCGAAAGCATCTCAACGATGTTGGATAAGCTTCTTTGACAGATTTAACATACATCAAATACCATGTGAAATGATCCATCAATGTTACTATGTCCAGACAGTCAAAAGAAAATGTTACTGTGTCCAGTACTCGTATTTGGGAGGTTTGCCTGCCGTTTCAGCCTCCTTCCTCCCCACGTAACGCAGCGCCGCCGCCGTGCCCGTGCCGGCGGCGCTTGCTTGCTCTCCTCTCCATGCAATTAGGCATATATCACTGAGCTCCTCCCCGCCCGTGTTCGCGCCTGCAATGCCAGCCTCGCCATCCCCGCCCACTCGCTGCTTCTATGCTCCACGCCGCACGGAGGCGGACACCGCCGCTCCCTGCCAGGCTCGCCGCCGCCTTCTTCGCCGCCAAGCCCCAGCCCCAGCCGCCCGCCCTCTCGCCGCAGATCGTCGAGGCCGCCGTCTCCCGCTGCCCCTCCGACGCCCTCGCGCTCTCCTTCTTCCTCTGGTGCGCTCGCCGCCCCGCCTACTTCCACCCGCCCTCGTCCTTCGACCGCGTCCTCCCCGCCGCCACGCGCCTCGCGTCCCGCCTCGGCACCGCCCCCGCGCTCCTCCGCGAGCTCCAGAGCCTGGGCTGCCCCATCAGGCCCCACACCTTCCTGCTCCTGCTCAGGCTCTACTGGCGCGGGGGCCTGTACCCGCTCGTGCTCCACCTGTTCGACGAAATGCCCCGCTGGGGCTTCCACCACAACGCCTTCGCGCGCAATGTCGTCCTCGACGTCCTGCTCAGGACCGGCTGCGCCGACGACGCGCTGCGCTTCGTGCAGGGTAACCCGTCGCCCAACTACCTCACCTATGCCATTGTCCTGACTCATCTCTCCAGAGCCGGGGATTGGTCAGGGATGCGCGTCTGTTTCACAGCTATGCTGAGCCAAGGTTTTCTCCCCAGCGCCACTTCTCTCGCCTCGGTGTTTGCCTGTTGCAGTAAGGCCGGGACCATGGCCGAGCTAATGCAGCTGCTGTCGTATGCGCTTGTCTCGGGCCAGCAGCTCACTTCAGCCATGTGGACGTGTCTCATCGCTCGTATGTGCAGTGAGGGAAGGCTAAGCGAGGCCTGTCAAACCCTGGGAAATATGGTGCGTTCTGGCTCTTCTCCCACGGTGGTGACTTACACACCGCTTGTCAGAGGTCTCTTCCGAGCTGGGAGGCATGACATTGCCAGTGAGCTCTTGGGATCCATGGCATCCAACGGTTGCATCCCTGACCTTGTTATGTATAATGTTCTGATGGACTGCATGATGAGGGAGAGGAGGTACGATGAGGCCATAGACATCTACCTACATCTTCATGGGAGCCAGATAAAGCCGGATGCATACACTTTGTCTACTTTGGTTCAGGTATTGCAGTTGTCACGGAACATAGATCTTCTCCCTAGGTTAATCCTGGGCTCGGATATCTCTTATGATCTTGTGGCTTGCAATTCTATGCTGAGTGCTCTGTGCAAGTCAGGGTTTCCATCTGAAGCCCTTCAGTTCTACATTGATATGATTGGTTTGGGCATCAGGCCAGACAGCTACAGTTATGTTGGATTGTTGGATAGTTTGTGTCACTTGGGAAGGATAGATCATGCAGTCAACCTTTACCGCAGTGTTGTCACAAGCAATCTTGATTCAGACGCCTACGTCCATGCAGCCATCCTCCGTGGCCTTGTTAGAAGGGGCCAGAACATAATGGCATTTAGGATTCTCAGGGAGGCTGTGCGTCAAAATTATGCACTTGATAACGTGTGCTACACCATTGTTCTGCATGGTCTATTCCGAGGTCATTTTGTTCAAGAGGCTCGCGATTTGTTTGACAAGATGAAGGATTCAGGAGTTGCTTCCAACACTTGTACATACAATGTAATGCTTCGTGGACTGTGTAGAGCCAGGGATATGCTTGCAGTCACGCAGTTACTAACAGAAATGGAAGGCGCCAATGTTCATATGGATAGTACCTCATTCAACGTGGTAGTTGTGCTCTTAGTGAAATTGCAGCGCATCAGTTCGGCAACAGCTTTGATAAGAGAAATGCTCAATCTAGGCATGAAACTTAACACCAAAACTTGCTGGTTACTTTCTCAATCAATTGGTCATAGATTCGTTTTGGAGGATTCTATCAGTGCTGAAAGTGATGTGTCTGACTCAACATGCGATCTGCTTGTATGCTCAGCTTCATAGTCTACTTTTCGATGGAACAAGCTTGCTGTTTATGGTATCTGCACTTTTGTGATGTAATTGATACAAAATATAAAATACTGAAGGCTGGAGAAATTCTAAATGAATTTCTACCACACAGAGATCCTTGCTATAACATTTTTCCCTTGAAGCGCCCAACAAAAATTACCATAATTATTGAAGAGATGTTTACCTCGTAGGTACATACCTTTTGAATATCATCCCACCATTATGTTGATAAATTTTAAAATGTATCCATAACTTTGGGTTCTACTCAGATGCAGGTTGGTGAGACATGTGCAGTTTGATTTGACACCGAGAATGAGGCAGTCTGTTTTTGTCAATATTGGATCTTTCCATGACACAATGCTGATGTACTATATTTGAAGAGGCTTACACCTAAATGATTTTGCAATGCCGCCCATGGGCTAGATTTGAAAGAAATTGCAGGTATACTTTAGTTGTTTCTTCACAGCAATTTTCAAATTGTACCCTTATGCATTCTCTTCAGAATATAGTTTAAAAGTGTATCATCGTTACATAAGTTTGAACTATGCAATGCACAATTTTATTTTTTTTGACTATTTGCAGTTTAGGAATTTCCCAGTCCATTTTTTAGTAATTTGCGTTGATGTATTATTTTTACAAAGAAAATGGTATTTCTGTATCCGTTTTAGCACTATCATGTCTATATATTATATGGAATGTGCACAAACATTTCTATGATATCGCTATTGGTCTGAATAGGAGTGGTGAGCTCCAACTCTGAATTGTAGGAAGTTGTATCCCGAAAGGTCAGGTACTTGTAAGCTATGACAATCATATTTTGTCAAGAAAGATAGTAAGAGTTGTGACCAAAGAATGACATTAAGCTCAAATGCGAGAGATTGTGTAATGTAAATTATTGACATACTGACAAAACATTACAACCAAAAATAATGATAATATACTAGAGATATCCTATGCCAATTGTTGTAACTTGATCTGGATTCAGCTGCAGATTAACCCATCATGTTATGAGAATGTGGTTCATAGAGTGCCCTTTTGGCCTGCTAGGGAACCCAATATTGTACTGTTGTCTTCAGCAATCAGTATGTGAATCCAACAAGAGCTATGAAGCTTCAGCATGAATTGGGTCAAGGGAAAGAGAATGACCCGCCTAACTGTTGATTGGCAGCTGATGATGGAGGATTGATTGCAATCCAGAGCAATGAAATAGTGATGGAAACTAATCCAGCCCAGACATACACAATGGTGGGTGTCCTGCCTCTCCTGCCCATGAGCCCCTTTGCAAATGGATATAAATGGGCAAGCACCCAGAAGCTGAAAAACACTCCACCAAGAAGCTTGCTCCATTGCGGGATTGTGCTGTAAATTGTGCGGCTGAAGCCAACAGCAATGGCAACAAGGTTCACCATGATGATGGTGAGAGGTGGTATCATCAATGAAGTCCACTTTACTTCGTAGAGTTCTGCAAATTCATCATCGATATCGTCACCCACCTGCTTTGATGTGAGTGTGAATGAGATCTCAATCCCTGCAACAACTTTCAGTAGACCTTGCATCACAGCAGCTAGGTGAGCACTAGTTCCACCAATAAGCCAGAATTGTTCATTTCGCCACCACTCTTCCAGTGCAATTCCAGACCACTTGATCTCCAGCATGGCCAGGAGACAAAGCGTGACGGTGATGATAAGTAGGTATGTCAGGAAGGTGACATTGAGTGTTTGCACAATGAACTGCCCTGAGAAAAGGGAGAGTGCTGGAAGGAAGCAGTAGACAATGAGGAAGATGGATGTGAAGGGATATATGCCAACATTGAGGTATGCAATCCTTTGTAGTACCTGTGAAGAAAAAATGGTTTGTCATATTTTTGGTGAGTCTACTTTAGTAAGGGAAAGAAATAGAAAGTCTAGAGGGGCATATACCTTCATTTTGGAGCTGGCAAACAATGCATTGTTCCGAGAGAAAAAGATCTCGACAGAACCAGTAGCCCACCGAAGCACCTGGTGAAGACGATCTGTGAGATTGATAGGGGCAGTGCCGCGGAAGGCATCACGCTGTGTGACACAGTACACTGACTTCCATCCACGATTATGCATGCGGTACCCTGTCACAACATCCTCAGTGACAGATCCATAGATCCACCCCACACGAGTGCCCCACTCTGTCTTCTCCTCATACCAACATGAAACTACACTGATTGCTTCTGCCACAATGGATGCATCCAGTATTTCACGTGGAATTGTTAGAGCACCAGGTGGACGCCCATTCTTGACAGATGGATGGTCAGCCAAGGGCCTTCCCTGGAACTCTGCTACTGGGATGGAGTCAATCAGAAAGCTGGAATTTCCAAACTTCTTCGGGAATGTGGCGAGGTTCATGCTGTCCCCGTCAAAATCACCCATACGGAGAGCCATTGTCTCCTCGGGATTAGCATTGGAAGCAGATGCCTTGCGTCGTCGTGGGAGGCAGCAACCACAAAAGCCTGGGCTGTGATCCTTGGAACGAGGTGGGTCAAAGCCATATAGGGCGATTCGCCGGAAGAGGCACCCAGTGCCGACATACACTGGTCCTTGCAGACCATCAAGAGCACGCATGTTTATATCAAAGAAAACAGTATTGTGGTTAGCATACCGGTCAGAAGGATCAATGCCTTCAAACCTCTGAGGAAACTGCACATAGCAGAGTCGGTCACCACCACGGTCCATCATGAAGCACATGCCCTCCCTGAAGGCCTTTGAGTTGTAAACGTAGTGATCACAGTCCAGATTAAGAATGAAGGGGCCATTGGACATGATGGCTGATGCACGGACCAATGCATTCATGGCACCTGCTTTCTTGTTGTGATCATATCCCGGACGTTTCTCACGTGACATGTACACCAGCATTGGAAGTCTTGTATCCACTTCTGAAAAGTCAAGAGGTGACTTTTCAATGTTCCCATACATTGGCATGTCACTTGGTGGTTTCAGCATAACCTGTGATATAGAAGAAACATGTAAATAACTAGGTCTAGACCAGAAATTGTGTTTACGCGATCATCATCGAATCAGTACCTGTATGATTCCTGCATGATCACCACGTGCATGATCTTGTGACGAATGAATCCATGTACCAGGCCAGTGAGTGCTATCAGCCATCCATGTTGCCTTGGGAATCTTCACTGGCTCAAATTGCTCATCGCCTCCAGCCTTGATCTTTTCCCTTTGAAGATTCATTGCCTGGATTTCCTCACGGGCATGGTATGCATCAGAGCGGCGCCTGATGGAATCTGGCAAGCCGTTAACGCGGACCTTGAACTCGTCATACTCACGCTTGATCCTTCTCCTGTCCTTTACAAAGTCGGCCTTCACCTTATTCTTGAAAGGATCTCTCTTCAGGTTGAAGTAGCTGTCTGGGTTCCTGGGTTCAATGTCATGCTTCCTGCAGAATGGCACCCAGAAATTAGCAAAGCTTGCTGCCTCAGCCATCGCCTCGAAGGTCAGCAGTGCCCCTCCATCATCTGACACATAACATGCAAGCTTATCGACAGGGTAGTCAACTGCAAGGATTGAGAGAATTGTGTTTGCTGTGACCAGGACCGGCTCCTTTTCTGGATCAGCAGTTGACACAAAGATATCAATTCCAGGGAGATCAGATTTGCCTGTTGGATTGCTCGGCGTTGGTGTCTCAAACTTTTCTTTAAGCACAGAGAGATCAGTAGCACGGTTGATAGGGCAAAGCTTTGGAAGCTGGTCCAACACCCATGACAATGCGAACCAGAGCTCACAAACAATTGACATTCCCCAGAGCCAGATGGCGTCATCATTTTGATGCTTGATACGCCACATGAGGAAGAAGGCCAGTGCAACCAAGCGGATGAGGACAAGGAGCCTGCATGCAAGAGACAGTTCAGACAAGAGGATGGTATCACAAAATAGCAATGCACCTAGATGTTGTCATGTACTCCCTCCATTCCAGAATATAAGGTCCGCACGCTTTTTGAGATTTAAGTTTGACCATAAATTTAACCAATGCAATGTGGGTTATGTGTCATAAAAATATACCATTAAATTCATATTCAAAAGAAATTTTCAATGGTATAATTTTTTAGTAACATGATTTATGTATTATTGGTTTAATTGATGGTCAAAGCTAAATCTCGAAAAATGCGTGCACCTTATATTCTGGAATGGAGGGAGTATTAATAAATATCGGTATATTTTCTGTGTAACTGAAATTTGAACCAACAAGTAGTAGAATACTATGCAAGTGTGGGATCTTTGCATTTTCTTTTCAACTGTTATATGTGGATTTTTGTAAAGTTTTGTGACAGAGAACACATTTAACTAGTCTGTGTGCACATGCTATGGTATTTGGAAGAAAATTGCAAGCTTACTGTATAGGCACACTTTTTAACTAGTCTGTACACATACTATGATCTTTGGCTGAAATTGACAACTCAGTCACTCTATATATGCATCTGATTGGTATTGAAACCAATTGGTATAGTAGGGCTATTTACTTGGCTTCCTTGTAGCATTTCTCTTTGCTAGACTACAGTGTGAAGGTTAACAGCATCTGGCTTTAATCACTTTTTAACACCATCAATTTTATTAGGGGTTGGCCTAATGAGAGGGTAATGCAAAACTGCAGTTCCTTTAGTTTAATGTAAAATCAATCGATTCGTTATTCTTGTGTTAGTGGGTAAGCCAGCATACTTCTTGTTTAGGCATTAACCCGTACATATAACTTTTGATTGGCAGGTAACAGTAATGGCACATGTTTTTAAGGAAAAAAGATGGCACCTGTAAGGACTGATGACAGCAGCTGGAATCTGGAGCTTGCGGGTGAGCGGCCGCCATGGTTTAGACATGAGCTCCTTGGGGTGCCCTGGTACTCCATTTCTGCCATCATCGTCCACATTGTCGTCTGGCCAAATGGCATTACCATAGCCATATGTCCCCTTGGTCTCAAAGAGCCAGCGGTTATGGTCAAACTCACCGGACTGGTTGTTCATAGTGCCCTGCTTCACCAACGAAAGACGCCTCTCCATCTTGCCCCCTGGCCCATGTGGCAGCGACAGAGCCCGTGTCAGCTCATTGCTGGAGTTGGAGAGGACTTCTTCCCACTCGGTGTGCTTGTAAAGCTCTTTGCACCCGGGGCAGACACCGCGGCCACCCTTGACGGCGTCGGTGAAGCAGTCGACGCAGATTTTGAAGTCACACTCACAGGGGAGGATGTCCTCCCCACGGCCATTGCGCATGATCTTGCTGTCGCATCCCTCGACCATGCAGATGGAGCCCTTGGGGCCAGATCGACCCATGTCGGAGTCAGGGCCCTGCTTGTCCATGACATGGGCACGGGTGACGCTGTTGAAGCCGCCGGTGAAGAGCGAGCTGGAGACGTACTGCTCGTCGGCCTTGGTGCCGTCCTCCTCCATGGGCTGGTTGTCGGGCGTCATGGGGATGTGGACATGGTAGTCCTGGAAGTCGACGCTGCTGATCTCTGAGTCAAGGTCGTCGCGCGAGTAGCTGATGAAGCGCCCAGACTCTGTTCGCCGCCCGAAGACCACCTGCGGCGCCGATGTTGGCGCTGTCGGTGGCTTGCTGGGGCCGTGCGGCGGCACGCGGCTGGAGCCGCTGTTCTTGAGGATTCCCTTGGACCCCATGGCCTCCTCCGTACGTGCTCTTTACTTTGACTCTTCTTTTTCCTCGTGATGTTGTTGCTATGCTGTTATCTTGTGGCTGATCTGCAGGACGAATAATATGACGAAACAAAGGAAAACATTGATATTAGTCTCGCTGTAGGTTTATTTTTGCCAAGACATATTTGGAAAGCACAGCATACAGGAAATCAAATCGTAATCGGCAGATCATAACAACCAATAAACGCAGCCTGGGTGACGCAAAAACGAAATTCAAATGGATGCATGCAGGTTGTTTCTCTTTTTTTTTTCCTCCAGGAAAAGGGGGAGAATAAATGGCAAGAGTATTTTGCTTTGTAAGGAAAGGAAAACGATGAATCAGTAGATTACATAGAGGGTGCATGCAATCAGGAAGGCGAATTGGGAATGTAGAGCAAGAGCAAAGGAAGGTTACCTTTCCCCCCTCATCTGTTGTGGTGCGGCAATGGCGATGGAATGGAAGAAAGGTAGTAATGAGGAAGCGCGTCCACGCCCATGGCTGTATTTGAATGGTTCCATCCAATCAGCCAACTGGAGTGGAATCGAAGAGGTGCGTCGAGACTGGGGAGGCGCCAAGGAGAGGGGCGCACGACTACTCGGTGCTCATGCATGATGCATACATTCATACCATACATGCGATGCAATCATCAGTCCCGTTCATACCGATGGATGCCTGCTTGCTTAATTACAGTATAACTTAATCATCCACACCTGATACCTGCTTTTACTAATTCTTTTATACATCTGCCACTACCATCCTTATTACTGCAACTTGGTTTTACCTTGTCAATCAGTCAATGATGTCTTTCTCACCTAGACACTGACCGTGTAATTTGTTTTTGTCTTTTTTGCTTTGCACCAGAGGGCCCAAGTCGTGCAGTGAAAACCTAGTCAACCCCCCCAACACACGGTGGGTAGCTTCGCGCAACAAACGTCCAGGCTCGTGGTCAAAGCATCAACCAAATGCATCGTGCTCGCTACTCCGACTCCTCACTGACATCATACACCCTGCAATCCAACCGCCAAATTCCACTCATGGACAAATACGTAGAAAAGAAGATATGTATAAATAGATTCATTTTTATACGCTCTACATGCAAATCATGCAATTTCATGCCTGTCATGATTCTTTTTTCTGGTGTCTACATTATTTTTCCTGTGCCAGACTTGAGCATTTGTCGTACGTACGCTCTGTTTTGCTTCTCCCATGCCCATACACCTGCACACGGGTTTGGGTTCCATAAATTTTGACAATATGCATGCGCGAGGCCACTTCAGCAACCAACGCACGGATACTCTGAGAAAAGATAACACGTTCCAGAGGTCAACTCTGTCGAATTTTTCAAGTATCAACAACATGCATGGCATTACTTCACATGCATCCTGCGAGTTGCGCACACGACCAATCTTGTTTCCGTCTCACGTTTTATAACATGATCAAATCTATGCAAATTTAATTTCCCAAATCGTAATATATGGGCACACCCTCGTCTTCCACAGAATGTGGTGGTTTCTGAGTCTGGGAAAGTGATATAGCTCTTCATTGATTTTTCGGGTCAAATTGTGATGCATATGCTTGAGCCAGCACTAGGGGCGTGCTTGGTTGCCGCTTGAAACAGTAGCCGCGTTGCATGCCCATCTCCAGCCAGGTTCTTGAAATGCAGCCTCATATGCGACGTCTGCAGGTTGTTTGGTTGCTTGCATCTAGCTCCCTGCATTAGGTAATACACAAGTGCACCTTGTTTGGTTGCCTGCATTGGCCCAAGCGGCACATGAACATGGTGTTTGGTTGCCCGCATGGGGTATGATTAAGAGCTAGCACTTGCACTTAGCACACAGGGTTAAGAGCTAGCAGAGGGAGGGGGAGAAGAAATGCATTGTGCGCTGGACAATGGCGACTGCGGTGGATAGTGGCCGTGGCCGACATGACGAGCATGGAGTCGTGGACGAGCGACCCCGTCGGCGGCACGGCGAGCGACACCGTCGGCGAACTAGTTGCGGTGCTCGCGCAAAGACAGTCGACAGAGGAGGAGCCGGTGTCGGTGCCGGAGTTCTTGTCCCAGCAGTCCATCGTCTTGAGAACGAGGATGTAGAGGAAGATGATGGCCACCAGCACCGCAGAGTAGACGGTTGAGATCTTGTCCCGGCAGGTGCCGGCGCTGTACGCGCCCATGAGGCTGAGCAGGTCCAACACCATGACCAGCCGCAGGGGCACGACGACCCAACGGCTGTCCTTCCCCTTCTTGTCATGGCGGATGGCGAGGACGAGGATGAGGACGATGACGACGAGCGACGCGGCAACCGCTGTGGCGTTGCAGTAGAAGAAGGCGAGGATGAGGACGAGGACAAAGGAGCTCGACATGGCGGCGTGAGTGCAGTAAGCTGCTGTTCAAGGAGAGATGAAGCTACGATCGTCGAAACCAAAAACTTACAACACGAATGTTGTGAGGAACTGCGAGATTAGGCTGCTGGTCAAAGGAAAATTCAAATGATCGATCATGCGCAATGAATCTGACAAAATTCGTCAAGAACAGCTTCAAACGGGAAGACGAAATTAAGAAACGGCCGACGAAACTACGAACCGATCGCCTGAATGGAACCGTAGCATCAAGGTGCATCTTTTTCGTATAGAGCTTACCTCGAATCGAAGCACCGTTGTGTAGATCGGAAGGGGATAGGAAGAACAGAATTAGAGGGAAGGTTACTGGAGGTAGAAGAAGATAAGCACGCACAAGCTGCATACCAGCTCGTATCCCTCCCATCTCCCCTCGTGCAAGTGGCCCACCTTGTGCGCTCGCCTCAGCCAGGCTCGCGAGCTACTGCCGATTCGGGCATTTCTCCTGGGCCTGGCCTCGACGTGCTTTAAGGTTCGTGCGATGCAGGCCGCACAGTGAACGCAGGCAACCAAACGGGCCACTTTCTTCCCGCGCGGGCCAGGCTGGGCCTAATGCGGGCAACCAAACACGCCCTAGGTGTGCCAACAGAAATACGAGATGTCTCCCCTCTACCCCCCCACCCCCGACCCCCGCCGGGAGTTAGGTAGGATCAAGGGGAATTTGGGACAATAAATCGAGTAATCAAGGGAACGAGGTAGGGTTTAAGGCCAGAACCAGAGGTGAAAGGGCATGTAGCCACTAAATGTGGTTTTGGTAATTAATAACTATCTCTATGGACCAATGCTTTCACTGAGATATATTTGAAGGGATACTACATAGGCGGAGCCTTAAGGATGATTGCCATAAAGATGAAGATTTGCTCTTAGCTTTGGTATTGAATGACAATTCCTATGGAGCATCAATGGCATTGTATCCCATATGAAGAAATATTTCATAGTGATGCATGAAGCATGTTGGATTTATTTGGGAAGAGTTCCATCAAAAGCCTCTCGAAGAAGTCCTCATGGTATCCTCTCTACTTACCCCATGCAAACGGGGTCCAGGGAAATATCTCTGGACACCCCGTGCGCACGGGCTTCTTGACCCCGTGCACATGGGGTCGAGTGTTAAATTCTATGGATACCCCATGAGCACGGGGTCACTAACCCTCGTGCCCATGAGGCCTAGGGTCTGACTCTCGGGGTCTCATGCCTACTGAGGATACTAGTTGGCCTTTGGATGTATCTAATGAAGCTATCAAGATTGATATCAATGTCTAAACAAATATGTTCAAGGTGGAATCCATTGGAGGATCTCAAAGGTTGACACATTTAGGCTTATAAGGATCAAGGTCTTGACAGTATAATTAAAGAGAAGAATTCAAGCTATGGTATCAAGAGAAGATCATGATGAGCTCATGTATTTGATTTTGGTTGATCATGTCTTGAAGCAAGCAACCAGAGCGAAGAGTTCATTATCCCTCTCAAGAGTTTGTGATGGGGCATTTTGGTGAAACTTGATATGGTCATGAAAGAGTAGTTGGTGATCTAGTCTTGAAGCAATGAAGTAAAATGAAGAGTTCATTATGGCTTTCAAGAAACCAATATAGAGCTTGAAGTAAAGATGTTGGTTGACCAAGATGAAGCTTGAAGATTGTATCTAGATGCAGTGGCGGAGCTACGTAGCCAAAGCTGGGCGGGTCGGTACGAAGGACGACCATTATTTCTTGGCCTCATGGCCAATTTACTTCAGTCCTACTCTATATTTGCTTTGGACTGAGTGGACGATGGCCCATTTTTGTCACATGTAGCTCCGCCAGTGTCTAGATGGTCAACACACAAGCACAAACAATGTACCATGTGGGATCAAGTGATCTAGTGGTATGGTAAGTAATTGTGAATTGCGTTTTGTGCACTAACCCATGCTATGTGTTTTCTATGTCTATGCGGGTTAGGTGTTTCTCATGGGCTTGCATCAAAAGAAAGATTTTGAGTAGCCTATGTAAGGATGCCATCAAGTGGTGATGGTCATCAAGTTTGGGGAGTCCAAGTGCAAGATGAGAAGCCGGAGGTAATATGCTTTGAAGCTTACGGTTGATACGTCTCCGTTGTATCTATAATTTTTGATTGTTCCATGCCAATATTATACAACTTTCATATACTTTTGGCAACTTTTTATACTATTTTTGGGACTAACATATTTATCCAGTGCCCAGTGCCAGTTCCTGTTTGTTGCATTTTTTTGTTTCGCAGAAAATCCATATCAAACGGAGTCCAAACGGGATAAAAACTGATGGAGATTTTTTTTGGAATATATGTGATTTTTGGGAAGAAGAATCAACGCGAGACGATGCCCGAGGGGGCCACGAGGCAGGGGGCGTCCCCAGGGGGTCAGGCGCGCCCTGGGCCCTCGTGGCCACCCCGTAAGGCGGTTGGATCCCTTCTTTCGCCGCAAGAAAGCTAATATCCGGATAGAGATCGTATCCAAAATTCAGCCCAATCGGAGTTACGGATCTCCGGTTATAAAAGAAACGGTGAAAGGGCAGAATCAAGAACGCAGAAACAGAGAGAGACGGAGAGACAGATCCAATCTCGGAGGGGCTCTCGCCCCTCCGCCACCATGGAGGCCATGGACTAGAGGGGAAACCCTTCTCCCATCTAGGGAGAAGGTCAAGGAAGAAGAAGAAGAAAGGGGGCTATCTCCCCCTCTCTCCCGGTGGTGCCGGAACGCCGCCGGGGCCATCATCATCACCGCAATCTACACCAACACCTCCGCCATCTTCACCAACATATCCATCACCTTCCCCCATCTATCTACAACGGTCCACACTCCCGCAACCCGCTGTACCCTCTACTTGAACATGGTGCTTTATGCTTCATATTATTATCCAATGATGTGTTGCCATCCTATGATGTCTGAGTAGATTTTCGTTGTCCTATCGGTAATTGGTGAATTGCTATGATTGGTTTAATTTGCTTGTGGTTATGTTGCTGTCCTTTGGTGTCCATCATATGAGCGCGCGCGTGGATCACACCATAGGGTTAGTTGTATGTTGATAGGACTATGTATTGGAGGGCAAGAGTGACAGAAGCTTCAACCTAGCATAGAAATTGATGCATACATGATTGAAGGGGGACCAATATATCTTAATGCTATGGTTGGGTTTTACCTTAATGAATGTTAGTAGTTGCAGATGCTTGCTAATAGTTCCAATCATAAGTGCATAGAATTCCAAGTCAGGGATGACATGCTAGCAGTGGCCTCTCCCACATAAAACTTGCTATCGGTCTAGTAAAGTAGTCAATTGCCTAGGGACAATTTCGCAACTCCTACCACCACTTTTCCACACTCGCTATACTAACTTTATTGCTTCTTTACCTAAACAGCCCCTACTTTTTATTTACGTGCTCTTTATTATCTTGCAAACCTATCCAAAAACACCTACAAAGTACTTCTAGTTTCATACTTGTTGTAGGTAAAGCGAACGTTAAGCGTGCGTAGAGTTGTATCGGTGGTCGATAGAACTTGAGGGAATATTTGTTCTACCTTTAGATCCTCGTTGCGTTCGACACTCTTACTTATCGAAAGAGGCTACAATTGATCCCTATACTTGTGGGTTATCAGCGGTCCACATTGGGGTCATGCACATGTGAATATGTGCTTAAGAGAAGGATTCCCTCATTGCAATATGGGAAGAAATTCGAATATCTTCACCAAGCTATTGTTGTCAAGAAAAAGATTCCAACTTGAGGCAAGCATTAATGTCATCAACAAGATCAAATGAAATGTGCAAGGTGGGACTTGGTGGGACACCAGATTATAGGTTTGGCAACTGTACTATCAAGAGGGACTATCGGGCAAGTAGCTTGATCACATCGCACGTAGAGAGCTCAATGAAGGAAATATGCCCTAGAGGCAATAATAAAGTTGTTATTTATATTTCCTTATATCATGATAAATGTTTATTATTCATGCTAGAATTGTATTAACCGGAAACTTAGTACATGTGTGAATACATAGACAAAATGAGTGTCACTAGTATGCCTCTACTTGCCTAGCTCGTTAATCAAAGATGGTTAAGTTTCCTAGCCATGGACATGAGTTGTCATTTGATTAACGGGATCACATCATTAGAGAATGATGTGATTGACTTGACCCATCCGTTAGCTTAGCACAATGATCGTTTAGTTTGTTGCTATTGCTTTCTTCATAACTTATACATGTTCCTATGACTATGAGATTATGCAACTCCCGAATACCGGAGGAACACTTAGTGTGCTATCAAATGCCACAACGTAACTGGGTGATTGTAAAGATGCTCTACAGGTGTCTCCGATGGTGTTTGTTGAGTTGGGCATAGATCGAGATTAGGATTTGTCACTCCGATTGTCGGAGAGGTATCTTTGAGCCCTCTCGGTAATGCACATCACTATAAGCCTTGCAAGCAATGTGACTAATGAGTTAGTTACCGGATGATGCATTACGGAACGAGTAAAGAGACTTGCCGGTAACGAGATTGAACTAGGTATTGAGATGCCGACGACCGAATCTCGGGCAAGTAACATACCGATGACAAAGGGAACAACGTATGTTGTTATGCGGTTTGACCGATAAAGATCTTCGTAGAATATGTAGGAACCAATATGAGCATCCAGGTTCCGCTATTGGTTATTGACCGGAGATGAGTCTCGGTCATGTCTACATAGTTCTCGAACCCGTAGGGTCCGCACGCTAAACGTTCGATGATGATTGGTATTATGAGTTTATGTGTTTTGATGAAACGAAGGTTGTTCGGAGTCCCGGATGTGATCACGAACATGACGAGGAGTCTCAAAATGGTCGAGACATAAAGTTCTATATATTGGAAGGCTCTGTTTGGACATCAAAATGGTTCCGGGTGAGTTCGGGCATTTACCGGAGTACCGGGGGGTTACCGGAACCCCCCGGGGAGTGTATGGGCCTTATTGGGCCTTAGTGGGAGAGAGGGGGAGGCGGCCAAGGTGGGGGCATGCCCCCCCAAGCCCAATCCGAATTGGGGTGGGGGGCCGGCCCCCCTTCCCTTCTCCCTCTCTCCTCCTTCCTTCCTCTCCTACTCCAACTAGGGAAGGGGGAATCCTACTCCCACCGGGAGTAGGACCCCCCCTTGGGCGCGCCATGAGAGGGCCGGCCCTCCCCCTCCTCCACTCCTTTATATATGGGGGAGGGGGGACCCCATAGACACACAAGTTGATTGTTTAGCCGTGTGCGGTGCTCCCCTCCATAGATTTCCACCTCGGTCATATCGTTGCAGTACTTAGGCGAAGCCCTGCGCCGGCAGTTTCATCATCACCACCATCACGCCATCGTACTGACGAAACTCTCCCTCGACCTCAGCTGGATCTAGAGTTCGTGGGATGTCACCGAGCCGAACCTGTGCAGATCGCGGAGGTGCCGTACCTTTGGTGCTAGGATCGGTCGGATCGTGAAGACGTACAACTACATCAACCGTGTTGTCATAACGCTTCCGCTTACGGTCTACGAGGTTATGTGGACAACACTCTCCCCTCTCGTTGCTATGCATCACCTAGATGGATCTTGCGTGTGCATAGGATTTTTTTGAAATTACTGCGTTCCCCAACAGTGGCATCCGAGCCAGGTCTATGCGTAGATGTTATATGCACGAGTAGAACACAAAGAGTTGTGGGCGATAATAGTCATACTGCTTACCAGCATGTCATACTTTGATTCGGCGGTATTGTTGGATGAAGCGGCTCAGAGCAACATTACGCATACGCTTACGCGAGACTGGTTCTACCGACGTGCTTTGCACACAGGTGGCTGGCGGGTGTCAGTTTCTCCAACTTTAGTTGAATCGAGTGTGACTACGCCCGGTCCGTATTGAAGGTTAAAACAGCACACTTGACGAAAAATCGTTGTGGTTTTGATGCGTAGGTAAGAACGGTTCTTGCTCAGCCCATAGCAGCCACGTAAAACTTGCAACAACAAAGTAGATGACGTCTAACTTGTTTTTGCAGGGCATGTTGTGATATGATATGGTCAAGACATGATGCTAAATTTTATTGTATGAGATGGTCATGTTTTTTAACAGAGTTATCGACAACTGGTAGGAGCCATATGGTTGTCGCTTTATTGTATGAAATGCAATCGCCATGTGATTGCTTTACTTTATCACTAAGCGGTAGCGATAGTCGTAGAAGCAATAGTTGGCGAGACGACAACGATGTTTCGATGGAGATCAAGGTGTCAAGCCGGTGATGATGGTGATCGTGACGGTGCTTTGGAGATGGTGATCAAAGGCACAAGATGATGATGGCCATGTCATATCACTTATATTGATTGCATGTGATGTTTACCCTTTATGCATCTTATTTTGCTTAGTTCGGCGGTAGCATTATAAGATGATCTCTCACTAAATTTCAAGGTATAAGTGTTCTCCCTGAGTATGCACCATTGCTACAGTTCGTCGTGCCGAGACACCACGTGATGATCGGGTGTGATAAGCTCTACGTTCACATACAACGGGTGCAAGCCAGTTTTGCACATGCAGAATACTCGGGTTAAACTTGACGAGCCTAGCATATGCAGATATGGCCTCGAAACACTCAGACCGAAAGGTCGAGCATGAATCACATAGTAGATATGATCAACATAGTGATGTTCACCATTGAAAACTACTCCATCTTGTTGGGGAACGTAGTAATTTCAAAAAAAATCCTACGCACACGCAAGATCATGGTGATGCATAGCAACGAGAGGGGAGAGTGTTGTCCACGTACCCTCGTAGACCGAAAGCGGAAGCGTTAACACAACGCGGTTGATGTAGTCGTACGTCTTCACGATCCGACCGATAAAGTACCGAACGCACGGCACCTCCGAGTTCAGCACACGTTCAGCTCGATGACGTCCCTCGAACTCCGATCCAGCCCAGTGTTGAGGGAGAGTTTTGTCAGCACGACGGCGTGGTGACGATGATGATGTTCTACCGACGCAGGGCTTCGCCTAAGCACCGCTACGATATTATCGAGGTGTAATATGGTGGAGGGGGGCACCACACACGGCTAAGAGATCAATAGATCAATTGTTGTGTCTATGGGGTGCCCCGCTGCCCCCATATATAAAGGAGCAAAGGGGGGAGGTGCGGCCAGCCTTGGGGCGCGCCAGGAGGAGTCCTACTCCCACCGGGAGTAGGACTCCCCCCTTTTCCTAGTTGGATTAGGACTTGGGAGGGGGGAAAGAGAAGAGGGAGAAGAAGGAAGGGGGGCGCCGCCCCTTCTCCTTGTCCTATTCGGACTAGGGGGGAGGGGCGCGCGGCCCAGCCCTAGCCGCCTCTCCTCTCTTCCACCTAGGCCCACTAAGGCCCATTATGTTGCCGGGGGGTTCCGGTAACCTCCCGGTACTCCGGTAAAATCCCGATTTCACCCGGAACACTTCCGATATCCAAACATAGGCTTCCAATATATCAATCTTTATGTCTCGACCATTTCGAGACTCCTCGTCATGTCCGTGATCACATCCGGGACTCCGAACAACCTTCGGTACATCAAAACATATAAATTCATAATATAAGTGTCATCGAAACGTTAAGCGTGCTGTGACGTCCGGATAATCAAGCTACAGTAAACCTCTGCTAAAAGTGCCACGTCAACTCGATTACTGTTGATAACTGGAGTTAGTTCAAAAACGATTCAAATTAAAATCTAAAATATAGGCAAACAATAAAAGTTTTTCTAAATTTAAAACAAAAATGTTCGGGGTGTGCAAATAAATGCCTAGGAATTTATGGTGTGGGATCCATGCTTTTATAAAAGACCTAAATACTTAAAATGAATTAAAACAGAAAAAAATTAAAAGATAAAAGAAAAACAAAAAAATCAAAAGGATATATCCCCAGCTCCCATGGGCCTCGGCCCATCCCAACCCAGTCGGCCACCCCCCCACCAGGCCGGCCCAACCACGCCAGCTACTTCCCCCCCACTTCCACAAACCCTAACCGACACCCCCCACTCCCCCCACTCGCTCCCCGCACGCCTCTCTCTCCCCTTTCCCCGCCTGGATCGGGGCAGAGGGCCCCGACCCCTTCGCCACGCCGCCGCCGAGCCTGCGGCCACTACGCCGCCCGTCCGCACCGCCCCATCCCCTCCGCCCCCGATCTGGAACTCGGGCTCGGCCTTGACGCCACCGCCGCGCGGAGCTCGCCGTCGTCCGCCCCGTCCTCTCCCTCGCCGGAGCCGCCCATCGTCACCGTCGTCGTCTACCTCGTCCTCCTCCTCGAGCACACTGCCGTTCCCCTACACCACAAGTGAGGCCCGACCTCTCCTCCTCCCCCCTGTCGCCCGAGCTCGCTGGAGCTCATAACCCCCACCGCTGCATGCACTCCCTCGCTCCACCGCGCGCGCCCCGGTGGCCCTGAACGCGCCCACGGTCGCCCCCCTGCTACCCGTCTCCCTCGCTCACCCCGCACGCCGCGATCCCTGCCCCTGTTTTCCCCTGCTCTGCTCCGCCTCCAGCCGCGACCGAGCCCGCATGGCCCGCCTCCCCTGCTCCTGTGGATGCCGAGCCTCCCCACCGGCCCCGGCGCGAGCCCTCGCTGTCGTTGCGCCACCGCAACCGCCGTGCGCACGCACACCCGCACTTCGTCGCCCACCGCTGCCTTCCCCTACCACGTCGCGCTCGTCGCCGTCCCTGGTGTTGGCGCTGTCGTCCCGTGCCCCGCCTCCGCCTCTGGCCCCGCAGGCCACCGCCACGCCGGCGGCCAGTTCCGGCACCCCGGGTTTGCCCTTCGGGTGCAAACGCCCGGGTGCCCGCTGCCCGTTTCGCCCGCTAGGCCCCCAGGGGCCTATGACAAAGGGGTCCCGCACCCCAGAACGATTGAAAAAAATGATTTAAAAATAATAATAAATTAATTAATAAAAATTAATAAATAAATAAATAAAGAAAATAAAAATAAAAATAAGAATAAGAATAATTAATTAATTAGTTAACTAACCCTGTTTAGATTAATCTAATTTAATTAATTAGTTTAATTAATAGTTAATTAATTAGTTAACCCTAATTACCCTAATCAGTCTATGACATGTGGGACCCACGTGTCAGATGACTGCTGACGTCAGCATGATGTCATGCTGATGTCATCACAACACTGTTTCGGATAATGTATATATTAAATAATTAAATAAATTCCAGAAATTAATTTAAATCTTTTAAAATTCATATAAAATAAACCGTAGCTCGGATGAAAATACTTTGTACATGAAAGTTGCTCAGAACGACGAGACGAATCCAGATATGCAGCCCGTTCGTCCGCCACGCGTCCCTAGCATAGTGAACCTATAACATTTCACCTCCGGTTCATCTGTCCGAAAACGCGAAACACCGGGAATACTTTCCCGGATGTCCCCCCCCCCTTCGCCGGTACCACCTACTGCCGCGTTAGGGCACACCTAGCACCGCTCGTTGTCATGTCACGCATCGTCATGCTTATGTTTGCATTGTATTTACTGTTTCTTCCTCCCTCTTCTCTCCGGTAGACTACGAGACCGACGCTGCTGCTGCCCAGTTCGACTACGGAGTTGACGACCCCTCCTACTTGCCAGAGCAACCAGGCAAGCCCCCTCCCCTTGATCACCAGATATCGCCTATTCTTCTCTATACTGCTTGCATTAGAGTAGTGTAGCATGTTACTGCTTCCCGTTAATCCTATCCTGATGCATAGCCTATCATTGTTGCTACAGTTGTTACCCTTACCTGCTATCCTACTGCTTAGAATAGGATGCTAGTGTTCCATCAGTGGCCCTACACTCTTGTCCGTCTGCCATGCTATACTACTGGGCCGTGATCACTTCGGGAGGTGATCACGGGTATATACTATATACATTTTATACATGACACATGTGGTAACTAAAGTCGGGTCGGCTCGAGGAGTACCCGCAAGTGATTCTGATGAGGGGGCTGAAAGGACAGGTGGCTCCATCCCGGTAGAGGTGGGCCTGGGTTCCTGACGGCCCCCGACTGTTACTTTATGGCGGAGCGACAGGGCAGGTTGAGACCACCTAGGAGAGGGGTGGGCCTGGCCCTGGTCAGCGTTCGCGGATACTTAACACGCTTAACGAGATCTTGGTATTTGATCTGAGTCTGGCCATTTGGTCTATACGCACTAACCATCTACGCGGGAGTAGTTATGGGTATCCCGGCGTCGTGGTATCAGCCGAAGCCTTCGTGACGTCAGCGACTGAGTGGCGCGCGCCGTGTTGGACCACTTTGACGTAACCGCCGTGATCGTGTGGGTTGCTAGGTCTGCTCGCTGCCGCGTTCGCAACATGCAGGTGTGCTATGGGCGATGGGCCCAGACCCCTGTGCGCTTAGGATTAGACCGGCGTGCTGACCGCTCTGTTGTGCTTAGGTAGGGCTGCGACGTGTTGATCTTCCGAGGCCGGGCATGACCCAGAAAAGTGTGTCCGGCCAAATGGGATCGAGCGTGTTGGGTTATGTGGTGCACCCCTGCAGGGAAGTTTATCTATTCGAATAGCCGTGTCCCTCGGTAAAAGGACGACCCGGAGTTGTACCTTGACCTTATGACAACTAGAACCGGATACTGTATAAAATACACCCTTCCAAGTGCCAGATACAACCCGGTGATCGCTCTCTAACAGGGCGACGAGGAGGGGATCGCCGGGTAGGATTATGCTATGCGATGCTACTTGGAGGACTTCAATCTACTCTCTTCTACATGCTGCAAGATGGAGATGGCCAGAAGCGTAGTCTTCGACTGGACTAGCTATCCCCCTCTTATTCTGGCATTCTGCAGTTCAGTCCACTGATATGGCCCCTTTACACATATACACATGCATATGTAGTGTAGCTCCTTGCTTGCGAGTACTTTGGATGAGTACTCACGGTTGCTTTTCTCCCTCTTTTCCCCTTTCTATACCTGATTGTTGCAACCAGATGCTGGAGTCCAGGAGCTAGAGATCCCGAGGATGATTCTACATGGAGTTCGGCTTCGAGGAGTAGTTAGGAGGTCCCAGGCAGGAGGCCTTGCCTTTTCGATCGTTGTTACTTTTGTGCTAGCCTTCTTAAGGCAAACTTGTTTAACTTATGTCTGTACTCAGATATTGTTGCTTCCGCTGACTCGTCTATGATCGAGCACTTGCATTCGAGCCCTCGGGGCCCCTGGCTTGTATTATGATGCTTGTATGACTTATTTATGTTTTAGAGTTGTGTTGTGATATCTTCCCGTGAGTCCCTGATCTTGATCGTACACATTTGCGTGCCTGATTAGTGTACGGTCAAATCGGGGGCGTCACACGTGCGGACCCTACGGGTTCGAGAACTATGTAGACATGACCGAGACACGTCTCCGGTCAATAACCAATAGCGGAACCTGGATGCTCATATTGGCTCCCACATATTCTACGAAGATCTTTATCGGTCAGACCGCATAACAACATACGTTGTTCCCTTTGTCATCGATATGTTACTTGCCCGAGATTCGATCGTCAGTATCTCAATACCTAGTTCAATCTCGTTACCGGCAAGTCTCTTTACTCGTTCCGTAATACATCATCCGGCAACTAACTCATTAGTTACAATGCTTGCAAGGCTTATTGTGATTTGCATTACCGAGAGGGCCCAGAGATACCTCTCCAACAATCGGAGTGACAAATCCTAATCTCGAAATACGCCAACCCAACAAGTACCTTCGGAGACACCTGTAGAGCACCTTTATAATCACCTAGTTACGTTGTGACGTTTGGTAGCACACAAAGTGTTCCTCCGTTAAACGGGAGTTGCATAATCTCATAGTCATAGGAACATGTATAAGTCATGAAGAAAGCAGTAGCAACATACTAAACGATCGAGTGCTAAGCTAATGGAATGGGTCAAGTCAATCACATCATTCTCCTAATGATGTGATCCCGTTAATCAAATGACAACTCATGTCTATGGCTAGGAAACATAACCATCTTTGATCAATGAGCTAGTCAAGTAGAGGCATACTAGTGACACTCTGTTTGTCTATGTATTCACACATGTATCAAGTTTCCGGTTGATACAATTCTAGCATGAATAATAAACATTTATCATGATATAAGGAAATAAATAATAACTTTATTATTGCCTCTAGGGCATATTTCCTTCACATCTCACGTGATGATCCGACATGGCTTAGTTGATATGGATCACGTGATCACTTAGATGATTAGAGGGATGTCTATCTAAGTGGGAGTTCTTAAGTAATATGATTAATTGAACTTTAATTTATCATGGACTTAGTACCTGATAGTATTTTTCATGTGTATGTTGTTGTAGATAAATGGCTTGTGCTGTTGTTCCATTGAATTTTACTGCGTTCCTAGAGAAAGCTAAGTTGAAAGATGATGGTAGCAATTACACGGACTGGGTCCGTAACTTGAGGATTATCCTCATTGCTGCACAGAAGAATTACGTCCTGGAAGGACTGGTAGGTGCCAAACCCGCTGCAGGAGCAACGCTAGATGTTATGAATGTCTGGCAGAGCAAAGCTGATGACTACTCGATAGTTCAGTGTGCCATGCTTTACGGCTTAGAACCAGGACTTCAACGACGTTTTGAATGTCATGGAGCATATGAGATGTTCCAGGAGTTGAAGTTAATATTTCAAGCAAACGCCCGGATTGAGAGATATGAAGTCTCCAATAAGTTCTACAACTGCAAAATGGAGGAGAATGGTTCTGTCAGTGAGCATATACTCAGAATGTCTGGGTACCACAACCACTTGACTCAACTGGGAGTTAATCTTCCTAATGATAGTGTCATTGACATAGTTCTTCAATCACTGCCACCAAGCTACAAGAGCTTCGTGATGAACTATAATATGCAAGGGATGGATAAGACAATTCCCGAGCTCTTCGCAATGGTAAAGGCTGCGGAGGTAGAAATCAAGAAAGAGCATCAAGTGTTGATGGTCAACAAGACCACCAGTTTTAAGAAAAAGGGTAAAGGGAAGAAGGGGAACTTCAAGAAGAAAAGCAAGCAAGTTGCTGCTCAAGTGAAGAAGCCCAAGTCTGGACCTAAGCCTGAGACTGAGTGCTTCTACTGCAAAGGGACTGGTCACTGGAAGCGGAACTTCCCCAAGTATTTGGCGGAGAAGAAGGATGGCAAAGTGAAAGGTATATTTAATATACATGTTATTGATGTGTACGTTACTAATGCTTGCAGTAGCGCCTGGGTATTTGATACTGGTTTTGTTGCTAATATTTGCAACTCGAAACAGGGGCTACGGATTAAGTGCAGATTGGCTAAGGACGAGGTGACGATGCGCGTGGGAAATGGTTCCAAAGTCGATGTGATCGCCGTCGGCACGCTACCTCTACATCTACCTTGGGGATTAGTTTTAGACCTAAATAATTGTTATTTGGTGCCAGCGTTGAGCATGAACATTATATCTGGATCTTGTTTGATGCGAGACGGTTATTCATTTAAATCAGAGAATAATGGTTGTTCTATTTATATGAGTAATATCTTTTATGGTCATGCACCCTTGATGAGTGGTCTATTTTTACTAAATCTTGATAGTAGTGATACACATGTTCATAGTATTGAAGCCAAAATATATAAGTTTAATAATGATAGTGCAACTTATTTGTGGCACTGCGTTTAGGTCATATTGGTGTAAAGCGCATGAAGAAACTCCATGCTGATGGGCTTTTGGAATCACTTGATTCTTGCGAACCATGCCTCATGGGCAAGATGACTAAGACTCCGTTCTCCGGAACAATGGAGCGAGCAACAGACTTGTTGGAAATAATACATACTGATGTATGCGGTCCGATGAGTATTGATGCTCGCGGTGGGTATGGTTATTTTCTTACCTTCACAGATGATTTGAGCAGATATGGGTATATCTACCTAATGAAACATAAGTCTGAAACATTTTAAAAGTTCAAAGAATTTCAGAGTGAAGTGGAAAATCATAGTAACAAGAAAATAAAGTTTCCATGATCTGATCGTGGAGGAGAATATTTGAGTTACGAGTTTGGTCTTCATTTGAAACAATGAGGAATAGTTTCGCAACTCACGCCACCTGGAACACCACAGCGTAATGGTGTGTCCGAACGTCGTAATCGTACTTTATTAGATATGGTGCGATCTATGATGTCTCTTACTGATTTACCGCTATCGTTTTGGGGTTATTCTTTAGAGACGGCTGCATTCACGTTAAATAGGGCACCATCTAAATCCGTTGAGATGACACCTTATGAACTGTGGTTTGGCAAGAAACCCAAGTTGTCGTTTCTTAAAGTTTGGGGCTGCGATTCTTATGTGAAAAAGCTTCAACCTGATAAGCTCGAACCCAAATCGGAGAAATGTGTCTTCATAGGATACCCAAAGGAGACTACTGGGTACACCTTCTATCACAGATCCGAAGGCAAGATATTTGTTGCTAAGAATGGATCCTTTCTAGAGAAGGAGTTTCTCTCGAAAGAAGTGAGTGGGAGGAAAGTAGAACTTGATGAGGTAACTGTACCTGCTCCCTTATTGGAATGTAGTTCATCACAGAAATCAGTTCTAGTGATTCCTACACCAGTAAGTGAGGAAGCTAATGATGATGATCATGAAACTTCTGATCAAGTTACTACCAAACCTCGTAGGTCAACCAGAGTAAGATCCGCACAAGAGTGGTACGATAATCCTGTTCTGGAGGTCATGTTACTTGACAATGACTAACCTATGAACTATGAGGAAGCGATGATGAGCCCAGATTCCGCAAAATGGCTTGAGGCCATGAAATCTGAGATGGGATCCATGTATGAGAACAAAGTGTGGACTTTGGTTGACTTGCCCGATGATCGGCAAGCTATAGACAATAAATGGATCTTCAAGAAGAAGACTGTTGCTGACGGTAATGTTACTGTCTAGTGTCTACAAAGATCGACTTGTTGCGAAAGGTTTTCGACAAGTTCAAGGAGTTGACTACGATGAGACCTTCTCACCCGTAGCGATGCTTAAGTCCGTCCGAATCATGTTAGCAATTGCTGCATTTTATGATTAAGAAATTTGGCAAATGGATGTCAAAACTGCATTCCTTAATGGATATCTTGAAGAAGAGTTGTATATGATGCAACCAGAAGTTTTTGTCGATCCAAAAGGTGCTAACAAAGTGTGTAAGCTCCAGCGATCCATTTATGGACTGGTGCAAGCATCTCGGAGTTGGAATATACACTTTGATAGTGTGATCAAAGCATGTGGTTTTATACAGACTTTTGGAGAAGCCTGTATTTACAAGAAAGTGAGTGGGAGCTCTGTATCATTTCTGATATTATATGTGGATGACATATTGTTGATCGGAAATGATACTGAATTTCCGAATAGCATAAAAGGATACTTGAATAAGAATTTTTCAATGAAAGACCTCGGTGAAGCTGCTTATATATTAGGCATTAAGATCTATAGAGATAGATCAAGATGCTTAATTGGACTTTCACAAAGCACATACCTTGATAAAGTTATGAAGAAGTTCAAAATGGATCAAGCAAAGGAAGGGTTCTTGCCTGTGTTACAAGGTGTGAAGTTGAGTCAGACTCAATGCCCGACCACTGCAGAAGATAGAGAGAAAATGAAAGTCATTCCCTATGCTTCAGCCATAGGTTCTATCATGTATGCAATGATGTGTACCAGACCTGATGTGTGCCTTGCTATTAGTTTAGCAGGGAGGTACCAAAGTAATCCAGGAGTGGATCACTGGACAACAGTCAAGAACATCCTGAAATACCTGAAAAGGACTAAGGATATGTTTCTCGTGTATGGAGGTGACAAAGAGCTCGTCGTAAACGGTTACGTCGATGCAAGCTTTGACACTGATCCGGATGACTCTAAGTCACAAACTGGATACGTATTTTTATTGAATGGTGGAGCTGTCAGTTGGTGCAGTTCCAAGCAGAGCGTCGTGACGGGATCTACATGTGAAGCAGAGTACATAGCTACTTCGGAAGTAACAAATGAAGGAGTCTGGATGAAGGAGTTCATATCCGATCTAGGTGTCATACCTAGTGCATCGGGTCCGATGAAAATCTTTTGTGACAATACTGGTGCAATTCCCTTGGCAAAGGAATCCATATTTCACAAGAGAACCAAGCACATCAGGAGAAGCTTCAATTCCATCCACGATCAAGTCAAGGAGGGAGACATAGAGATTTGCAAGATACATACGGATCTGAATGTTGCAGACCTGTTGACTAAGTCTCTCTCACGAGCAAAACATGATCAGCACCAAGACTCCATGGGTGTTAGAATATTTACTATGTAATCTAGATTATTGACTCTAGTGCAAGTGGGAGACTGAGGGAGATACGCCCTAGAGGCAATAATAAAGTTGTTATTTATATTTCCTTATATCATGATAAATGTTTATTATTCATGCTAGAATTGTATTAACCGGAAACTTAGTACATGTGTGAATACATAGACAAAATGAGTGTCACTAGTATGCCTCTACTTGACTAGCTCGTTAATTAAAGATGGTTAAGTTTCCTAGCCATGGACATCAGTTGTCATTTGATTAACGGGATCACATCATTAGAGAATGATGTGATTGACTTGACCCATCCGTTAGCTTAGCACGATGATTGTTTAGTTTGTTGCTATTGCTTTCTTCATAACTTATACATGTTCCTATGACTATGAGATTATGCAACTCCCGAATACGGGAGGAACACTTAGTGTGCTATCAAACGTCACAACATAACTGGGTGATTATAAAGATGCTCTACAGGTGTCTCCGATGGTGTTTGTTGAGTTGGCATAGATCGAGATTAGGATTTGTCACTCTGATTGTCGGAGAGGTATCTCTGGGCCCCCTCGGTAATGCACATCACTATAAGCCTTGCAAGCAATGTGACTAATGAGTTAGTTACGGGATGATGCATTACAGAACGAGTAAAGAGACTTGCCGGTAATGAGATTGAACTAGGTATTGAGATACCGCCGATCGAATCTCGGGCAAGTAACATACCGATGACAAAGGGAACAACGTATGTTGTTATGTGGTTTGACCGATAAAGATCTTCGTAGAATATGTAGGAACCAATATGAGCATTCAGGTTCCGCTATTGGTTATTGACCGGAGATGAGTGTCGGTCATGTCTACATAGTTCTCGAACCCGTAGGGTCCGCACGCTTAACGTTCGATGATGATTGGTATTATGAGTTTATGTGTTTTGATGAACCGAAGGTTGTTCGGAGTCCCGGATGTGATCACGGACATGATGAGGAGTCTCTAAATGGTCGAGACATAAAGATCGATATATTGGAAGGCTATGTTTGGACATCAGAATGGTTCCGGGTGAGTTTGGGCATTTACCGGAGTACCGGGGGGTTACCTGAACCCCCTGGGGAGTGTATGGTCCTTATTGGGCCTTAGGCGAAGCCCTGCGCCGGTAGTTTCATCGTCACCGTCATCACGCTGTCGTGCTGATGAAACTCTCTCTCGACCTCAGCTGGATCTAGAGTTCGTGGGGCGTCACCGAGCTGAACGTGTGCAGATCGCGGAGGTGCCGTACCTTCGGTGCTAGGATCGGTCAGATCGTGAAGACGTACGACTACATCAACCACGTTGTCATAACGCTTCTGCTTACGGTCTACGAGGGTACATGGACAACACTCTCCCCTCTCGTTGCTATGCATCACCTAGATGGATCTTGCGTGTGCGTAGGATTTTTTTTGAAATAACTGCATTCCCCAACACTCAAACCTTTGCGCTTCATTATTTCTTATTGATCTTGGGTGGTTCTCTACATAAGGACCTTGGGCTTTTCCATAGCTTTAAAATGATCCCAAGATCATCAAATTCAGAGTTCGTATGCCAAAGTTATGCATGATTTCATTTTCCTGCTTTGGGTTGTTTCTGGGCACGGGGTTTTCAGGCCGTGGGCACGCCCCCCCGTGCACACAAGCTTGTACTGTGGGCATGGGACCCCGTGGGCACAGGGTGTCGAGGAAGTGTCTGTTGGAACCCCAACGACTAGTTTTGGTGGTTGGCTATAAAAGAGACCTTCTTCCTCACCGGTTTGGGTGTTGTTGATACACATTCTAACCATCATTTAGAGCCACAAACCACTTACCCCAAACCCCTATCTTGTGATATAGTTTGTGCTTGCTAGTTTCCTTAAGTGCCAATCTTGTTTAGCATAGGTTGTTGGTGCACTTAGTTGAGCCTACCATATTTAGGATTTGTGCTTGAAAAGTATCTGTTTAGTTTAGTTCCGCATTAGGATAAAGACAAATCTGTAGAAGTTTCAAAACGCCTATTAATCCCCTCTAGTCGCCATGTTGGTCCTTTCAAGAGGGCTATTCTATATTACTGTAGCTATAAGGCATCGACTTTCATCCATTAGGAAATATATAGTTGTGTGCATCGCTCAATGCAGAGGCCGGGGCTTATCATCCTTTTCAAAAAAAATAATACATTGGGCAATCGACAATAAAACATACGACACACCAGCCACAACCAGGCTTAAATAAGTTGCTCATCAAGATATCCCCAATGCTGAGCGCCAGGGGAGGGTGTTCAAAAAATTTTCCAAGCCAATCGGCGGTTGCATCGTAGATTCCTGACGTCCAGTGCCTCATCGACAGAAAACAAGGCAGCGAGCGCCAGCCCCCCCAGCTGAGATTAGAACATCTATTTCTAAGCATGTTTGGTGTTGCTCGTTAACGCCTAGCGTTGGAATACATGACGCTTAATATTTTTGGTATTTTATTTTTTTCTATTTAAGCGTCTGGATAACTGCTCACTGCTTTAGATGCTCTTATCCACTACAACGGTGAAGGTAAAAACATGCATAACTACCTTATAATGGTAAAAGGGATTTGATGTCTTAACAAGACCAGGAGATGAGACTTGTGAGCCACTGGATCAGATTGATGCCGTATTGCCAGAAATGCTACACCTAAATGAGGAAAACAAACAACTGCATGTTCATGATTTGGCATTGCCCTCCTTCTTGAGATACAACGAGTCCTCACGGTGTTGTATTTGCTGCCCTCCATGCTTGAATTATCGAAAGAAAGAAAATTGGGAATGTATACTTGATGAAGTCCACGCCTTCTCATGTATGAAGGCGTCGTACCAGAAAAACTGTCGCTGGTTCAGTCTTGAGGGTACCATCGTCATTCGCCATATGTAGATTACGTCTATGAATAGCCTTGTTGCGAGTGAGCTTTTAAGCTGACTAACATGAAAAACATGATGAATTTTGACATGTTCTGCGAACTCGAGCTTGTAAGCAGTGTTACCCACTTTCTGAATTATCAAGAAAGGACGATAGTATTTTGTTCTACAATTAAGAGCTCTACGAAATCCAAAGGCTGCCAATCTAAAAGGAGCCATTTTAGGATACATCAAGTCTCCCACTTGAAAAGTTCTTTTCACTCATTTGAGATGTGCATATCTCTTCATATTGTTTTGTGCTTGAAGTAAAATTTCCTTCAACTGATCAAGCATTGTTGGGTTAGATGACAAGAACTCCCGAGTTTCTGTATCATTAGGGTATGGTATAACTAGCTCATTTATCAATGGTGGTGGAAAGCCATATATTAATTTAAAAGGAGGCATTTTCAAAGCAGTGTGAAAATGGTATTGTACTAGTATTCAACCAAAGGTAACCAGGATAGCCACTTCTTAGGCTCAGTAGTTGTCATACACCTAAAGGGTCCCAATTGGTTAACCCTCTCTGTTTGCCCATAAGTTTCAGGATGATAAGATGAATTGTACCCGAGCTCAATATCCAAAGTACAGAATATCTCTCTTCAAACCTTACTAGTGAAAATTTTGTTTCTGCCAGAGACAATCATCTTAGGTGGCCCATGTAATTTAATGATGTTGTCAGCAAAGTCATGAGCTATAGGTTGTATTGTATAAGAGTGTGAGAGTGGTATGAAATAAGCATATTTAGTAAACCTATCCACCACTTATAATGTCACGTCATTTCCATGAGAATTGGGTAGGCACTCAATAAATTTCACTGACATATGCTGCCAAGCCATATCTACAACTGGTTCCCAAAGAACAGGTTGTGAACAATTTTCATGCTTTATCCTTTGGCATATAGGACATGCAACAATGAAAGTTTCTACAACACTTTTCAAACTAGGCCAACAGAAGGCGCTTTTAACTATCTGATAAGTAGCTCTCATGCCAGAGTGACACCCATTAGGCGAAGTATGCAGAGCAATGAGTAACTTAGTTCTGAGACCAAGGTGAAAGTGCAACTAATCCCCAAGTGGTTTTGGTAATTCATAACAACATATAGCTCATTGAACTAATATCCATTCAAGATAAATATTTCAGGATGTTCATTTATTGGCATGGCATGGAATAGAGATGTGGACCCCTCAAAATTCTAAGGACAAAGATTGGCAAAAGCTCAAGACTCTTCATTTCTATTTAAGTGATCCAAGGTCACATTGACTCCATAGGAAAGCCAATATTATTAAAACGGGATGAGGTGTTGCTTAATGGTCTACTTGCTCAAAGTGCTTAGTGATATTGCTCCAAAACCCTCAGCCACTTTCTCCATCTAAATATGTCCAAACCTTAATTACAAACTCGGCCCCACCGATTCTTTCTACCCGGAGCCACCGAGTTCATTTGACATAGCCACTGTCAGAAACCCTAATGATTCGGTCACACCGGTATGGATCTCGGTCCCACCGAGATGGCCTTGCCAGCGCTTTGTGATCTATTGCATTCACTTTGGTCCCACCGAGTTTGTGCAATCGGTCTCACTGAGTTGGCTTGGCAGACTCTCTGTTGCTTATTGCTTCAGTTCGGTCCCACTGAGTTGATGCAATCGGCGCCACCGAGATGATGTTTGCCCTAAGCCCTAGCACCTTGGTCCCACTGAGTTGTTCCAGTCAGTCCCACCGAGATTCCCAACGTTCATATTTTTGAACAGATCGGTGCCACCGAGTTTCCTAATCAGTGCCACCGAGATGAGTCAAAAGTGTGTAACGGTTGGATTTTGTGTGGAGGTTATATATACCCCTCCACCCCTTCTTCCTCATTGAGAAGATCCAACAGAACGTGTCTACACTTCCACCATTCATTTTCTGAGATAGAACCACCTACTCATGTGTTGAGACCAAGAGATTCCATTCCAACCTTTTGAACCTTGATTTCTAGCCTTCCCCAAGTTGCTTTACATTCAAATCCTTCTTCCACCATAGCCAAATCTGTGTGAGAGAGTTGAGTGTTGGGGAGACTATCATTTTAAGCACAAGAGCAAGGAGTTCATCATCTACACACCATCTATTACCTTTTGGAGAGTGGTGTCTCCTAGATTGATTAGGTGTTGCTTGGGAGCCTCCGTCGTGATGTGGAGTTGAACCAAGAAGTTTGTAAGGGCAAGGAGATCACCTACTTCATGAAGATCTACCCGAGTGAGGCAAGTCATTCGTGGGCGATGGCCATGGTGGGATAGACAAGGTTGCTTCTTCCTGGACCCTTTGTGGGCGGAGCCCTCCGTGGATTCGCGCAACCATTACCATTCGTGGGTTGAAGTCTCCATCAACGTGGACGTACGGTAGCACCACCTATCGGAACCATGCCAAAAATCTTCATGTCTCCATTGTGTTTTCCTTCTCCAAACCCTTCCCTTTAATTTCATATGCAATGTTTTACATTTCACTGATATACTCTTAGAATTGCACGTGTAGGTTGATTACTTGATTTGTGCTAATTGCTAAAATCTGCCCACAACTAAAATTGGGAAAATGATAGATTTTTATTTGGTAAAGTAGTCTAATCACCCCCCTCTAGACATACTTTCGATCCTACAAGTGGTATCAGAGCTTTGGTCTCCATTAGCCTTGATTTCCATAGCTTTGGTGATCATAGCCTTGGTTTCACAACCTAGGAGAGTATGGTGTCTAGCGAGGGTAACTATCACCATAGAGGTCCTTATTTTGAGGGTACAAGTTTTGCTAGTTGGAAGCCTAAGATGAAAATACATATTCTTGGTCATAACCCCTCCGTTTGGACTGTTGTGCGTGTTGGCTTGCAAGGTGAATTCCTTGAAGATGGTAGAGAACCAGATCGTGAAGCAACCGCGAAAGAATTGAAGATGTTGCAATACAATGCTCAAGCTTGCGATATTATCTTCAATGGATTGTGCCGCGAAGAATTCAACAAAATCAGCCATCTTGAGAATGCAAAGGAAATTTGGGATACTTTGGTTGATATGCACGAAGGTACCGAGTCCGTCAAGGAATCCAAGCTGGATGTGCTTCAAAATCAACTTGACAAGTTCAAGATGAAGGATGGTGAAGGAGTCGCCGAAATGTACTTGAGGCTTGCTCTCATCACAAATGAGATTGCCGGCTTAGGAAGTGAAGAGATGACCGGCAAATTCATCATCAAGAATATCCTTAGAGCCTTGGATGGAAAATATGATACCGTGTGCACATTGATCCAAATGATGCCCAATTACAAAGATCTCAAGCCCACGAAAGTCATTGGTAGAATTGTTGCTCATGAGATGTCACTCAAGGATATGGAAGAGCTTCACAATAAGTCAAGTGGTGCTTACAAAGCTTCAAGTGATGCCCCTACAACATCAAGTGGGAAGCAAGTCTCCAATGAAGAATTGAGCTTTATGGTGAAGAACTTCAAAAAATTCTACAAGAGTAGAAGCAAAGAGAGAAGCTCCAAGTCAAGGTCCTACAATGACAAAAGATCTTCTAGTCGTGATCGTAATTGCTGCAATTGTGGAAGACCGAGACACTATTCCAATGAGTGTACGGCTCCCTACAAGAAAAGAGAAGACTCACCAAAAAGGAGAAGTAGAAGAGATGAATCACCTCCAAGAGAGAGAAGGAGTAGAGATGATCGTTATGAACGAAGACCCTCTCATAGAAGCAAGGATTCGGAAAGGAAGGACAAGTCATCAAAGAGCTACACAAGACAAAGACAACTCACATTGGTGAATGGGTGTACGGTTCCGACTCCGACAACTACTCCGAGAGAAGCTATCACTCCGACCCCGAATATACTCAAGATGAAGGTGTTGTCGGTCTTGCACTAGTGTCATCCAACTCCTACGACATATTTGACTCACCAAATGAAGGAATTGGCAGATGCTTCATGGTTAAAGGCCCCAAGGTATCACACCCCGAGTATCTTGATTTTGATAGTGATGAAGATGATTTGCTAGGTGATGATGATTTACTTGTTGACAAAACTAGTGATAAAAACTATGATGAACTTGCTAGTAATCATGCTAATCAAGATGAAACAAATGACAATGATAAGAAGGAGATTGAGCGTCTAACTAAAGAACTAAACACTCTTAAGTTAGCTCATGAAACAACTCAAGAGGATCATAGAGAGCTCCTAAGGACTCATGAGAAGCTACGCTTCAAGAAGCTAAATTTAGAGCAAGAGCATGAGTTTCTAAAAGCAATGAATGATGATCTTCGAAAGAAGAGTTATTATTACATTTCCAAACATCTCCTCTTGTCTAATTATATGCCACAAGTAAAATCTAGCAACAAGAGCAAGGAAGATTCTTCTTCTAGTAGTAACAATAACCATGCTAAATCCAATATTGTTGCTTCTAGTAGTTCTATTGATTCCACTAATGATTCTCTTAGCAAAGTTACACTTGAGCAACAAAATAGCTTATAGAAGGGAATTATAGAGAAAGGTGTTCACAAGAGCCTTGCCGGGAGTAAGCAACTTGAGGAAATTGTACGCAAGCAAGGAAGGCACCGGGAGAATCAAGGTGTTGGTTTTGAACGAAAGTTAAATGCCAATGGATTTGAATGGGAGGAAGATTAATATCCCAAGACGAAGTTTGTTCCTCAACAAGAGAAGTATGACCACACTTCTTTTGAGGGAACATAAGCTCAAGACGATCTTTCACCACAAGACCACAAGCTAAAAGGCAAGGACAAGCTTCAAGAAGAGATTGACTCATTGGAAGAAGCTCCTAAGGCCATGGTCAAGTGGGTTCCCAAGACTACGTCAAGCTCTACTTCATCAAGTACAACTACAACTCCAAGGATTCCCATCAAGTTGATGTGGGTCCCAAAGAAGAAGAACTAGAGTGTTCTTGAGGGTGACTCCGCCAACATAGTTCACTCATATTCATTATGGCAAGGACTTGTGCAATCAACTTTCATATCTTGCACTAGTTCATGGAGTCACAAACCCTCTTGTTGGTAAGACAAGGCACAAGGTAACCTAATGCTTTCGTGGACATCATCATATGTGCAATTCACTCTATGTCTATGGATATCCTTGTATGTTCCTTGTGGGACTAACCCATGTAGGTATTGAAAGTGCAACACTCCAAAGGATTGCTCCAAATGATCTACATCAACATTGAGCATCCACATCTCCACTATATACATGAAGTCATCATCGACAAAACCCAAGGTTAGTTCATCCCTCTTAGGGGGGATATCACATATAGGGGGAGCTTTTCTCTAAAAATTGAGCTAAAGCAACTCTAATGGCGTGAACACATTAATGCTTTATGTAAAAGTGGTAACCCCACTTGTGCTTAAACGATGAGTATGACCTATGATCAAATGTTCTCATTTGGCTCCTAAGTCAATATACTCATATATAGATGACCTAGTCATCGCTAATTGCTTGATAGATGCTAGAATTGATTGTGCATGCTTTGACACATATTTCATTTGCTATCTTATAGTGTGAGCATGTTAATTGCATATTTTCTCCATTCGAGGACATCCATTTGTTATTTTGATTGTCTTGGTTTTTATTGGCCAAGTGGATGTACAAGAATTCCTAAGAACTTTCTCTAGCTATCTATGCTCTTCTTGTCTCAAACTCTATTCATGCTATATCACAAAAAATGAACAAGTTCCTTTCGGACCCTCCGGGTGAGGAGCACTCGGAGCCACCGATCCGTCAAGGGCTGCCTTCCAAAACCTTCTATTGTTTTTCAGTCAGAACAATCCACTCATACTCGATCACACCGAAAGCATTAGATTGATCTAGGTTTTATCTCGGTGCTATCGATTAGACCGACTCGATCCCACCGATTTGCTGTAACTGCACGTAGTTTCACATCTCGGTGCCACCAATTCGTTCCACTCGGTGCCACCGACAACACATGGGTATATATATATATCTTGCAGCCCGTATGGTTGAAAAATTCTTCAAACATTTCGAGCCCACGCCCCATTGCTGCCGCCCCCTTGGTCTCCGGATCATCGCTGTCGTCTCCTGTGCGTCATCGCCGTAGGAATCCGCCGCCGTCAATGGAATCCACTCCACTGTTGTTGCCGTAGAGGATCGTCACCGAGTTAGGGTGAGATTCGATCTCCTCGTGCTTTCCTTCTCCAATTCAATGCACAAGGATCTTGCCTAGTATCTTACCACGTTTGACATTGATCTATCCACCAAACAAATTCATTAGAATAGTTTTGAAGAAAATTTTTAGGGTGAGGTTTCTGCCGAACTCATCTCGGACTGACCGAAATGAAATTTTTGGTCCCACCGATTGGCCCTGGCCATTGCACAAGTACAACTCGGTTCCACCAAAACGTACTGATTGGTGAGACTGAAAGTAAAGTTTCAGTGAAACCCTAGCATCTTGGAGCCACCGAACCACAACTCGGTCCAACCAAAATTGTGTGTTTAGGCGCTGTGAGTGCTTCGATGTCACTGAAATGATCAAATCGGTAGGTCCGAAATGCTTTCTGTGGAAAACTAAAACTAAAGTTTGGACTCAAGTTTTTTGAAAAACTATATGCTTTTTGTGATAACTCATCTACTCTGCCCATACCCATATATTCACAGTGTCAGCATTGCAAGATGTCTAGTGCCAGTGCCAGCCAGAACCAGTCTGAACAGAGTGTTGAACTCAGTGAGGGCTCTAGTCCTGCAACATCCCAAATTTTCAATTTGGAATGTTATACATAGATCATTCATGCATATCATATTTTATTGCATTTCGTTCCGCAATCCTCGAAATCCTAAGCAACTCAAGGACCCTCGGGGAGAGTTGGGGATTTCATTGTTTTCATATTTGAATTTTATCAAATATTGAAACGAGGATTATTGGTTTTAATTATTTTTCTCTCCAAAAATATTTCATATTAAAATATATGAGAGGAGATAATATGACTTCTCCAAAATAAATGAAATATTGGAGGAAAATATTAAAATCAAATATTTGATTTTATTCAGATTTTATTGCTATTTTATTTGCATTAGAAAAATTGCACGTTTTTCAAAATTGCACTTTAGGGCCAAGAAAATGTTCATCTCGTTCTAAATATTTTATTTAGATGGTGAAAATTTGTTTTGGCATTTTCAGATTTTTATTTTTTTCTAGGATTTTATTTAAGTTCCCGGCGAAAATTATTTAAAAAAAAATCTTCTCTTCGCCGACTGGGGCCGAAGCCCTGCCACCGGCCCAGCCCAGCCACGCCGTTCGCCTCGTCCCCGATGCGGAGACCACGCGCCCGCGATGCCGAGTCCGGCCGGGACTCCTCTCCCGCGCCGCCTTGCCCCTCCCCCAAGCAACCCCCCTCCATTATATACGCCGTCCCCGGACCACCTCACCACCACCCAACCCAGCCGCCCGCCAAACCCGCCGCGCTAGCTCGCGCCGCCGCTGCCGTCACCGCGCCGCCGCCTGCCGTTGCCGCCCGCCGCCGCCCGCGCACCCCGCCGCCGCAGCCCACCTCGCCGGAGCCGCCCCACCTCGCCGGAGTATAAGCCGCCATTGCCGCCGGTCGGTTTTATTTTAAAACCGATCCGGTTTTTTAGAAACCGTAGGTTCGTTTTTTGAAATAGACCGCGTTTTTTTCTCGGTTTAGTTTATTAGCGGACGTTCGTCCGTACGTTCGTTTTAACGAACGGTGTTCACTCGTTAGCCGCAGACAGCGAATGTTCGTTCGTTAGCCTGTTTGTCAGTTTTTCTTTTTCTCGGATTTCTCGCGATTATTTTCGATCGTGATTTCTGATCCGATTTTCGTTTCAGTTTATCTTTTCGCTCGTTTATCGGAATCAGGCGATTCAAGCGCCTAGATCTTCGTCTCGAAACCCTCTTTCTGTTTAATAACTTGAACAAGATTTTGGTACTGTAAAATTTGACTTTAGTTCAGATTAGTAAACGGATCTTGTTTCTTTCGCAGTTTGAGTTTCGTTGCTCCGTTTGATTTGATTCTTTTTGCAAACCGGAGTTCTTAAGTTGAACTTTCTGGTCAATTCTTCTTATTTGAGTTTTGCCTGTGCATCTTTGCTTGAATGCTTATGTGTTCTATTGTTTGTTTGCGATAGAATTCCCGGAGTGCGAAGCGTGCTACTACGAGTCCCTAGGTTTTGCGGATCGTCAGCAAGGTAAGTAACACATTGATCATACTCTTTTCATACCCAGTTTTATGCATTAGTTCCAATCCTCAAACATTGCATGACTAGGATGTGATTAACTTATGGGTATTGGGAAGTAGTTGATGAGGTAGAACCTATTGCCCTGTTATATTCAAACCCTTGGGAGTTACTTCTACGTATTGCTTATATTGCTATGCTATGCTCGTAGACGTGGATTGGGTGAGTGAATCCATGACAGATGTGAGATGATTTAATTAATGGTTCAACTTAAGGTGGCAACTTTAATACACATCTGGGTGGATTGCTTGTCGGGCACCTGGAGAATCCAGTGTTATCCTAGGATATCCCGGAGTACCCGTGTGACAATCCTAAGGTCCGCCACCCAGGCTCAAAGGGAACTGAGATATTTTCATGCTAGAAACTTCCGTGTGCAGCCACAAGCTATTATGGGCTCTAGCATAGTTGAGTAAGTTGCGTGAGCTCTTGAAGAGGTGGATCAGCTGGTAGAGGGATGTAGGTTGGTATGGTCTGCCCGGAGTAAAGAGTTAATGTTTCTGAAAGACTGTGTCTCGGTCATCCGTTTCTCAAACACCATGTAGTGCGAGAAATCCAATGGAGGAGATCGAGTCTTGTGGGGAAAAGTGCGCAAACCTCTGCAGAGTGTACAATCTAATCATGGTTAGCCGTGTCCCTGGTTATGGACATCTTGAGTATCTAGTACTTGGATTATCCTAAGTATCTCATCACTCTAATTTAATATTGTTGGGTTGATAATTACTTTTAATTGGGATTGAGTTGGAGGAACCTTCTCAATGATGTTTCAACTACCATGATAGTTAAAATAAAACTTATTCCTTTGTTGTAGGGAAAAATTGGCTTTTCACAAAACTATAACCATAGAGCTTTCCACCAGCCAAATATGCATGTAGTGATAGCATTATTCTGTTCTTGCTCTACTGTGTTATATTGCCAGCATATTCCATGTGCTGACCCGTTTTCGGGCTGCAACGTATCATGTTGCAGACTTTTCAGACGAGGAGTAAGGTTTGTTAGGTCGTTGCCGTGCAGCTCAGCTATGCCGTTGGAGTTGATGGACTCACTTTATCTTCCAAGCCTTCCGCTGTTATCGTATTAGATGGCCTTAAGCCATATTTATTGTAATAAGTTCTCTTCTGAGACATTCGATGTAATAAGTGTGTGATTTCTACTCTGTTATAAATCCTTCGAGTACTGTGTGTGTCAGCATTACCGATCCAGGGATGACACTGAAGCACAGAGACTTGACCGTTTGAGCTCGGGTCACTACAAGATGGTATCAGAGCACATGCTGAGTGTAGGACACGACCACTAAGATAAGCCATAGGTCACTCTTCTCTACTCATTTCTGACTCCTCTCCATTTTCTATTCTTGAGGATGGCGGATTTGAAGAACAAGTTTGCACAACCGGATGAAGACACACCCTTTGGACGCCACTTGAAGGAAGTCACTAGGTACCTGAACATCGGAATACCAAGCTTCACCGGGACTTACAACGCCACCTTACCAGAAGAGGAGCACTGGATGATTCAAGTTCAAGTTCGAGGAAGGACGTTCTCGCCAACCACTAAGCCCATAGAATTTTCTTTTGAAGCACCCACCTGGAGTCTAGGCAAGAGCATGGCAGCCCACATTACCATGGGACGCATTGGAGAAGTCTACAACAAGGATCTCAAGGACACTATTTATCATATATGTGGGCGCCGAGATGAGCAATGGGAGATGATCAGCACCAAGAAGGACAGATCCATTGCAGCTTTCATCCAGGAGTTAAACCAGCACATTCGACGCGAGGAGAATTAGATGTGCGCAGACATGATAGATTTGAAGAAGGCGAAGACAAGGATCATCGAGCTAGAAGAAGAACTCAAGTCTACACGCGATGGATATGAGTAGGAAATTGCAACACTATTGGAGAAGAATGACGACCTGGTAAAGAAGATCGGAGTATTCATGGGAGACCCCACGCCAGGAGGAGAGGACGACGATTCCACTTGCCCGGAGAACTACATCATCATCGACGACACCGACTCCGACCCCAGTGAAGATGACTTTGAAGACGAAGCTGGAGCAGACATTATGGAGTCCTCTACCGATCAAAATTTTTAGATGACCACCAAATGATTAGTAGTATTCCCCCATGTATATAGTAGTAGTTGAGCACTTTTAACGATAGTTCTAGACCGTTTGTATGCCCTTGCTTGATTGATTGAGTGAAATGATTGTGTTTGTCTCATGTGCATATGGGTAGTGCTTTCTCACTAGACCCCTTTTCTATTCTAATCTCTCCCCTCTAAACCCACCAGATGCCTCCGAGACGTGACACTGGATTTGCCTTCCCGCCGGAGCTCACTCAGTTGATCCAGTAGCATAATGCCTTGATGCAATTGTTAGTCCAGAACCACGGCAACAACAAGAACAACAACAACCCACCGCCACCACCACCAGTTGATAACCTAGCCCATTTTCTGAGGTTGCAGCCGCCGGTGTTTTCCAGTAGCACCGAGCCTATAGTAGCAGATGATTGGCTACGCCGTATTGGAAGGGAGTTGACCACCGCAGGTTGCACAGATGCTGAGAAGGTGCGCTTTGCCGCACATCAATTGGATGGACCAGCAACCTCACGGTGGGAAAATTATACGACCACTTTCCCCATAGCCAACGTCACTTGGGATCAGTTTCAGCAAGCTTTTCGCACAGCCCATGTCTCAACTGGAGCTATGAATATGAAGAAGCGTGAGTTTCACAACTTACGCCAGGGGAACCGTACTGTAGCCCAGTACGTGGATGAGTTTAGCAAGTTATCTCGCTATGCCCCTGATGATGTGGCCACAGATGCTGCAAAGCAGGAGAAGTTTATGGAAGGGCTGAATGATGAGATGAGCATGCAGTTGATGGTGGCAACATTCAACAACTACCAGGAGTTGGTAGATAAGGCTCTTATGATTGAAGGGAAGCAGCAACAGATTGAGAGCCGTAAGAGGAAGTATGGGCAAGGGAGGTATAACTCAGGAGCTCAGCAGAAACCCCGTCTAACCCCGAACTCGGGAGGACTTGTTCATAACCGTGGAGGTCATAACCACACCCGAGGAAGTTCGCATAACCACAATGGTTCTAAGAATGGGACTGGGAACGGAACAAGTAACAATCAGAACCGCTCCAATCCAGCCACACCCGCCAAGAGAGATCTAAGTTACATTACTTGCTTTAAGTGCGGGAAGACTGGACACTATGCCACGGAGTGCCCTGAAGCGAAGAATGGAAACGGCAATGGGAGTGCTAGGAAGAAGCCCAATCCATTCAACAAAGGACAAGTGAACCACGTTAATGTGGAGGAGGTTGAAGAGCAGCCAGACGCGGTTATCGGTAAGTTTTTGGTTAAGTCGTTTACCGCCCTTGTTCTTTTTGATACTGGTGCATCGCATTCATACATATCAAGGGGATTCGTGGATAAGTTTAAACTACCAACCCAAACCCTTAGGACCCTCTGTTAGTGACCTCGCCAGGAGCAGAGTATATGGCAAACCCAAGGATGTTTTCAGATACCATTGGCCATTGGAAGCATGTTTTCCCCTCAGACCTCATAGTTTTGGAAGTCGCAAGGTTTGGATGTGATTTTGGAATGGATTGGCTATCGTTGTATGGAGGAAACATCGATTGTGCCAGCAAGACGATTTTTCTTACCACCCAGAAGGAAGAGGATCAAGTATGTATCCCGGCACATGCCGAAGAGGACTCAAGTGAATTCCTTATCAGGAGTTGTACAGGAGGAAGTACCAGTGGTGAAGGATTATCGCGATGTATTTCCAGAAGAGTTGCCAGGCATGCCACCAGACAGAGACATGAGTTCTTGATTGAACTTTTGCCAGGCACAGGGCCAATATCTAAGAGACCGTACAGATGCCCGCAAAGATTTGAGAAATTAAGAAGCAGATCAAGGAGTTACTGGATAAAGGCTATATTCGCCCAAGTTCGTCACCTTGGGATCACCAGTACTTCTAGTGGAGAAGAAAGATGGATCGCTGAGGATGGTTGTTGATTACCGAGGATTGAATGAAGTAACCATCAAAAACAAGTACCCACTGCCGATGATCAATGATTTGTTTGACCGCCTACAAGGAGCTAAAGTATTTTCCAAGATCGATCTATGATCGGGATACCATCAGTTAAAGATTCGAGAGCAGGATATACCTAAGACGGCTTTCACCACCAGATATGGATTGTACGAGTATACCGTTATGTCATTTGGTCTGACTAACGCACCTGCCTATTTCATGAACCTGATGAACAAAGTGTTTATGGAATTTCCTAGATAAGTTCGTCGTGGAGTTCATTGATGATATTTAATCTTTCCAAGGATGAGGAAGAGCATGAGGAGCATTTACGATTGGTACTTGAGAAGCTCAGAGAACATCAATTATATGCCAAGTTCAGCAAATGTGAGTTTTGGCTGAAGGAAGTTGGATTCCTTGGACATGTTATTTCTGGAGAAGGAATAGCAGTAGACCCCACCAAGGTTCAGTCAGTCACTGAATGGTTGGCACCCACTTCAGTTAGCGAGATCCGCAGTTTTCTTGGACTCGCAGGATACTATCGAAGATTCATTGAGAATTTTTCCAAGATTGCAAAACCGATGACGGAGTTATTGAAGAAGGATACCAAATTTAAATGGACGGAAGAATGTGAGGCAAGTTTTCAGGAGTTAAAGAAACGTTTGACTATAGCCCCAGTGCTGATTCTGCCGGATATACGCAAGGATTTCCAAGTGTATTGCGACGCCTCTCGCCTAGGACTTGGAAGTGTGCTTATGCAGGACGGAAGAGTTGTTTCGTATGCCTCACGACAACTAAAGCTGCACGAATTGAATTATGCCACACATGATTTGGAGTTAGCAACAGTAGTGCATGTGCTCAAGACTTGGAGACATTACCTTATTGGAAATCGTTGTGATGTGTACACGGATCATAAGAGTTTGAAGTACATTTTCACACAGAAGGAGTTGAACCTTAGGCAGAGGAGATGGTTGGAGCTTATAAAGGATTATGACATGAAGCTGCACTATCATCCAGGCAAGGCCGATGTCGTAGCAGATGCCTTGAGTCGGAAGAGTTATGCTAACACCCTAGTGAGCACGGGATTGACAAAGGAGTTAGCAGAGGATCTCAGGGAACTTCGATTGGAGATTGTTCCTAGAGGTTTTGTTGCAACAATGGAAGTTCAGTCTACATTGTTAGGAAAGATTCGGGAAGCTCAGAAGGATGACAAAGAGATTGCCGAGATAAAAGAAAGAATGAGCAAAGGAAAGGCCAAAGGTTTTTGTGAGGATGAGCACGACACCTTATGGTTTGAGGACCGTGTTTATGTGCCCAATAACACAGAGATCAGGAAGTTAATACTTCAGGAGGCTCATGACTCACCATACTCGATACACCCCCGAAACACCAAGATGTATTTGGATTTGAAGGAACATTTCTGGTGGACTGGTATGAAGAAGGATATTGCCAAGTATGTAGCTATATGTGATGTGTGTCAGGAGTGGAAGGCAGAGGCTAAAAGCCAGCAGGTTGTTACAGGCCTATGCCGATACCGATTGAAGTGGGATAAACTTGGCCATGGATTTCATCACTGGATTGCCCAGGACCAATCAGGTATGATTCTATATGGGTAGTAGTTATCGCTTGACAAAGTGGCTCACTTATCAGTCCCTATAAAGTGCGAGTTGGCCACTTACATACCAGATGCTACATGGAGTTGGCATAGTATATAAGGACACAGTTATCAGTGGCATCAAGTTTGCGATGGAGTTCTCTGTCGTGGAATTGTCACGGCAGATGTCCTCGAGCTAGGACTTAGTCGTGGAGCCATCGCAACTAGGAAGCTTGAAGGGGTTAATGTGGGACAAGGAACACGAGGGTTTATACTGGTTCGGCCCCTTACGGTGAAGGTAAAAGCCTACGTCCAGTTGAGGTGGTATTGATTAGGGTTACGATCACCAGGGAGCTAAACTGCTATGCCCGGCTCTCGATGAGATTGTTCTTGTCCCTAAACCGCTGCCGGGTCGTCCCTTTATATAGGGAGGCTGACGCCCAGCAGCCCTTAGAGTCCCGGCCGGCTCATAAGAGTGTCCGGCTCGGACTCTCAATCATACTTGCCTTACACTACAAGTTCTACCATAATAATGATTGTAACTACGGGCCTTAAGCCATATCCGGGTCTTAGCCCATCTCTGGCCCATCGTCTTCAAGCTTGGCTCCGGGCTTCTGGCAACGACCATTAGAGTAACCCGGCCCCTCCTGGCGGGTGACTCTAAGGTCTATATCCTCAACATTAGGCCCCAGATTGATTTGAGCCGGCTCATGTCAATCTTCAACTCTTCCGACAGAAAAAATCTCCGGCTTACCATTCATGTGAAGGCCATAACCCGGCGTGACGTCATCCTCTGGACTCCGGATAATCCGCCGTGACGTCATCTTCCATTAAGCCCGTTTTTACTCCACCGGATCCGCAACGGATCTTTGCTTTACTGTCATCCCAAAAATCGAGGCGTCGTGGGGGGGGGGGGATAATCACGCCACGGTCTCCTTGATTCTCGCGCCCGCTTTATGAGCTCGCCTTATAAATAGGCCGGCCCGACGGGCTTCTCTGCCACTCTTCTTCCTCCTCGCACCGCTGCCCCTCTCACTGAGCTCGCACTCCGCCGCCGTCGTCTCGCCTCCGGTCTTTGTCAACCTTGGCCGCTGCATCACCCCTGACTCGGACCAGATAAACGGCGGCGACTCCCGCACCTCTTCAGCTCCGGTAAGTTCTCACTACCCCGTAGAGTAGATCTGCAGTAGGGTTCATCCACGTTCTTCGTGTTTGTCACCATTGCCCGCAAGTTCGGTAGTTCTCCTAGTTACTGCTCCTGCTTGATCTTAGGCCTGCATAGAACTAGTGCGGTAGTTGTTTTAAGATCCATTTCACATGCAAGTAGCCTTCCTTGTACTGCATAAGAACTTTGTTCGAACCCAAGAACTCCCTCACTTCGGTTTCTAGGTCTAGAAATTTTTTCCTTTGCCCGACCATTTTGATCCAAAAAAGTTACTGCAATATGTGAAACCTGTTTTACCACACTTAGTAAAAACTGCAACCATTGAATCTTGGCGTCTTACAATTCCGGTTTAAAGAAACCACGCGCCGTTAGAATCCTCCGGCTTTAAAGAAAACCATGCTTCGTAGAATCCTCCGGCTTAACTGTGGTAAGGCCGTAGATAACCAACTTACTCTGAATGCCCCTGTGGCTTAAATAACCCATTGTACCAATGTATATATCATTAGTCCCCTTCATAAGACGCCACCTTAGTTTTGAACTGTAGATCTCCGGCTTATAATTAACCTGGACATTTTTCCTTTTTGTCATAGACTGCCAACTTTCACCATGCCTCCTAAGGCTCCCATCACTTGCAACTGGATGAGGTCCAACGTCACCAACGAGACCCTAGCCAATTTTGTTAAGTCCGGATATCTGCCTAAGAAAAAAGTCATGTCCTACCGTGCCCCTGACCCGTCAGAAGAGAGACCACAGCCAAAGGACGGGGAGGTAGTGATTTTCGCGGATCACATGAGCCGGGGCTTCGCACTGCCCGGCTCAAAGTTTTTTAGGGACGTGCTCAACTTCTTCGACTTGCGGCCTCAAGATATAGGCCCAACTCCGTATCCAACATCTGCAATTTTCAAGTCTTCTGCGAGGTTTACCTTGGAGAAGAGCCTAGTCTGCTGCTCTTCAGAGAGCTTTTTTACTTAAACCGCCAGAATGAGTGCGCCAACGGGCCAAGTCTGGAGTTAGGTGGCATTTCCATCCAGCGGCGTAGGGACTGTCTTTTCCCTTACGCAGAGCCGCCGAGCCACCCCAAGGACTGGAACATGACTTGGTTCTACTGCCAAGATACGTCCCCGGCTGATGAAAGCCCGCTGCCCGGCTTTCGCCCAACACGTCTGGAGCCGACTCACCCACTGTCGGACAAGCTGACTCAAGCGGAGCGCCAGCCTCTGCTTCCTACTATCAACAAAATCAAGGCCCTCCTGGGCAACGGTCTGAACGGAATCGACCTGGTCCGGGTCTGGATCTCATGGCGGGTGATCCCATTGAGCCGCCGCCCCGGCTTAATGTGTGAGTACACAGGGCGAAAGGATGACCCTCAGAGGCACAGCCGCAATGATCTTCCAGAAGACGTTGCAGAGGAGGAGACCAAGGCTCTTTTAAACGAGAGCCTGGCAGACTGCGGAAGGACCGGGTTAGCCCCCTTCTGCAAGACCAATCCAGCCCCAGCGGTAAGCCGCTGACTTTAACTTTTTATCTTCGTCTGCATATAACCTTCATCTGAACCGTTTTAAGAATTCATCATTGTATTTTTCAGGCTGATGATAAGTTCTGGCGGGTCAAATATGACCATGAGGCGGCCAAGAAAGCCAGGAAGGCGAAGAAAGCCGCCAAGAAAGCCGCCCCTCGCAAAAAAGGAAGCAGGCCTACTGCTTCGGAGCTGATGCAATTAAGCGACAGCTCCGAGTCAGAGGTAACTCCTGAGCATTTAAGTCCTTACTATATTCACTGTTTGTTGCTGTCCGCCTTATCAATACTTGCTCATTGACAGGATGACACCGGCGCAAGTAACCCGGTGGTTGAAGAGGTAATGTCACTTTCCTCCGACTCGGAGCCCTTGCCACAGCTGAAAGTCCGAAGGGTAACCCGGAAAGTAAGCTTTTCACATCCTTTAGCTCATCAAGACCCTCAATTTCTTTTGAAGCGACAGGTTCACGAAAGCCGGCGTCACACCCGGACCAACAAGGACACCGACCTCTCCGCCGGGTTACCCGACGCAACAAGGAAGCGCCGAACTGAGGTTATTTCCCACTTGTACCCTTTTCACCCGTTGGCGGGTGTTATCCGTCAGCCACTCAACTCTTCTGACTCCAATTACCAGGAGACCTCCCCCTCTTCGGGTGACTCCATGCAGTCAAATCTGCCGGCTTTCAAGACCGCGCCCGGGTAACAACAATCATCTCATGTTGTTCTGATCTTTACTCATATTCTTTGTACTAACCTTTGTTGTTCTTTCAGTGCCCAGGCAAAGCTCACCAAGAGGGTGAAGAAAACCAAGTCGGCCGGAGTGCCGGATTTGCCTGAGCCGGCGGTGACAGTCCAAGAACCGCCAGCTGCCTCCGCCCCCGAAGCCACCACTCCAATGGACACGGCACCTGAAGCCACCGCCCCAACTACCAAGGCAACGACCGAAGCTTCGGTTAACCCGGAGGCCTCCGGCTCAGCTCCACCAGCAGACGACCCGGACGTGGTAATCACCCGGACGGAGTATGTTGAGCCGGGGAGACCGACCGTGTTGGCCAAGTGCTCCGCTAAGGGGGAGTTGCTGCAGCCCCACCGGGCGAATCTGGACCTCTCCAACTACAGCAACCTGAGCATTGGAGAGCTCGTCTCTGGCTACATCAGCCAAGTACACAAGAGCCGGGACGCCGAGGTCGCCATGGTAAACCAGATCCAGCAAAAATCTGAGGTATCCTTCTGCTATCTTCTTACTTACTGCATAGTTACCTTTGCCATGCTAGCCCCCAAGTCGACGACTTATGATTTGAATATGTTGTAGACTTAGGTTCCGGCTTACTCAATTGAGCCGGCTGTATGTAGATAGATACGTTCAATATGCATTAGCCCCCAAGTGCCAAGTGTCTTTGCTTGGAAAACGCTTGGGACTTATATAATGACTGTTAATAACCCGGAAATGTACACAGGCTGTTGGCAAGAAGCTAGAGGCGGACCTTGCGGATCTCAAGAGCCGGCTGAAGACGCAGGAGATGGAGACCCGGAAGGCAAACGCCAAGTTTGTATCCAGCATCGCCGCTCAAGAGAAGCTGAAGACAGAATTTGACGCTGAGCGGAAAGCCTGGGCCGAAGAGAAGGCCGCACTGGTGACCCGGGCGGAACAGGCGGAGAAGGCTCTCTCTGAGAAGACCGCCGAGCTCTCCGGCCTAAAGCGCCAGGTTTCCCAAATGGTGGCCGCCATCTTCGGTAAGTCGCCTCACCGGCTTTCATTAATGTTAGAATGTTTATATCTCATGATTCATCCTTGTCGCCGACTTACTTGATTCTGTTAAACAGGTCCCAGAAGTGCCAACCTCAACCAGAGCGTGGTCACCAAGCTAAAGGCCGTGTATACCCTGGTGGAGCAGCTCTACACCGGGTCACAGCGTGCCTTAGCTGTGGTGGCCCTATCCAACGAGGTGCCGACTCACCTGGCAGAAGTCCTGCGCCGGCTCGCCGTTCTGCCTCAGCGGATCCAAGAGCTGCGACGGGCTTCTGCGAGAGCCGGAGCAATCGCCGCGCTGAGCCGGGCCAAGGCATTCCTGCCGGAGTTAGACCCGGCGGACATCGCCCTTGGCTATCCAAGCCTGAAGGAAGACGGCTCAGCTTTCGATCAGAAGGACTTCGCAGCGTGCGTGAAGGCTGTACGCCCGGTGGCCACCCTCATCGGGAATGACACAGATCTGACCAAGTACCAGCCGGGTTATGACGCGGAGAATCAGAGGATTCCAACCCCTCGCTATGAAGCCCTCAACCTGATCCCGCCGGCTCGTCAGCACACCTTCGCCCCGGAGATTGACCCGGCCGGGTTAATTGACGAGGAAGCCCAGTTCGAGGCTCTCAGCGGCATCGACTGGAAGTCATCAACCTTCCAGGTCTTGGGATCAGCCGGAGGAGAGGACAGGAACGAGCCGGAGACTTCCACTCAGCGGGCATCGTAACTCGGCTGTCGGTTTACCAAACAATGCTCCACCCTTGTTAGATTTGATGAGTTTTTGTAATAAAGTAGGCGCAACAGTCTATCTCTGCCGTGCCATCGTGCACGTATTGAATGCCAAGGTCTTTTGATGTTTCTCCGGGTCATAATCATCCCTTTGTTTTTCTCAACCTCAAAGAGGTGCCTTTAAGTATCCTGCATAGAAAGGCAAATCACAAGTCTCGAGGCGGCTTACCGCCCTGAGAATCAGGTGTTTGGATAGATAACCCGGAATATGAATCAAAAAAGACTGGTCCTCAATTATATCCTTAACACAGTCGTAATAACACCCTTAGCGGCCTGTAAGCATACTTCCGGTTTAGATAACCCGGGTAACAAGGTTGGTATCTTAACTCCGAGTTACCTGTCTTAATGACACCCATGGTGTTCAACTAACACTGTAAACCAAAGTTAAGCCGGCAAAGCGAGACCCGGCCGTACACACCTTGACATAATCAGAGTAAACTTGTGATAGAACATAGGAACTTAGGGGCTTCCGGTTCGAATACGACCAGAGACCCGGCCCAAAGGGGTTAAGCTAAGATTCGGATACGATCACATAGCCCCCAGTGGGTGTGGCGATGCCAATCAAGAGGGTACCGACAGCTATGTTCTCTTTGGTTCGAATACGACCCATGTTTGAACAGGAAGCCCCCAAGTGATTTCAAGAATTGTTTAACGACGCTGATTCGAATACGATCCACGTCGGTTCTCAGAGGGGTTAAACTATGATTCAAATATGACCAAAGGTAACCTCCCAATGAGCTCGGCACTTTGCCAATCAAATGGGTATCGACAGCTATGTTCTCTTTGGTTCGAATACGACCCATGTTTGAACAGGAAGCCCCCAAGTGACTTTACTGCTTACGGCTAGATTCGAATACGATCATAAGCCGGATCCTCCTTTAAGTCATCATGTAATCTTGTAATAAAAACAACACGTGCATATTTGGAGGAGAAAAAAGGACAGAGGTCCTGCTTTATTGCTTATCATAATATATACATGGCTGAGAGAAATATGTACACCACGAGAGCCGGTGGCTCAAGTGTAGTAAGGCCGAAGCTGAGCTATGTTCCACGGCCGACGGGTCTCCTCCTCCGACTTACGTGAATCTTTGTGCTCCCGAATGTCAATGAGGTAATATGACCCGTTGTGCAAGTTCTTGCTGACCACAAAGGGCCCTTCCCAAGGTGGGGATAACTTGTGTGCATCTGTTTGATCCTGGATGAGCCGGAGCACAAGGTCGCCTTCCTGGAAGACCCGGGATTTGACCCGGCGGCTATGATAACGGCGCAGGTCTTGTTGGTAAATCGCTGAACGGGCTGCTGCCACATCACGCTGTTCGTCCAACAAGTCAAGAGCATCTTGGCGCGCCTGTTCATTATCCGTCTCAACATAAGCCGCCACGCGAGGTGAGTCGTGACGGATGTCACTGGGGAGGACTGCTTCTGCTCCATAAACCATGAAGAAAGGCGTGAAGCCTGTAGACCTGTTAGGAGTAGTGTTGATGCTCCATAAGACGGAGGGCAACTCCTCCACCCAACAACCCGGCGTCCGTTGCAAAGGGACCAAAAGCCGGGGCTTGATGCCCTTCAGAATCTCCTGGTTAGCTCTCTCAGCTTGACCATTGGATTGAGGATGAGCCACTGAGGAAACATCAAGTCGGATATGCTCTCGTTGACAAAACTCTTCCATGGCGCCTTTGGAGAGATTGGTGCCATTGTCAGTTATGATGCTGTGCGGAAAGCCAAAGCGGAAAATCACCTTTTTCATAAATTGAACCGCCGTGGCTGCATCGCACTTGCTAACTGGCTCAGCTTCCACCCACTTTGTGAACTTATCAACTGCCACCAAGAGGTGGGTCTTCTTATCCTTGGACCTTTTAAAAGGCCCAACCATATCAAGCCCCCAGACCGCAAAGGGCCAAGTGATTGGGATCATCCTCAGCTCCTGAGCCGGCACATGAGCCCGTCGTGAGAACCTCTGGCAACCATCACATTTACTGACCAAGTCCTCTGCATCAGCATGAGCCGTCAACCAATAAAAACCATGACGAAAAGCCTTGGCCACAAGGGACTTTGAGCCGGCGTGATGGCCACAATCCCCTTCATGGATCTCACGCAAGATCTCTTGACCTTCCTCAGGGGAGACACAACGCTGAAATGCTCCTGTAACACTGCGATGATGCAACTCGCCATCGATAACAATCATTGACTTAGCCCGCCGGGTTATTTGCCTGGCCAAAGTTTCATCCTCAGGCAACTCGCCCCGGGTCATGTAAGCCAGATATGGCATTGTCCAGTCTGGTATGATATGGAGAGCCGCCACCAGTCGTGCCTCCGGGTCAGGGACAGCCAAGTCTTCCTCCGTAGGCAACTTAACCGAAGGGCTATACAGGACGTCCAGGAAAGTGTTAGGCGGCACCGGCTTTCGCTGAGAGCCTAGCCGGCTTAGAGCATCAGCCGCCTCGTTCTTCCTGCGATCAATGTGCTCTACTTGGTAGCCCTGAAAGTGCCCAGCAATGGCATCAACTTCGCGGCGATAAGCCGCCATGAGAGGGTCCTTAGAGTCCCACTTGCCTGATACTTGTTGAGCCACCAAGTCTGAGTCACCGAAGCACCTTACCCGGCTCAAGCTCATCTCCTTAGCCATCCGAAGACCGTGGAGCAAGGCCTCGTACTCAGCCGCATTGTTAGTGCAAGGAAACATCAACTGTAGCACATAATGGAACTTGTCACCTTTAGGGGAAGCCAATACAACGCCAGCCCCCGAGCCCTCCAACTGCCTGGACCCATCGAAGTGAATAGTCCAATATGTGTTATCCGGCTTTTGCTCAGGCACTTGTGACTCTGTCCAATCATTGATGAAATCCACCAAGGCCTGAGATTTAACAGCAGTGCGTGGCACATATTTGAGACCATGAGGTCCAAGTTCTATAGCCCACTTAGCAATTCTCCCTGTGGCCTCTCTGTTTTGGATGATGTCACCAAGGGGGGCAGAGCTGACCACAGTGATGGGATGACCCTGAAAATAATGCTTAAGTTTCCGGCTCGCCATGAACACACCATACACAAGCTTCTGCCAATGCGGGTACCGCTGCTTGGACTCAATGAGCACTTCGCTGACATAATAAACCGGCCGCTGAACCGGATGTTCCTTACCCGCCTCCTTGCGCTCCACCACAATAGCCACACTGACGGCTCGTGCGTTTGCCGCCACATACAGTAGTAAGGGCTCCTTATCAACCGGAGCAGCAAGGACTGGGGGCTCTGCCAGCTGCTTCTTCAAATCCTCAAAGGCGGTATTAGCTGCATCATTCCAGACAAAGTTATCAGTTTTCTTCATCAACTGATATAAGGGCATGGCCTTCTCACCCAAACGGCTTATAAACCGGCTTAAAGCAGCAATGCGACCCGCCAAGCGCTGAACGTCATTTATACACGCCGGCTTAGCCAGGGAGGTGATGGCCTTGATCTTCTCCGGGTTAGCCTCAATGCCTCTGTCAGAAACCAAGAAGCCCAAGAGTTTGCCTGCAGGAACACCAAAGACACACTTGGCCGGGTTAAGCATCATCTTATAGACCCGGAGATTATCAAAGGTTTCCCTTAAATCATCTATCAGGGTTTCCTCTTTTATGGACTTAACCACAATATCGTCCACGTAAGCGTGAACATTACGCCCAATCTGTTTATGAAGACAGTTCTGTACACAACGCTGGTAAGTCGCCTGTGCACACTTGAGTCCAAAGGGCATGGATACATAGCAGAAGGCTCCAAAGGGAGTGATGAACGCCGTCTTCTCCTGGTCCTTAACTGCCATCTTAATCTGATGATAACCGGAATAAGCATCCAAGAAACTTAAACGTGCACAACCTGCCGTAGCATCAATGATTTGATCAATACGGGGGAGGGCAAAAGGATCAGCCGGACACGCCTTGTTCAAGTCCGTGTAGTCCACACACATCCGCCAGGTGCCGTTCTTCTTGAGTACGAGCACCGGGTTAGCCAACCACTCTGGGTGAAAGACTTCAACGATAAACCCGGCCGCCAAGAGCCGGGCCACTTCTTCACCAATAGCTTTCCGCCTTTCTTCATTAAACCGCCGAAGGAACTGTCTGACCGGCTTAAATTTGGATCAACATTGAGAGTATGCTCAGCGAGTTCTCTAGGTACACCTGGCATGTCAGAAGGTTTCCATGCGAAGATGTCCCTATTCTCACGGATGAACTCGATGAGCGCGCTTTCCTATTTTGGATCCAGATTTGCACTGATGCTAAACTGCTGGGATGAGTCACCTGGAACAAAATCAACAAGTTTAGTCTCATCCGCCGATTTAAATTTCATCGCCGGCTCATTCTCCGTAGTCGGCTTTTTCAGAGAGGTCATATCTGTTGGGTCAACATTGTCCTTGTAAAACTTCAACTCCTCTGTAGCACAAACAGATTCTGCATAAGCCGCATCGCCTTCCTCACACTCCAGAGCCACCTTCCGGCTGCCGTGAACCGTAATGGTCCCATTGTGACCCGGCATCTTGAGCTGTAAGTACACATAACACGGCTGTGCCATGAACTTGGCGTAAGCCGGCCGTCCAAATATAGCATGGTATGGACTTCTTATCTTGACCACCTCAAAGGTCAACTTCTCCACCCTGTAGTTGTTCTCATCACCAAAAGCCACTTCCAATTCGATCTTGCCGACTGGATAAGCCGACTTACCAGGTACCACACCATGGAAGATAGTGTTTGACTGGCTGAGGTTCTTATCAACCAACCCCATACGGCGAAAAGTCTCATAATAGAGGATGTTGATGCTGCTGCCTCCATCCATGAGCACCTTTGTGAACTTATATCCTCCCACTTGAGGAGCCACCACTAAGGCCAAGTGGCCCGGGTTATCCACCCGGGGAGGGTGATCCTCCCTACTCCACACTATAGGCTGCTCAGACCACCGCAAGTAGCGTGGGACCGCCGGCTCAACAGCATTCACAGCCCTCTTGTGAAGCTTCTGATCTCGCTTGCACAAACTAGTGGTAAACACATGATACTGTCCACCGCTAAGCTGCTTTGGATTGGTCTGATAACCCCCCTGCTGCTGTTGATGACCCTGGCCAGACTGTTGATTAAAGCCCCCTTGACCGTTCTGAGGACCAGAATTTGAGCCGCCCCCCGGGCCATGAAACCGCCGGCGCCTGAGCCGCCGGCCTGAGCCGCCGCCCGGGCCATTGTAGTTTTTAAAGGCCTTCATGATTGCACAATCCTTCCATAGATGAGTCGCTGGCTTCTCTCTAGAGCCGTGCCTCGGACAAGGCTCATTCAACAGCTGCTCCAGTGAAGGTCCTGACCCGCCGCCTCGGGGAGGGGGCCTCCCCTTGCGTCGCTGGTTATTGCCTTGTGCGCTGGCGTTGGCCACAAACTCTAGGCTGCCATCTGCCTTGCGCTTGCCTCCTCCTTGGTTCCCCGGGTTAAACTGAGGACCCTTGCCATTGCCGTTCTTCTTTCCCTTCCCTGTCCTTTCATCATCTGAAGGGGGATCCTTGGTACCATCAGAATCGGCGTACTTGACAAGAGCTGCCATTAGTGTACCCATATCACTGCAGTCGCGCTTAAGCCGCCCGAGTTTCATCTTCAGGGGCACAAAACGACAATTCTGCTCCAGCATTAAAACCGCTGAGCCGGCATCCATCTTGTCTGACGAGTGTATGATCTCCTTAACCCGGCGAACCCAATGTGTCGTGGACTCACCCTCCTGCTGCTTACAGTTAGTCAAATCCACAATTGACATAGACTGCCTACAGGTATCTTTGAAGTTTTGGATGAACCGGGCTTTCAGCTCAGCCCAAGACCCAATGGAATTCGGTGGTAGCCCTTTCAACCAAGTGCGGGCAGTCCCATCTAACATCATGGTGAAATACTTGGCCATGGCCGCCTCACTGACCTCCAGCAGCTCCATAGCCATCTCATAACTCTCGATCCAGGCTGCGGGTTGTAAGTCAGCTGTGTAGTTAGGCACCTTCCTAGGGCCCTTGAAGTCCTTAGGTAGACGTTCATTACGGATAGCTGGCACTAAACAAGGGACACCCCCGGTCCTGGTAGGGATACCCACATCAATGGAAGTCGTCGGATAAGCCGGGGGGGTCTGGTAAGCCGTCAATTGAGGCACTTGCTCCGCCTCTTGCCGCGCTTGGTCTGCTGCGTAAAAGGCTCCATTATGAGCCGGGCCATGGCCAGGGGGCGGGTCATGGCGTCGGACGTTACTTGAGCCGGTTGCTGAGACCATGTGCCGGCTGTAACTCGGGCTCTGGCCTGGACGAGGGGTCGAGTGGATCCTGTCCCGGCTGTAGGAGTACGCCTCTTGCTGCGCCAGTGCTGTCTGAAGGAGTTCCCTGACCCGGCGGGTTTCAATAGCCGTCGGAGAGTCGCCGTCAACTGGTAGAGCCGCCAGCCGTGCTGCCGCAGCGACCATGTTCTCCAGCGGGTTATTATAATGACCCGGGGGTATTGGCACATACTGAGGCGGGGCAGGGGGCACCTGGGGAGGCCCCATCACTCGTGGCTGAATAAGGGGTCCAGACCCGGGCGCTATGATCCCCTGGCGGGTTACTAGACCCTGCACCTGGCGTGTTGAAGAGGTTGCGTGGATCGTAAACCGGAGGGAGTCGAGATTGGGCCTTTTGATGCCTCCTTCTCAGGACCTCATTGGCCGCGTTCTGATCCATCGTGAGTTGGAAGGACTGCGCCTGGATCAGCTGAGTTTGGGCATCGAGAGCCGCCCTCTCCGCAGCCAGCCTGATCCCTTCCGCTGCAAGATCCTCTTTAGCCTTCACTAGATCCAATTTTAACTGTGCCACCTCCGCGTCATGCCGAGCTTGATCCGCCGGGTCAACCGTGGCGGTTAACAGGGCCGTCATCTTGTCCGTGAGATCCATTAGCACCTGAGCCGGCGAAGGCACCGGGGTTTCCCGCTCCAGCAGCGGGGTTCTGAACAGGCTGCGCACCAGCCATAAAAACTCCAACCTGACTTGGCGGCTCAAATAGGTCCGGAATACTGTCACCATCGGAACAGCCCATGAGCCTGCCATCCTGAAGTTGGTACAACGAGTTTGACTCATCGATGGCCGACTCGCCGTCAGAGCCGGCGGCCGTCTCATCACCAGATCCAGATCGATCAGAGGGTCCTCCATGGATACACCCCACAAAAGCACGCCTTAAGGCAGGCCGGGCCCGGGCGGGTCGTGCGCGCTGAGCCGTTTCGATGAGATCGGCGCAGAGATCCGGCTCAGGGCCCGGCTCACCAATCTTGCCAATGAAAACATGAATTCCGCCGAAGGGGACCCGCTACCCGTACTCAATTGAGCTGGCGTCGGGGCCCCAGTTCGCATCGTCGATGTAGAGCTTGCCGCGACGACTCTTGGTCATCCGGCCCACAGCGTATCCCTTGAGCCCTTCGAAGCTGCCCTTCAAGAACTCAAATCCACCGTGCGCTGGCCCCACGGTGGGCGCCAACTGTCGTGGAATTGTCACGGCAGATGTCCTCGAGCTAGGACTTAGTCGTGGAGCCATCGCAACTAGGAAGCTTGAAGGGGTTATGTGGGACAAGGAACACGAGGGTTTATACTGGTTCGGCCCCTTACGGTGAAGGTAAAAGCCTACGTCCAGTTGAGGTGGTATTGATTAGGGTTACGATCACCAGGGAGCTAAACTGCTATGCCCGGCTCTCGACGAGATTGTTGTTGTCCCTAAACCGCTGCCGGGTCGTCCCTTTATATAGGGAGGCTGACGCCCAGCTGCCCTTAGAGTCCCAGCCGGCTCATAAGAGTGTCCGGCTCGGACTCTCAACTATACTTGCCTTACACTACAAGTTCTACCATAATAATGATTGTAACTACGGGCCTTAAGCCATATCCGGGTCTTAGCCCATCTCTGGCCCATCGTCTTCAAGCTTGGCTCCGGGCTTCTGGCAACGACCATACGAGTAACCCGGCCCCTCCTGGCGGGTGACTCTAAGGTCTATATCCTCAACAAGTACAGCATTTCACCCGCAGACGGATGGACAGACCGAGAGAGTCAACCAGATTCTGGAGGACATGTTGAGGGCTTGTGCGCTGGATTATGGATCTAGTTGGGATGACAATTTGCCCTATGCAGAGTTCTCATACAACAATAGCTACCAAGCAAGTTTGAAGATGGCACTGTTCGAAGCCCTGTATGGACGAAGGTGCAGAACACCATTGATGTGGGATGAAGTTGGAGACCGACAGTTGTTTGGACCAGACTTGATCAAGGAGTCTGAAGAGAAAGTTAAGCTGATCCGAGATAGACTGAAGGTAGCTCGGTCTAGGCAGAAGAGTTATGCAGATTCAAAACGCAAGTAGGTAACCTATGAAATTGGAGACAGAGCATATCTGCGAGTGTCACCCTTGCGAGGAGTGAAACATTTTGGAGTCAAGGGAAAGTTAGCCCCGAGATTTGTAGGACCGTATCGAGTTTTGGAACGTATGGGAGAAGTTGCCTACAAGTTGGAGTTACCTGAAGGACTATCAGGAGTTCATGATGTGTTTCATGTTTCACAGCTGAAGAAGTGTCATGCTGAGATGGCCGATATACCGTTAAGAGATACAGTACCCTCGGAGGCAATTCAGTTGGACAGTGATCTGACCTATGAGGAGAAGCCAGTCAGGATTCTTGAATTTGCCAGCCGAGTCACCCGCAGCAAGGTTATCAAGTTTTGCAAAGTTCAGTGGAGCCACCATACCGAGGATGAAGCCACCTGGGAACGAGAGGATGATCTTCGCAAAGACCACCCGCACCTATTTTCTAGCCAACCCGAATCTCGAGGGCGAGATTCATCTTAAGGGGGGTAGGTTTGTAACATCCCAAATTTTCAATTTGGAATGTTATACATAGATCATTGATGCATATCATATTTTATTGCATTTCGTGTCGCAATCCTCGAAATCCTAAGCAACTCAAGGACCCTCGGAGAGAGTTGGGGATTTCATTGTTTTCATATTTGAATTTTATCAAATATTGAAACGAGGATTATTGGTTTTAATTATTTTTCTCTCCAAAAATATTTCATATTAAAATATATGAGAGGAGATAATATGACTTCTCCAAAATAAATGAAATATTGGAGGAAAAAATATTAAAATCAAATATTTGATTTTATTGCTATTTTATTTGCATTAGAAAATTGCATGTTTTTCAAAATTGCATTTTAGGGCCAAGAAAATATTCATCTCGTTCTAAATATTTTATTTAGATGGTGAAAATTTGTTTTGGCATTTTAAGATTTTTATTTTATTTTCTAGGATTTATTTAAGTTCCGGCGAAATTATTAAAAAAAAATCTTCTCTTCGCCGACTGGGCCGAAGCCCAGCCAGCCGGCCCAGCCCAGCCGCGCCGTCCGCCTCGTCCCCGACGCGAAGACCGCCGCCCGCGACGCCGAGTCCGGCCGGGACTCCTCTCCCCAAGCAACCCCCCTCCTTTATATACGCCGCCCCCGGACCCCCTCACCACCACCCGAACCCCGCCGCCAGTGCCGCCGCCTAGCTCGCGCCGCCACTGCCGTCGCCGCCCCGCCGCCACTGCCGTCGCCGCCCCGCCGCCTGCCGTTGCCGCCCGCCGCCGCCCGCGCACCCCGCCGCCGCAGCCCACCTCGCCGGAGCCGCCCCACCTCGCCGGACCTCGCCGGAGGTATAAGCCGCCGTTGCCGCCGTTCGGTTTTATTTTAAAACCGATCCGTTTTTTAGAAAACCCTAGGTTCGTTTTTTAATAGACCGTCTTTTTCTCGGTTTAGTTTATTTAGCGGACGTTCATCCGTACGTTCGTTTTAACGAACGGTGTTCACTCGTTAGCCGCAGACAACGAACGTTCGTTCGTTAGCCTGTTCGTCAGTTTTTCTTTTTCTCGGATTTCTCGCGATTATTTTCGATCGCGATTTCTGATCCGATTTTCGTTTCAGTTTATCTTTTCGCTCGTTTATCGGAATCAGGCGATTCAAGCGCCTAGATCTTCGTCTCGAAACCCTCTTTCTATTTAATAAACTCGAACAAGATTTTGGTACTGTAAAATTTGACTTTATTTCAGATTAGTAAATGGATCTTGTTTCTTTCGCAGTTTGAGTTTCGTTGCTCCGTTTGATTTGATTCTTTTCGCAAACCGGAGTTCTTAAGTTGAACTTTCTGGTCAATTCTTCTTATTTGAGTTTTGCCCGTGCATATTTGCTTGAATGCTTATGTATTCTATTGTTTGTTTGCGATAGAATTCCCGGAGTGCGAAGCGTGCTACTACGAGTCCCTAGGTTTTGCGGATCGTCAGCAAGGTAAGTAACACATTGATCATACTCCTTTCATACCCAGTTTTTATGCATTAGTTCCAATCCTCAAACATTGCATGACTAGGATGTGATTAACTTATGGGTATTGGGAAGTAGTTGATGAGGTAGAACCTATTGCCCTGTTATATTCAAACCCTTGGGAGTTACTTCTACGTATTGCTTATATTGCTATGCTATGCTCGTAGACGTGGATTGGGTGAGTGAATCCATGACATATGTGAGATGATTTAATTAATGGTTCAACTTAAGGTGGCAACTTTAATACACATCTGGGTGGATTGCTTGTCGGGCACCTGGAGAATCCAGTGTTGTCCTAGGATATCCCGGAGTACCCGTGTGATAATCCTAAGGTCCGCCACCCAGGCTCAAAGGGAACTGAGATATTTTCATGCTAGAAACTTCCGTGTGCAGCCACAAGCTATTATGGGCTCTAGCATAGTTGAGTAAGTTGCGTGAGCTCTTGAAGAGGTGGATCAGCTGGTAGAGGGATGTAGGTTGGTATGGTCTGCCCGGAGTAAAGAGTTAATGTTTCTGAAAGACTGTGTCTTGGTCATCCATTTCTCAAACACCATGTAGTGCGAGAAATCCAACGGAGGAGATCGAGTCTTGTGGGGAAAAGTGCGCAAACCTCTGCAGAGTGTACAATCTAATCATGGTTAGCCGTGTCCCCGGTTATGGACATCTTGAGTATCTAGTACTTGGATTATCCTAAGTATCTCATCACTCTAATTTAATATTGTTGGGTTGATAATTACTTTTAATTAGGATTGAGTTGGAGGAACCTTCTCAATGATGTTTCAACTACCATGATAGTTAAAATAAAACTTATTCCTTTGTTGTAGGGAAAAATTGGCTTTTCGCAAAACTATAACCATAGAGCTTTCCACCAGCCAAATATGCATGTAGTGATAGCATTATTCCGTTCTTGCTCTACTGTGTTATATTGCTAGCATATTCCATGTGCTGACCCGTTTTCGGGCTGCAACGTATCATGTTGCAGACTTGTCAGACGAGGAGTAAGGTTCGTTAGGTCGTTGCCGTGCAGCTCAGGTATGCCGTTGGAGTTGATGGACTCACTTTATCTTCCAAGCCTTCCGCTGTTATCGTATTAGATGGCCTTAAGCCATATTTATTGTAATAAGTTCTCTTTTGATACATTCAATGTAATAAGTGTGTGATTGCTACTCTGTTATAAATCCTTCGAGTACTGTGTGTGTCAGCATTACCGATCCAGGGATGACACTGAAGCACAGAGACTTGACCGTTTGAGGTCGGGTCGCTACAAGTCCCAATGAGATCTATGATGATGGCAGCAGGAGCACTCCAAGCAACTTGCCAAAGGCTGCCACCAGGACAAGAAAGAAGAGAACCTCCGAAAGTGAGGATGAGGATTTTGTTGCAGATGAGGTCACTTCCAAGAAGAAGGCAGTACTCAGAAAAGAGTATGGCTCTGTTGCTACCACTAAGCCAGGTGCCAAGAATACAACTGCTATGAAGAGAGTCCCCACATCAAAACCTCAGAAAACCTCAGCTCCACGAGATACAACGACCTTCACACTGGAAGAACCAAGTGATGAAGAGGGTGATGCCAGCAAGAAAAAGAAGAGGTCTAGAAAGATAACTACTACAGTTATTGGCCGACCTTCCATGAGGGAAGGTGATCAAGAGGAGGAGGAGGAAGAGCATGCTGAAGCACCTCCAGCTAAGACATAGAAACTCATGGCAGATGCTATGAAGTCAGCTGCTGCTCCCTCCAATCCCAAATCAAAGCCCAAGGTTTCTGCACCAAAGAGGTCAACAAGAAACATTCCAACTACTGAGAAGAACAAGGCCCCAGTGCCTAAAGTTCAAGATGATGATGAGCCACTAGTGCTCAGGAAGCTCAAGCCTAAGATCCCAGACCATGACAATGCACACCCTGTTGCAGAAAACATGATGCTCAGGAAGGACAAGGGTCTGTGAGAGTGGAGGAAAGTGGATCCCTATTCAGTTAGGAGGAAGACTGCTTGTGACTACCGTTTCCACACCAGATAACAACAAGACTTTTATGAGATAGTTTTGCTTGATAAGAAGCCCATTGTCAGTGACATGAAGTGGGTGGACTGGAAATATGTTGATGCTAATGAAGATTATTTCCCCCATGTTCATGAGAGCTTTATACTTGCAGGAGTGGATGCCTTTGTTGGTCAGAAGCTCACCAAGTGGAGTGACGAGATGATCATGCAATTCTACTCTACAACACACTTCTATCCAGATGGGAGGGTTGCATGGATGACCGAGGGTTCCAAGTACCAGTCATCAATCTTCAAGTGGGCTGCACTTCTTAATGCCCCTAAGGAAGATAAAGATGATGTCGATGTTTATGGGAAGCCCAGGATGGACCACAATTCCATGGATAATATGTATAAGCCCATTCTTGATGATGATTTGGAAACTCACAAGCTTGGGTCAGTCAAGCATCTGTTAGCTGGTTTGGCTACCACAAACACCATTTTGAGGCACACTCTGTTGCCTGATACGTCTCCAGTCTATCTATAATTTTTGACTGTTCCATGCTATTATATTATCTATTTTGGATGTTTTATATGCATTAATATGCTATTTTATATTATTTTTGGGACTAAACTATTAACCTAGTGCTCAGTGTCAGTTTCTGTTTTTTTCCTTGTTTTTGACTTTTACAGAAAATGAATACCAAACGGAGTCCAAACGGAATAAAACTTTACGGTGATTTTTCTTGGACCAGAAGAAACCTACGAGACTTGGAGAGGAGGCCAGAAGACCTACGAGGTGACCACAAGCCGTAGCGGCGCGCCCCCAGGGCTTGTGGGCCCCTCATAGCCCTTCCAACCCTAATCTTCGCACTATAAATTCCCAAATATTCCCCCTACGTCAGAGGGCACACCAAAAATACTTTTCCGCCACCGCAAGCTTCTGTTCTCGTGAGATACCATCTTGGGGCCTTTTTTGGCACTCCGCCGGAGGGGGGTTCGATCATTGAGGGCCTCTACACCAACCTTGCTTCCCTTCTGATGATGCGTGAGTAGTTTACCACGGACCTAAGGGTCCAGAGCTAGTAGCTAGATGGCTTCTTCTCTCTCTTTGATCTTCAATACAATTTCCCCTCGATGTTCTTGGAGATCTATTTGATGTAATCTTCTTTTGCATTTATTATCAGATTATCTATGAATATTATTCGAGTCTTCTCTGAACTCTTTTATGCATGATTGAGATAGTTTAGTATTTTTGTCCGATCTATCGATGAGATGCCTATATTCATGATCATTGCCTTAGATATCATCATAACTGTGCGCTTTTCTATCAGTTGCTCAACAATAATTTGTTTACCCACTGTATGCTTTCTTCAAGAGAGAAGCCTCTAGTGAAACCTATGGCCCCCGGGTCTATTTTCCATCATATATTTTTAGATCTATAAAATCAAAAACCCAAAAATACCTTGATGCAATTATTTGTGTTTACTTTATTTTGCCTTTTACTTATCTGTTAAATCTATCTCTATTAGATCTCACTCTTGCAAGTGACCGTGAAGGGATTGAGAACCCCTTTTTCATGTTGTGTGCAAGTGTTTGTTAGTTTGTGCAGGTGCATATATTGGGGACTTGCTTGTGCCTCCTACTGGATTGATACCTTGGTTGTTAACTGAGGGAAATACTTATCTCTACTTCGGTGCATCACCCTTTCCTCTTTAAGGAAAAAATCAACGCAAGCTCAAGAAGTAGCAGGAAGAATTTCTGGCGCCGTTGCCGGGGAGGTTCTACATCAAGCCTACCAAGTACCTATGATAAACTCTCATCTCTTGCACTTACATTATTTGCCATTTGCCTCTCGTTTTCCTCTTCCCCACTTCTAAAACGTTTTTTCAGGAAAACACAAAAATATTTGCCTTTTTATTCGCCCTTCTTTCGTTCATCTTTTCGTTTGCTTTTTGTTTGCTTGTGTGCTAGATTGCTTGCTTTGCCATCATGACTGAATGTGGGGAGGTTATCATTGAAAAGGATAGTAATAATCTTGAGGGAAACGTTTATGGCTTCGCTAATGATCCTCTTGAAACCGAAACCCCAATCAATCTTAAAACTATTTTTTTGGAGATGGTAATATTATTGGAAAGAACGTTATTCAAGAATTTTTTGATTGCACAGGAGTTATGCCCATAAAAAGGGGAACAATCCTTGATAATACAGGTTGTTATGTGGATGCTATTTCCATGCTTGTAGTTAAATTGGAAAGGGAATTTTACGCATCCATCCGGCTTTACAAAAGATGTTTTATGAACTCCCCAATATCTTAGATCCCAAGGCTAAGAAACTTGCTACCATTATCCTTATGCATGAATTCAATTTTATAGTCTGAGAAGCTAGGATCTTTTTTGCTTTCTATAATATGAATGTTGAGCATCCTCAAATAGAAGAGATTCTTATGATAAAGAAATTTTACGTGGTTTGGAATCTATTGAATTATGATGCTTTTAGTGACAATCGAAAAAAGAGTCCCTTATCTGAAAGTTATGCAAGCTTTATACATTGATGCTTATGATAGATTTGATTGGGTTACTAAGGGAATTGATGAAGGGTTTAATAAAGAATGGGTTGAGGAGATATCTAGAAAACCCATTAAAAATGAACTACATGTTTCTTATGAAGATATTTTTGGTGATGATCCCGAATATGAAATTATGAATGTCAAAATCACTAATTAAAGTCATTTCCATGCTTTAAGCTCTCCCACTAGAAAGGGAGAACATGAAAAGAAAGATTTACTAAGAAAAGTTTTGGAAGATTTGATTAGGAAAGAATTGAATACCAAAGATGACAATACCTAGATCTATGCATTATGCCTAGCTAGGGGCGTTAAACCATAGCGCTTGTTGGGAGGCAACCCAATTTTTATTTTGTGTTTTTTGGTTTTGCTTATGTTTTTCAATAAATACACATTATTACTTCTGTAGTAATTGTGTTTTGGTGTTTTAATTAGTGTTTGAGCCAAGTAAGACCTTTGGGATGGTCTATGTCGATAGTTGATTTGATCTCGCTGAAAAATAGAAACTTTTCCGCCCAGTAACAGAATTGTTAAAATTCACAGAAGCATGATAAAATTCTGAATTTTTTTACACAAGATTGATATACAAATTGCCTAGGTTGTCCTAATTTTACAGAAGTATACGAAATTTCGAGATTACTACAGACTGTTCTGTTTTTGACAGATTTTGTTTTCTATGGGTTGTTTGCTTATTTTGATGAATCTATGGTTAGTATCGAGGGGTATGGACCATGGAGAAGTTAGAATACAATGGATATAACAGCAATATAAATTTAGAATGAGTTCACAACAGTACCTAAAGTGGTGATTTATTTTATTATACTAACAGAGCTTATGCGTTTTCTGTTGAGTTTTGTGTTGTGAAGTTTTGGGTAAAGATTTGATGAACTATGGAATAAGGAGTGGCAAGAGCCTAAGCTTGGGGATGCCCAAGGCAATCCAAGGTAATATTCAAGGACAACCAAGCATCCAAACTTGGGGATGCCCCGGATGGCATCCCCTCTTTCGTCTTCAATCCATCGGTAAATTTACTTGAGGCTATATTTTTATTCACCACATGATATGTGTTTTGCTTGGAGCGTCTTGTATTATATGAGTCTTTGCTTTTTAGTTTTCCACAATAATCCTTGTTGTACACACCCTTTGAGAGGGGCACACATCAATCTTGAATTTATCAGAATACTCTATGTGCTTCACTTATATCTTTTGAGCTAGGCAGTTGCTCTAGTGCTTCACTTATATCTTTTTAGAGCACGACGGTGGTTTTATTTTGTAGAAATTGATGAACTCTCATGCTTCACTTATATTATTTTGAGAGTCTTAAAACAGTATGGCAATTTTCTTAGGTTATGAATTTGGTCCTAATATGATGGGCATCCAAGAGGGATATAATAAAAACTTTCATAAAGAGCATTGAATATATGAGAAGTTTGATTCCTTGCATTTGTTTTGAGATATAAAGATGGTGATATTAGAGTCATGCTAGTGAGTAATTGTGGATTGGTATAAATACTTGTGTTAAAGTTATTGATTCCCGAAGCATGCACATATGGAATCGTTATGTGATGAAGTCGGAGCATGCTTTATTTTTTATTGTCTTCCTTATGAGTGGCAGTCGGGGACGAGCGATGGTCTTTTCCTACCAATCTACCTCCCTAGGAGCATGCGTATTAGTACTTTGCTTCAATGGCTAATAATGCAATAAGTATGTGAGTTCTTTATGACTAATGTTGGCCATGGATTATACGCACTCTCACCTTTCGAGCATTGCTAGCCTCTCTAGTACCACGCAACTTTCGCTGGTGCATTAAACCCACCATATACCCTTCCTCAAAACAGCCACCATACCTACCTATTATGACATTTCCAGAGCCACTCTGAGATATATTGCCATGCAACTTCCACCGTTCCGTTTATTATGACACGCACCATCATTGTCATATTGTTCTCATATGCATGGCATTCATATAGAGTCATATCTTTGTTCTAGTATTGAGTTGTAATTCTTGAGTTGTAAGTAAATAAAAGTGTGATGATCATCATTATTAGAGCATTTTCCCATGTGAGGAAAGGATGATGGAGGCTATGATTCTCCCACAAGTCGAGATGAGAGTCCGGACTTATAATAAAAAAAGAGCCCAAAAAAGAGGCCAAAGAGCCCAAAAGAAAAAAAAGAAAAAATGAGAGAAAAAGAGAGAAGGGAGAATGTTATTATCCTTTTCCACACTTGTGCTTCAAAAATAGCACCATGTTCTTCATGATAGAGAGTCTCCTATTTTGTAACTTTCATATACTGGTGGGATTTTTTTGTTATAGAACTTGGCTTGTATATTCCAATGATGGGCTTCCTCAAATTACCCTAGGTCTTCGTGAGCAAGCAATTTGGATGCACACCCACTAGTTTTATTTTTGAGCTTTCATACACTTATAGCTCTAGTGCATCCGTTGCATGGCAATCCCTACTCACTCGCATCAATATCAATTGATGGGCATCTCCATAGCCTATTAATTTGCCTAGTTGATGTGAGACTTTCTCCCTTTTTGTCTTCTCATCACAACTACCTTCTATTACACCTATAGTGCTATATCCATGGCTCACGCTCATGTTTGCGTGAAAGTTGAAAAAGCTTCAGAACATTAAAAGATGAAACAATTTCTTGGCTTGTCATCGGGGTCATGCATGATGAAATACTTTGTGTGATGAAGATAGAGCATAGCCAGACCTTATGATTTTGTAGGGATAACTTTCTTTAGCCATGATATTTTGAGAAGACATGATTGCTTTATTATTATGCTTGAAGTATTATTGTTTTTATGTCAATATTAAACTTTTGTTTTGAATCTTATGGATCTGAACATTCATGCCACAATAAAGAAAATTACATTGATAAATATGTTAGGTAGCATTCCACATCAAAAATTCCGTTTTTATCATTTACCTACTCGAGGACGAGCAGGAATTAAGCTTAAGGATGCCTTCTCCAACGTATCTATAATTTTTGATTGTTCCATGCTATTATATTATCTGTTTTCGATGTTCTATATGCATTAATATTCTATTTTATATTTTTTTGGGACTAACCTATTTGATGGAAATATGCCCTAGAGGCAATAATAAAGTTTTTATTATTATAGTTCCTTATTCACGATAAAGGTTTATTATTCATGCTAGAATTGTATTGATCGGAAACTTAAATACATGTGTGGATACATAAACAAATACCGTGTCCCTAGTAATCCTCTACTAGACTAGCTCGTTGATCAAAGATGGTTAAGGTTTCCTAACCATGGACATGTGTTGTCACTTGATAATGGGATCACATCATTAGGAGAATGATGTGATGTACAAGAGCCATCCGTTAGCTTAGCATATGATCGTTCAGTTTATTGCTATTGCTTTCTTAATGTCAAATACATATTCCTTCGACTATGAGATCATGCAACTCCCGAACACCGGAGGAATACCTTGTGTGCTATCAAACGTCACAACGTAACTAGGTGATCATAAACATGCTCTACAGGTATCTCCGAAGGTGTCTGTTGAGTTGGCATGGATCGAGATTAGGATTTGTCACTCCATGTATCGGAGAGGTATCCTTGGGCCCTCTCAGTAATACACATCACAAGAAGCTTGCAAGCAAAATGACTAAGGTGTTAGTTACGAGATGATGTATTATGGCACGAGTAAAGAGACTTGCCGGTAACGAGATTGAACTAGGTATGAAGATACCAACGATCGAATCTCGGGCAAGTAACATACCGACAGACAAAGGGAATTATGTATGTTGTCGTAAGGTTCAACCGATAAAGATCTTCGTAGAATATGTGGGAACCAATATGGGCATCTAGGTTCCGCTATTGGTTATTGACCGGAGAGGCGTCTCATTCATGTCTACATTATTCTCGAACCCATAGGGTCCGCATGCTTAACGTTCGTTGATGATATAGTATTATATGAGTTATGTGATTTTGTGACCGAATGTTGTTCAGAGTCCCGGAAGAGATCACTGACATGACGAGGAGCTCCAGAGGTAAATATTGATATATAGGACGATGCTATTTGGTCACCGGAAAGGTTTCGGAGTGTATCAGGTAGTCACCGGATCACCGGAAGGGGTTCCGGGAAGCCCCGAGAGGTTAATGGGCCTTATGGGCCAAGAGAGGGGAACACACCGGCCCACAAGGGGCTGGCACACCCCTCCCTTGGTCGTCGGCCCTATGGATGGAAAGGGGGGATGACTAGCCCCTCTTTCCTTCCCTCCACCTAAGAGGAAGGAAAGGGGGTGGGGGCGCCAACCCCTCCTGCCTTCCCCCCGCAGGCAAATAAGGAGGGGGGGCGCCATAGGGCAGGAGCCCAAGGGGGCCCACCGGCCACCTTGGGGCGCCCCTTGTCCACCTCCCCTCCCCACCTATATATATAGTAATACTATTCATCACACAAACCCTCGACAATCTCTTAGCCATGTGTGTCATCCCTCTCCACAGTTTAGTCCTCCGTCTAGTTTTTTGCAGTGCACGGTGAAGCCCTACGGGAACAAGTTTACCACCATCGTCACCATGCTATCGTGTTGCCGGAACTCATCTACTACTTCGCCCGTCTTGCCGGATCAAGAAGGTGAGGACGTCATCGAGCTAAACGTGTGCTGAACGCGTAGGTGCCGTACGTTCGGTACTTGATCGGTTGGATTAGAAGGTGTTCGACTACATTAACCGCATTGTTAAATGCTTCTGCTTTACGGTCTACGAGGGTACGTAGACATACTCCCCCCTCTCGTTGCTATGCATCTCCATGGATAGATCTTGCGTGTGCGTAGAATTTTTTTGTTTTCCATGCAACGTTCCCCAACAGTGGCATCTGAGCTAGCTCTATGCGTAGATGATATGCTCGAGTAGAACACAAAGGAGTTGTGGGCGGTGATGGTCATACTGCTTACCACCAACGTCTTATTTTGATTCGGCGGTATTGTGGGATGAAGCTACATGTCCACGCACATGAGACCGGTTCCACCGACTGACATGCAACTTGTTTTGCATAAAGGTGGCTAGCGGGTGTCTGTTTCTCCTACTTTAGTTGAATCGAATTTGACTATGGCCGGTCCTTGAAGAAGGTTAAAACAACAAACTTGATAATCATCGTTGTGGTTTTGCGTAGGCAAGAATGGTTCTTGCTAGAAGCCCGTAGCAGCCACGTAAAACGTGCAACAACAAAGTAGAGGACGTCTAACTTGTTTTTGCAGGGCATGTTGTGATGTGATGTGGTCAAGACATGATGTGATATACATTGTTGTATGAGATGATCATGTTTTGTAATATCGACAACCGACAGGAGCCTTAGGGTTGTCTCTTAATTGTTGTATGAAATGCAAGCGTGATACGTCTCCAGCGTATCTATAATTTTTGATTGTTCCATGCTATTATATATTCTGTTTTGGACGTTTAATGGGCTTTATTATACACTTTCATATTATTTTTGGGACTAACCAATTAACCCAAGGCCCAGTGAAAATTGCTGTTTTTTTTGCCTATTTCAGTGTTTCGCAGAAAAGGAATATCAAACGGAGTCCAAACGGAATGAAACCTTTGGGAGAGTTATTTTTGGAACAAACGTGATCCAGAGGACTTGGAGTAGACGTCAAGAAACATACGAGGAGTCCACGAGGCAGGGGGCGCGCCTACCCCCCTGGGCGCGCCCTCCACCCCTGTGGGCCCCTCATGGCTCCACCGACCTACTTCTTCCTCCTATATATACCTACGTACCCCGAAACTAGCCAGGAGCACCATGAAAACCTAATTCCACCGTCGCAACCTTCTGTACCCGTGAGATCCCATCTTGGGGCCTTTTCCGGCGCTCTGTCGGAGGGGGCATTGATACGTCTCCAACGTATCTATAATTTATGAAGTATTCATGCTATTTTATTATCCATCTTGGATGTTTAATGGGCTTTACTATGAACTTTTATATTATTTTTGGGACTAACCTATTAACCCAGAGCCCAGTGCCAGTTTCTGTTTTTCCCCTTGTTTCAGTGTTTCACAGAAAAGGAATATCAAACGGAGTCCAAATAGAATGAAACCTTCGGGAGAGTTATTTTTGGAACGGAAGCAATCCAGAAGACTTGGAGTTTACGTAAGGGAAGCAACGAGGAAGGCACGAGGCAGGGGGCGCCCACCCCCTGGGCGCGCCCTCCACTCTCGTGGGCCCCTCGTGGCTCCCCTGATCGACTTCTTTCGCCTATATATATCAATATACCCTAAAACCATCGGGGAACAGAATAGATCGGGAGTTCCGCCGCCGCAAGCCTCTGTAGCCACCAAAGACCAATCGGGACCTTGTTCCGGCACCCTGCCGGAGGGGGATCCCTCACCGGTGGCCATCTTCATCATCCCGGCGCTCTCCATGACGAGGAGGGAGTAGTTCACCCTCGGGGCTGAGGGTATGTACCAGTAGCTATGTGTTTGATCTCTCTCTCTCGTGTTCTTGAGGTGGTACGATCTTGATTTATCGCGAGCTTTGCTATTATAGTTGGATCTTATGATGTTTCTTCCCCTCTACTCTCTTGTAATGGATTGAGTTTTCCTTTGAAGTTATCTTATCGGATTGAGTCTTTAAGGATTTGAGAACACTTGATGTATGTCTTGCGTGGGATACCCGTGGTGACAATGGGGTATTCTATTGATCCACTTGATGTATGTTTTGGTGATCAACTTGCGGGTTCCGCCCATGAACCTATGCATAGGGGTTGGCACACGTTTTCGTCTTGACTTTCCGGTAGAAACTTTGGGGCACTCTTTGAAGTACTTTGTGTTGGTTTGAATAGATGAATCTGAGATTGTGTGATGCATATCGTATAATCATACCCACAGATACTTGAGGTGACATTGGAGTATCTAGGTGACATTAGGGTTTTGGTTGATTTGTGTCTTAAGGTGTTATTCTAGTACGAACTCTATGATAGATCGATCCGAAAGAATAACTTTGAGGTGGTTTCGTACCCTACAATAATATCTTCGTTTGTTCTCCGCTATTAGTGGCTTTGGAGTGACTCTTTGTTGCATGTTGAGGGATATTTATATGATCCAATTATGTTATTATTGTTGAGAGAACTTGCACTAGTGAAAGTATGAACCCTAGGCCTTGTTTCCTAGCATTGCAATACCGTTTACACTCACTTTTATCATTAGTTACCTTGTTGTTTTTATATATTTTCAGATTACAAAAACCTATATCTACCATCCATATTGCACTTGTATCACCTTCTCTTCGCCGAACTAGTGCACCTATACAATTTAACATTGTATTGGGTGTGTTGGGGACACAAGAGACTCTTTGTTATTTGGTTGCAGGGTTGTTTGAGAGAGACCATCTTCAACCTACGCCTCCCACGGATTGATAAACCTTAGGTCATCCACTTGAGGGAAATTTGCTACTGTCCTACAAACCTCTGCACTTGGAGGCCCAACAACATCTACAAGAAGAAGGTTGCGTAGTAGACATCAAGCTCTTTTCTGGCGCCGTTGCCGGGGAGGTGAGTGCTTGAAGGTATATCTTTAGATCTTGCAATCGAATCTTTTTGTTTCTTGTTTTAGCACTAATTTAGTTTATAAAAGAAAACTACAAAAAAATGGAATTGAGTTTACCTCATACACTTCATCTTTCTAACATCTTTCGTGAGTATGATGGGAAGGAAAATTGTGCCAAAGTGTTAGAAGAAGAATGCATTAAAATGATTGGCACTAAATCTTTGAATGATGAGCATGATTGCAATGTTGTTAGTATGAACTCCTTGAATATCCATAGTACTAATGATGATTGCACTAGTTATGATGAAAATGTCTCCTATAAACATGTCAATTTTTGTGGAGTGCATTGGGTTTGCAAGTACACACCAAATAGGGGAGATAGATATTGCAAGAGGCATACGCATTTGGAAACTAAATGGTTGCAAGAAAGGCTAAATGTTAGTGCTGAAAATTTAAATTTTCTTAGCCGTACTTGTGAACTTTGCAATGAACATGGTCATTTAAATATCAAACGCAAATTGTTTCATGATCGAATCATGTCCAAAAATTGTGATGACTTGATTTCCCTTGCACATCATAATGAACTTAGTTTGCTTTTGGGTTATGAAGAAATGAAACGTCAAACTAAGATTATTCCAGAATATAACCTCGAGAAATTTCTTGATATTGATCTAGAAGAAATTTATATGTATTGTGCGGTGAATTGCATTGAAAATCCTTATATTGCCAATTATATAAAGAAAACAAAACAAATAGAAGATGAAGAGAATACTAACGGAAGGGAAGAGACTTCCCAATATCCTCCTATTATTTCTTATGATGAATCAGGTAACGGGGAGGAGCTTTCTATTCAACCAATCTCATCAATAAGGAGCTCAAAAAAGAGGGATAAACCCGCACATAATGTGAAGAAGAAAAAGAAAAAACGGAAAAGCAAAGGTAAAAAGGTATCCCTCCCAAATGATGTTGCTCCTACTACTCATTGTGATGATGATAATTTCTATACTATTGGTGCTATCCACACTATTGATGATGAGAGTGATTATGCTTATGATCTGAAAAGGCCCAAGCTTGGGGATGCTATGTTTGATGAAGATGATGTTTTTGAGAATATATTTGCTGAAATTAATGTTTGTCCCAAGCTTGGGGATGCTACGTTTAATGAAGATGATATTTTTAGTCTCCCAAGTTTTGATATGCGAATTTATAATGATGATAGCATGCCTCCTACTTATGATGATTATATTAATGAAAGTGGGTTTGGAAGAGTGTCAACTTTAGGAAGTAATGATCCCACTATTTTGGAGGATTTTGAATCTTATTATGATAATTATGAAAGTGGATTTGGAGAGGTCATGACTTTATTTAGTAATGATTCCACTATCTTGGAAGAGGTTTCGATCGATTATGATGAGAACAAAGTTGCTACTTATGATGATTATTGTGATGAAACTTATGCTATAAAAAGTAGTGATTATTATATTTATAAAACTTGTCATGATTATGATTACCATTTTTCTGAATATTACTCTTTTAATGTGGAAACAATTTTTAGTATTCGAGTCTCTTATGATACTCTCACTATTCTGAATGAGAATAATTTTGCTTATGTGGAGACTAATAAAAATTCTATGCTTATAGATCATGAAAAGAATGTTTTAGGTACTGGTTATATTGTTGAATTCATTCATGATGCTACTGAAAATTATTATGAGGGAGGAATATATGCTTGTAGGAATTGCAATAATATCAAGTTTCCTCTCTATGTGCTTAAAGTTTTGAAGTTATGCTTGTTTTGCCTTCCTATGCTAGTTGATTATTGTTCCCATAAGTTGTTTGCTCACAAAATCCCTATGCATAGGAAGTGGGTTAGACTTAAATGTGCTAGTCATATTCTTCATGATGCTCTCTTTATGTTTCAATTCTTATGTTTTATGTGAGCATCATTGAAATCATCATGCCTAGCTAGGGGCGTTAAACGATAGGGCTTATTGGGAGGCAACCCAACTTTATTTTTGTTCCTTGCTTTTTGGTTATGTTTAGTAATAAATAATCCATATAGATTCTGTTTAGATGTGGTTTTATGTTTTAATTAGTGTTTGTGCCAAGTAGAACCTTTGGGAAGACTTGGGTGAAGTCTTTATGATCATGCTGTAAAAAACAGAAACTTTAGCGCTCACAAGATTAGCTTCAACTTTTTACTGGAGAGTGATATTTAGTTGATTCTTCTTGAAGATGATTACTAGACAAATTACTCAGGTCCACCAATTTATTTTAGAATTTTTGGAGTTCCATAAGTATACGTTTGATACAGATTACTACAGACTGTTCTGTTTTTGACAGATTCTGTTTTCATTGTGTTGCTTGCTTATTTTGATGAATCTATGGCTAGTAAAATAGTTTATAAACCATAGAGAAGTTGGAATACAGTAGTTTTAACACCAATATAAATAAATAATGAGTTCATTACAGTACCTTGAAGTGGTGTTTTCTTTTCTTTCGCTAACGGAGCTTACGAGTTTTCTGTTAAGTTTTGTGTTGTGAAGTTTTCAAGTTTTGGGTAAAGATTCAATGGACTATGGAATAAGGAGTGGCAAGAGCCTAAGCTTGGGGATGCCCAAGGCACCCCAAGGTAATATTCAAGGATAACCAAGCATCTAAGCTTGGGGATGCCCCGGAAGGCATCCCCTCTTTCGTCTTCGTTCATCGGTAACTTTACTTGGTGCTATATTTTTATTCACCACATGATATGTGTTTTGCTTGGAGCGTCGTTTTATTTTCTTTAGCTTTGCTTGCTGTTTGAATAAAATACCAAGATCTGAAATTCTTAAATGAGAGAGAGTATTCACTTAGCTACATAATTATTTAACTACTCATTAATCTTCACTTATATCTTTTTGGAGTAGTTTGTCATTTACTCGTGTGCTTCACTTATATCCTATGAGTAAATGGTTGAATGATTTGAATGTAATAAATCTGAAATTATATATGTTTCATATGCTTATCCCATGGGGAGTAATGCCTTCACATATAAGAAGTAGAGGTGTTAAATTTGTTGAAGGTTAGCAAACATTGTATTGGTCACTTGAACAATTCATGAAAGAATATTGAAGGAAGAGAGATTTCACATATAAATATACTATCTTGGACATCTTCTATGATTGTGAGCCCCATTAATTATTTTCAAACCTGAGCAAATTAGTTGAAGTTGGACAAGGAAGACAACATAATGAGTTATGCTTGGGTATATTTGTATAGAAGTTATATTGTTATGGATCCTCTAACATGTGGTGCTTGCTATTTAGAATCCTTTGCTAGCCAAAATATCTGTACTAAGCGGGAATACTGCTTGTGCATCCAAATTCCTTGAACCAAGTTTCTTCCATGAGTGTCCACCATATCTACCTATATGCGGTATTTACCTGCCGTTCCAAGTAAATTTGCATGTGCCAAACTCTAAACCTTCAAATAATAATCTGTTTTGTATGCCCGAATCGCTCATGTAGCGACTAGGGGCTAGTAGTATCTTCCATGCTAGGTGGGTTATTCTCACGGTGAGTGGACTCCGCTCATCATTCACAAGAAAATGGCTGGTAACTGGGATGCCCAGTCCTATGATCAAAAGATCAAAAAAAATCGCAAATAATTTAAACAAAACTCCCCTAGGATTTTTGAAAGTTGGACGGCACCCGTTGTTTCGGACAAGCCGTGGAGTGTGATTGTTGGTGGAGGGGGAGTAAAATCTTTACCTTTCTGCGTGGTAACCGCCTATGATGTATCTAGTATGGAAGATATTGGGAACTCTTGGTCGTTATGTTGACAATGAAAGCATACCTCTCAAAATTATTTTCATCTCTATTTTTGCTTCGAGCTCTGGCACTTCTGCAAATCCCTGCTTCCCTCTGCGAAGGGCCTATCTTTTACTTTTATGCAAGAGTCAGTAGTATTCCTTCTCATTCCAACCTACTCTTTAGTTGGCAAGCATCATGTGATGGAAAGATCTAAGCATATATGGCCATTCAAATATATTTGAGCATGAATTATTATTGTTGACATTACCCTTGAGGTAAAAGGTTGGGAGGCGAAACATTAAGCCCCTATCTTTCTCTGTGTTTGATGAATACTATTTGTTCTAAAAATATGCTTTGAGTGGTAGCAATTATGGAAGACTAAATGATAGTTGAGTATGTGAAGTTTGCTAAATCAAAGCTCTGACATAGACTCTTCCTGAAAATAAGATGAATTGTAATTGTTTGATGACTGATAACATGGTTTGTTAGTTTTCAAGAAAGTTTATGATCTATACTTTAATTTGTGAATAGCTTGTTACTTGATCATGAAAAGTTCTATGAGTTGAGCTACTGTTATGACATATGATGATGCTAGAAAAGGTTATTGAAATTATCATTGATCAAACTTGTGCACCTGCTAGCATTCACACTTCATAAATTATTTCTTTTATCATTTACCTACTCGAGGACGAGCAGGAATTAAGCTTGGGGATGCTGATACGTCTCCAATGTATCTATAATTTATGAAGTATTCATGCTATTTTATTATCCATCTTGGATGTTTAATGGGCTTTACTATGCACTTTTATATTATTTTTGGGACTGACCTATTAACCCAGAGCCCAGTGCCAGTTTCTGTTTTTCCCTTGTTTCAGTGTTTCGTAGAAAAGGAATATCAAACGGAGTCCAAACGGAATGAAACCTTCGGGAGAGTTATTTTTGGAACGGAAGCAATCCAGAAGACTTGGAGTTTACGTAAGGGAAGCAACGAGGAAGGCACAAGGCAGGGGGGCGCCCACCCCCTGGGCCCGCCCTCCACCCTCGTGGGCCCCTCGTGGCTCCCCTGACCAACTTCTTTCGCCTATATATATCAATATACCCTAAAACCATCGGGGAACAGAATAGATCGGGAGTTCCGCCGCCGCAAGCCTCTGTAGCCACCAAAAACCAATCGGGACCTTGTTCCGGCACCCTGCCGGAGGGGGGATCCCTCACCGGTGGCCATCTTCATCATTCCGGCGCTCTCCATGACGAGGAGGGAGTAGTTCACCCTCGGGGATGAGGGTATGTACCTGTAGCTATGTGTTTTATCTCTCTCTCTCGTGTTCTTGAGGTGGTACGATCTTGATGTATCGCGAGCTTTGCTATTATAGTTGGATCTTATGATGTTTCTTCCCCTCTAGTCTCTTGTAATGGATTGGGTTTTCCTTTGAAGTTATCTTATCGGATTGAGTCTTTAAGGATTTGAGAACACTTGATGTATGTCTTGCGTGGGATACCCGTCGTGACAATGGGGTATTCTATTGATCCACTTGATGTATGTTTGGTGATCAACTTGCGGGTTCCGCCCATGAGCCTATGCATAGGGGTTGGCACATGTTTTCGTCTTGACTTTCCGGTAGAAACTTTGGGGCACTCTTTGAAGTACTTTGTGTTGGTTTGAATAGATGAATCTAAGATTGTGTGATGCATATCGTATAATCATACCCACGGATACTTGAAGTGACATTGGAGTATCTAGGTGACATTAGGGTTTTGGTTGATTTGTGTCTTAAGGTGTTATTCTAGTACGAACTCTATGATAGATCGATCCGAAAGAATAACTTTGAGGTGGTTTCGTACCCTACAATAATCTCTTCCTTTGTTCTCCGCTATTAGTGGCTTTGGAGTGACTCTTTGTTGCATGTTGAGGGATAGTTATATGATCCAATTATGTTATTATTGTTGAGAGAACTTGCACTAGTGAAAGTATGAACCCTAGGCCTTGTTTCCTAGCATTGCAATACCGTTTACGCTCACTTTTATCATTAGTTACCTTGCTATTTTTATATATTTTCAGATTACAAAAACCTATATCTACCATCCATATTGCACGTGTATCACCTTCTCTTCGCAGAACTAGTGCACCTATACAATTTACCATTGTATTGGGTGTGTTGGGGACACAAGAGACTCTTTGTTATTTGGTTGCAGGGTTGTTTGAGAGAGACCATCTTCAACCTACGCCTCCCACGGATTGATAAACCTTAGGTCATCCACTTGAGGGAAATTTGCTACTGTCCTACAAACCTCTCCACTTGGAGGCCCAACAACGTCTACAAGAAGAAGGTAGCATAGTAGACATCAGGCATCGATCACGGAGGGCTTCTACATCAACACCATAGCCTCTCCGATGATGTGTGAGTAGTTTACCACAGACCTTCGGGTCCATAGTTATTAGCTAGATGGCTTCTTCTCTCTCTTTGGATCTCAATACAAAGTTCTCCTCGATCTTCTTGGAGATCTATTCGATGTAACTCTTTTTGCGGTGTGTTTGTCGAGATCCGATGAATTGTGGGTTTATGATCAAGATTATCTATGAACAATATTTGAATCTTCTCTGAATTCTTTTATGTATGATTGGTTATCTTTGCAAGTCTTTTTGAATTATCAGTTTGGTTTGGCCTACTAGATTGATCTTTCTTGCCATGGGAGAAGTGCTTAGCTTTGGGTTCAATCATGCGGTGCTCGATCCCAGTGACAGTAGGGGAAACGATACGTATTGTATTGTTGCCATCGAGGATAAAAAGATGGGGTTTATATCATATTGCTTGAGTTTATCCCTCTACATCATGTCATCTTACTTAATGCGTTACTCTGTTCTTATGAACTTAATACTCTAGATGCATGCTCGATAGCGGTCGATGTGTGGAGTAATAGTAGTAGATGCAGGCAGGAGTCGGTCTACTTGTCATGGACGTGATGCCTATATACATGATCATGCCTAGATATTCTCATAATTATGCACTTTTCTATCAATTGCTCGACAGTAATTTGTTCACCCACTGTAATACTTATGCTATCTTGAGAGAATCCACTAGTGAAACCTATGGCCCCCGGGTCTATTTTCCATCATATTAAACTTCCGCCAACGTGCGATTTCTGGCGCCGTTTATTTTGCAATCTTTACTTTCAATCTTTATCATAAAATACCAAAAATATTATCTTATCATCTCTATCAGATCTCACTTTTGCAAGTGGCCGTGAAGGGATTTACAACCCCTTTATCGCGTTGGTTGCAAGGTTCTTATTTGTTTGTGTAGGTACGAGGGACTTGCGTGTGGCCTCCTACTGGATTGATACCTTGGTTCTCAAAAACTGAGGGAAATACTTACGCTACTTTGCTGCATCACCCTTTCCTCTTCAAGGAAAAAACCAACGCATGCTCAAGAGGTAGCAAAGCGCCATGTAATTTCTTTACTTTATCGCTATGCATTAGCAATACTTGTAGAAGCAATAGTTGGAAGGACGACCCCGGCGCAACGATGGAGATCAAGGTGTCGAGCTGGTGACGATGGATATCATGGTGATGCTTTAGAGATGGAGATCAAAAGCACAAGATGATGATGGCCATATCATGTCACATATTTTGATTGCATGTGATGTTTATCCTTTATGCATCTGCTTAGAACGGCGGTAGCAATATAAGATGATCCCTTCACTAAATTTCAAGATAAAAGTGTTCTCCCCGAGTATGCACCGTTGCCAAAGTTCGTCGTTTCGATGCACTTCGTGATGATTGGGTGTGATAGACTCTACGTTCACATACAACGGGTGTAAGACAGCTTTGCACATGCAGAATACTTGGGTTAAAATTGACGAGCCTAGCCTGTACAGACATGGTCTCGGAACACTAGAGACCGAAAGGTCGAACGTGAGTCATATAGTAGATGTGCTCAACATAGAGATGTTCACCATTGATGACTACCCCATCTCACGTGATGATCGGACATGGGTTAGTTGATTTGGATCATGTATCACTTAGATAACCTAAGGGACGTTAATTTAAGTGGGAGTTCATTAGTAATTTGATTAATTGAACTTAATTTATCATGAACTTAGTCTTAATAGATTTTGCATATCTATGTTGTAGATCAATGGCCCGTGCTACCGTTTCCCTGAATTTTAATGTGTTCCTAGAGAAAGCTAAGTTGAAAGATGATGGTAGCAACTACACGGACTGGGTCCGTAACTTGAGGATTATCCTCATTGCTGCACAGAAGAATTATGTCCTTGATGCACCGCTAGGTGACATACCTGCTGCAGGAGCTACTGCAGATGTTATGAACGTCTGGCAGGCTCGATTTGATGACTACTCAATAGTTCAGTGTGCCATGCTTTACGGCTTAGAACCGGGACTTCAAAGACGTTTTGAACGTAAAGGGGCATATGAGATGTTCCAAGAGCCGAAGTTGATATTTCAAGCTAATGCCCGAGTTGAGAGATATGAAGTCTCCAACAAGTTCTATAGCTGTAAGATGGAGGAAAACAGTTCTGTCAGTGAACACATACTCAAAATGTCTGGGTATCATAACCACTTGACTTAGCTGGGAATTGATCTTCCAGTTGAGAGTGTTATTGACAAAGTTCTTCAAGCACTGCCACCAAGCTACAAAGGCTTCGTGATGAACTATAATATGCAAGGGATGACGAAAACGATTCCCGATCTCTTCGCAATGCTTAAGGCCGCGGAGGTAGAAATCAAGAAGGAGCATCAAGTGATGATGGTTAAAAATACCACTACTTTCAAGAAAAAGGGCAAGGGAAAGAAAGGGAACTTCAATAAGAATGGCAAGCAAGTTGCCGCTCCCGTGAAGAAGCCCAAAGCTGGACCCAAGCCTGAAACTGAGTGCTTCTACTGCAAAGGGAATGGTCACTGGAAGCGGAACTGCCCCAAATACTTGGCGGATAAGAAGGATGGCGAAGTGAACAAAGGTATATTTGATATACATGTTATTGATGTGTACCTTACTAATACTCATAGTAGCTCATGGGTATTTGATACTGGTTTAGTTGCTCATATTTGTAACTCGAAACAGGAGCTGCGGAAAACGAAGATTGGCTAAGGACGAGGTGACGATGCACGTCGGGAATGGTTCCAAGGTTGATGTGATCGCCGTCGGCACGCAACCTCTACATCTACCTTCGGGATTAGTTTTAGACCTCAATAATTGTTATTTGGTGCCAGCGTTGAGCATGAACATTATATCGGGATCTTGTTTACTGCGAGACGGTTATTCATTTAAGTCAGAGAATAATGATTGTTCTATTTATATGAGTAATATATTTTATGGTCATGCACCCTTGATGAATGGTCTATTCTTGTTGAATCTCGATCGTAGTGATAGACATATTCATAATATTGATGCCAAAATATGCAAAGTTGATAATGATAGTGGAACATACTTGTGGCACTGCCGTTTAGGTCATATTAGTGTAAAGTGCATGAAGAAACTCGATGCGGATGGAATTTTGGAATCACTTGATTATGAATCATTTGATACTTGTGAACCATGCCCCGCGGGCAAGATGACTAAAACTCCGTTCTCCGAAACAATTGAGTGAGCTAATGACTTATTGGAAATAATGCATACCGATGTATGCGGTCCGAGGAGTGTTGAAGCACGCGGTGGGTATCGTTATTTTCTGACCATGACAGATGATTGAGTAGGTATGGATATATCTACGTGATGAAACACAAGTCTGAAACATTTGAAAAGTCAAAGAATTTCAGAGTGAAGTGGAGAATCATCGTAACAAGAAAATAAAGTTTCTACGATCTGATCACGGAGGCAAATACTTGAGTTACGAGTTTGGCCTTCATTTAAAACAATGTGAAATTGTTTCACAAATCACGCCACCTGGAACACCACAGCATAATGGTGTGTCCGAACATCGTAACCGTACTTTATTAGATATGGTGCATTCTATGATGTCTCTTAATTACAGATTTACCACTATCGTTTTGGGGTTATGCATTAGAGACAGCCGCATTCACATTAAATAGGGCACCATCTAAATCCGTTGAGACGACACCGTATGAACTATGGTTTGGCAAGAAACCTAAGCTGTCGTTTCTTAAAGTTTGGGGATGCGACACTTATGTCAAAAGGCTTCAGCCTGATAAGCTCGAACCCCAATCGGAGAAGAGCGTCTTCATAGGATACCCTAAGGAACAATTGGGTACACCTTCTACCACAGATCCGAAGGCAAGATCTTTGTTGCCAAGAATGGGTCCTTTCTAGAGAAGGAGTTTCTCTCGACAGAAGTGAGTGGGAGGAAAGTAGAACTTTATGAGGTAATTGTACTTTCTCTCAAATTGGAAAGAAGCGCATCAGAGAAAACCGTTCCCGTGATGCCTACACCAACTAGAGAGGAAGATAATGATGATGATCATGAAACTTCGGATCAAGTTACTATTGGACCTCATAGGTCGACCAGAACACGTTCCACACCAGAGTGGTATGGTAATCCTGTCCTGGAAGTCATGTTATTAGACCATGGCGAACCTACGAACTATGAAGAAGCTATGATGAGCCCAGATTCCGATAAATGGCTTGAGGCCATGAAATCTGAGATAGGATCCATGTATGAGAACAAAGTATGGACTTTGGCGGACTTGCCCAATGATGAGCAAGCCATTGAGAATAAATGGATCTTCAAGAAGAAGATAGACGCTGATGGTAATATCACTGTCTACAAATCTTGACTTGTCGCAAAAGGTTTTCGACAAGTTCAAGGGATTGACTATGATGAGACTTTCTCACCCGTAGCGATGCTTAAGTCTGTACGAATCATGGTAGCAATTGCCGCATTTTATAGTTATGAAATCTGGCAAATAGACGTCAAAACTGCATTCCTTAATGGTTTTCTTAAAGAAGAGTTGTATATGATGCAACCAGAAGGTTTTGTTGATCCTAATATGCTAACAAAGTGTGCAAGTTCCAGCGATCCATCTATGGACTGGTGCAGGCATCTCGGAGTTGGAATATATGCTTTGTTGATGTGATCAAAGCATATGGTTTTATACAGACTTATGGTGAAGTCTGCATTTACAAGAAAGTGAGTGGGAGTTGTGTAGCATTTCTGATATTATATGTGGATGACATATTGTTGATTGAAAATGATATAGAATTTCTGGATAGCATAAAAGGATACTTGAATAAGATTTTTTAATGGAAGACCTCGGTGAAGTTGCTTATATATCGGCATCAAGATCTATAGGGATAGATTGAGATGCTTAATAGGAATTCCACAAAGCACATACCTTGACAAAGTTTGAAGAAGTTCAAAATGGACCAGTCAAAGAAAGGGTTCTTGCCTGTGTTGCAAGGTGTGAAATTGAGTCAGACTCAAAGCCCGACCATGGCAGAAGATACAGAGAAAATGAAAGTCATTCCCTCTGTCTCAGCCATAGGATCTATCATGTATGCTATGTTGTGTACTAGACCTGAAGTGTGCCTTGCCATAAGTTTGGCAGGGAGGTACCAAAGTAATACAAGAGTGGATCACTGGACAATGGTCAAGAACATCCTAAAGTACCTGAAAAGGACCAAGCATATCTTTCTCGCTTATGGAGGTGATGAAGAACTCGTCATAAATGGTTACATCGATGCAAGCTTTGACATTGATCCGGATGACTCTAAGTCACAAACCGGATACGTATTTATATTGAATCATGGAGCTGTCAGTTGGTGCAGTTCCGAGCAGAGCGTCATGGCGGAATCTACATGTGAAGTGGTGTACACAGCTGCTTCGGAAGCAAAGCATGAAGGAGTCTAGATGAAGGAGTTCATATCCAATCTGGGTGTAATACCTAGTGCATCAGGTCTAATGAAAATCTTTTGTGACAACACTGGAGCAATTGCCTTAGCGAACGAATCCAGGTTTCACAAGAGAACCAAACATATCAAGAGACGCTTCAACTCCATTCATGAAAAGGTCAAGGATGGAGACATAAAAATTTGCAAAATACATACGGATCTGAATGTAGCAGACCCGTTGACTAAGCCTCTTCCGCGAGCAATCAGCACCAAGACTACATGGGTGTTAGATTCATTACAATGTATTCTAGATTATTGACTCTAGTGCAAGTGGGACACTGATGGAAATATGCCCTAGAGGCAATAATGAAGTTGTTATTATTATATTTCCTTATTCATGATAAAGGTTTATTATTCATGCTAGAATTGTATTGATCGGAAACTTAAATACATGTGTGGATACATAAACAAATACCGTGTCCCTAGTAAGCCTCTACTAAACTAGCTCGTTGATCAAAGATGGTTAAGGTTTCCTAACCATGGACATGTGATGTCACTTGATAATGGAATCACATCATTAGGAGAATGATGTGATGTAGAAGACCCATCCATTAGCTTAGCATATGATCGCTCAGTTTGTTTCTATTGCTTTCTTAATGTCAAATACATATTCCTTTGACTATGAGATCATGGAACTCCCTGATACTGGAGGAATACCTTGTGTGCTATCAACGTCACAACGTAACTGGGTGATCATAAAGATGCTCTACAGGTATCTCCGAAGGTGTCTGTTGAGTTGGCATGGATCGAGATTAGGATTTGTCACTCCGTGTATCGGAGAGTTATCTCTGGGCCCTCTCAGTAATACACATCACAAGAATCTTGCAAGCAAAATGACTAAGGAGTTAGTTACGAGATGATGTATTACGGACGAGTAAAGAGACTTGCCGGTAATGAGATTGAACTAGGTATGAAGATAACAACGATCAAATCTTGGGCAAGTAACATACCGACAGATAAAGAGAACTACGCATGTTTTCATAAGGTTCGATCAATGTAGAATATGTGGGAACCAATATGGGCATCTAGGTTCCGCTATTGGTTATTGACCGGAGAGGAGTCTCGGTCTTGTATACATATCTCGAGCCCGCAGGGTCCGCACGCTGAACATTCATTGACGATATAGTATTATATGAGTTATGTGATTTGGTGACCGAATGTTGTTCGGAGTCCCGGATGAGCTCGCGGACATGACAAGGAGCTCTGGAATGGTCCGGAGGATAGGACGATGCTATTTGGTCACAGAAAGGTTTCGAAGTGTATCGGGTAGTCATCGGATCACCAGAAGGGGTTCCGAGAAGCCCCGGGAGGTTAATGGGCCTTATGGGCCATGACAGGGGAACATACCAGGCCACAAGGGACTGGCGCACCCTCCCTTGGCCGCCGGCCCTATGGATGGAAAGGTGGGAGGGCTAGCCCCTCTTTCCTTCCCTCCACCTAAGAGGAAGGATTGGGGGGCGCCACCCCCTCCTGCCTTCCCCTGCAGGCAAACTAGGAAGGGGGGGCATAAGGTGGGAGCCCAAGGGGGCCGACCGACTACCTTGGGGCACCCCTTGGCTACCTCCCCTCGGCTCACCTATATGTATATGAGGGAGGGGGCACCACACAAACCCACGACAATCTCTTAGCCATGTGCAGCGCCCCTCTCCACAGTTTAGTCCTCCGTCTAGTTTTCCACAGTGCACGGGGAAGCCCTGTGGGAACAAGTTCACCACCAAGGCCACCACGCTGTCGTGCTACCGGAACTCATCTACTACTTCGCCCCTCTTGCTAGATCAAGAAGGCGAGGACGTCATCGAGTTGAATGTGTGCTGAACGCGGAGGTGCCGTATGTTCGGTACTTGATCGATTTGATCGCGAAGGTGTACGACTACATCAACCGCGTTGTTAAACGCTTCCGCTTTATGGTCTACGAGGGTACGTAGACATACTCTCCCCTCTCGTTGCTATGCATCTCCATGGATAGATCTTGCGTGTGCATATAAATTTTTTTTCCATGCAACATTCCCCAACACTATTAACCTAGTGCCCAGTGCCAGTTTCTGTTTTCTGACCTTCACAGATTATTTGAGCAGATATGGGTATATCTACTTAATGAAACACAAGTCTGAAACATTTGAAAAGTTCAAAGAATTTCAGAGTGAAGTGGAGAATCATCGTAACAAGAAAATAAAGTTTCTATGATCTGATCGCGGAGGCGAATATTTGAGTTACGAGTTTGACCTTCATATAAAGCAATGTGGAATTGTTTCACAACTCACGCCACCTGGAACACCACAGCGTAATGGTGTGTCCGAACATCGTAGCCGTACTTTATTAGATATAGTGCGATCTATGATGTCTCTTACCGATTTACCGCTATCATTTTGGGGTTATGCATTAGAGACAGCTACATTCACGTTAAATAGGGCACCATCTAAATCCGTTGAGACGACACCATATGTAACACCCCGGATGTAACTTTCTGTATTTGTAACTCCAACTCTTGCCATTTTCGGCTATGTGTTATGATATTCCCTCCGTGGTTGGGTTTTATTTTTCGTTTTGCATTTTGTTCATGTCATGCATCTCATATCATGTCATCATGTGCATTGCATTTGCATACATGTTTGTCTTTTGCATCCGAGCATTTTCCCCGTTGTCCGTTTTGCAATCCGACACTCCCACATGCACCGGCGCACCCCTCTTGTTTTCTTTTCGTGAGCGGGCATTGAACATTCTCGGAATGGACCGAGTCTTGCCAAGTGGCCTTGGTACACCACCGGTAGACCACCTATCAAGTTTCCTTCCATTTGGAGGTCGTTTGATGCTCCAACGGTTAACCGGGTAACCGCAAAGTCCTTTTGTGTGTTGCAGAAAAACACCCCTCCAAACAGCCCAAAACCCCTCGAAGTCACTTCCATGCTCTAGGTCGTTCGATCACGATCGTGTGGGCGAAAACCGCACTCCATTTGGAGTCTCCTAGCTCCCTCTACCTGTAAAACACCTCCCCCTCCGAAATTTCGGGCAAAACACCCCTAACCCTAGCAAAATCGCCCTCCGCCGCCACCGGACGTGTCCACCGCCGCCGGACGCTTCAGCCGCCGCCGCCCGCAGCCAACGGGAAGCCGCCACGTGGCGCGCCGCCGTCCCCGCCGCCGAAGCCCGCCCGGGCCCGTGGCCGGCCCCCGCGGCCCGCGTCGCCTCCTCCCGCCGCCCGTCGCCCGCTCCCGCGGCGCCCCGCCGCCTCGCCGTCCTTCCGCGCCGGCGCCGCCGCGCCCCACCACCGGCCGCCGCCGCCAGCGCCTGTACGCCGCGCCCCGCCGCCCGCCGGTCGCCGCCGCCCGACGCCCACCGCCGCCTCCTCTCCCTCGCCGCCCGCGCCTCCTCCGGCCCATCTCCGGCGACCCTGAGCTCTCCCTGCCGGCGCCTCCTCTCCCCCAGCTCCGCCAGCCTCGAGCCGGCCCGATCCGATCTGGATCCACCGAGAGGGTTGACTTTTTCTACCTCCCCCGAAATCTTCTAAGTCTTGAGATATTTGCATTATATGCTCCTGTTCATCGCATCATAACTCTCTGCATATAGCTCCGTTTCGTGCGTATAATATATCGAAATGTTCGTCTCGAGATGCTCTTCATATTGTTCCATTATGCCATGTTCATTTGAGTCCATCTTAATGCCCAAATCTCTGGTGCAAGAGTGCTAATTGCTGTTACCTGCTGTTACTTATCAGAACTTGAGGTTTTGTTATTTTTGTTGCATTTGATATGTGCATCTTATGGGCATGATCTCTATATGTGTTTTGATGTATGACATGCCATATTTACATAGGTGTATGCCATGTATTTTTGTGATCTCTGTGGTGACTAGCACAAGCATGCAAACTAGGCTTCGTGATGTTTCTGATTCCAGGGACTTAGTAATTTTACCAAGTCTGTGACTGCTGTTATTTTGTTGCCATGTATCCGTGTATCTACAGTGAGATCCATGCTTCTTTTGGTTATGTTCAATAAGGATGTTTTGTAGATATAGTTGTGATCTATCCATCCATGCCTCTGTTTGAAATTATGGAGTGCCTTAGGATGTCTTAATCTTGCTCTACTTTTGCTATAAAATATTCCTGGCAGATTCTTAACATGATATCCAATTTTGCCAAGTTTGTTGTAGTTGTTTCATACATGATATGAACTTGCTCTTGCCATGGATAGCTTTATAAACATGCCGTCTTGCTGTAGGTATGATTGTTTTGTCTTGAATTGCTTTGTGGTGAGTGAATCAAGCTCGCCAAGATGCCTTCATAATTCTGTTTTCTGCCATGCTCTGTTTTCTGCTAAGTCTGAAACCTATTAACGAAACTTGCTATGTTTACATGGGTGCCATCATATCTTCTGATCCTTTTTGGCTCATGGTCAGTAAGGGACTTTTGTTCTATGCATTTACTAGATTCATGCCATGCCTTGGTTTGATATGTTAAGTTCCTGTAGCAAGTTGGTTGCTTGCTCTGAACATTGCTACTTGATGCTGTTTCAGCCATGTCCAGTAATTTCACTAAGTCTGTGAACCTGATATCTTTTGCACTTTTTCCATGTTTGTTTGAGCCTTTTTGTTGTGATCTAGCCATAGCTCAGTGTTTATCTTTTGTTAAGCATCTCCTGTAGAACTGCCATATGCTTTGTTGCTATGTTGGGGTGCTGTAGTATAGTTACTTGATGTATTCTAAGTGCTATCATGCTGTTAATCGCAGATTCGTGTCATTCTTGTTTTGCTTTGCCATTTGCAAACCGTGCATCCGTTTCCGGTGATCTTTATATCGATTTCGACCGAAATCATCTCATCTTTCCAGTGGCATACTTGGTTTGCCAAGTTACTGCCTTGTTCATCCTTTTTCTTCCGGAGCACGCATATGCATCGCATATCATATCCCGCATATCATGCATGTTTTGCATCATGTTGCTTATGCATTTCCCGTGATTGATTGTGGTTCCATTGCTTGTGTTCTTGATGTGGGTAGAGCCGGGTGACGAGTTTGTGAACGAGGAACCTGTTGAGTACGCTTAAGAGGATCAAGCTTTCGACAACTCTGAGAACCTTGCAGGCAAGATGACCATACCCTCGAAATCACTTCTATCTTTGCTTTGCTAGTTGTTCGTTCTTTTGCCATGTTGCGCTACCTACTACTTGCTATATCATGCCTCCCATTTTGCCATGTCAAGCTTCTAACCATCCTTTTCTAGCAAACCGTTGTTTGGCTAAGTTACCGCTTTTGCTCAGCCCTTCTTATAGCGTTGCTAGTTGCAGGTGAAGTTGAAGTTGGTTCCATGTTGGAACATGGATATTTTGGAATATCACAATATCTCTTATTTAATTAATGCATCTATATATTTGGTAAAGGGTGGAAGGCTCGGCCTTATGCCTGGTGTTTTGTTCCACTCTTGCCGCCCTAGTTTCCGTCATACCGCTATTATGTTCCTTGAGTTTGCGTTCCTTACGCGGTTGGGTGATTTATGGGACCCCCTTGACAGTTCGCCTTGAATAAAACTCCTCTAGCAAGGCCCAACCTTGGTTTTACCATTTGCCACCTAAGCCTTTTCCCTTGGGTTTTCGCGAGCCCGAGGGTCATCTTTATTTTAACCCCCGGGCCAGTGCTCCTCCGAGTGTTTTTCCAAACTAGAGCATCGTGCGGGACCGTCCCTTGGCAACTTGGGTTACGTTGGTACCTGTACGCTTCGCTTATCCGGTGTGCCCTGAGAACGAGATATGTGCAGCTCCTATCGGGATTTGTCGGCACAGCGGGTGGTCTTGCTGGTCTTGTTTTACCATTGTCGAAATGTCTTGTAAACCGGGATTCCGAGACTGATCGGGTCTTTCCGGGAGAAGGTTTATCCTTCGTTGACCGTGAGAGCTTATGATGGGCTAAGTTGGGACACCCCTGCAGGGTATTATCTTTCGAAAGCCGTGCCCGCGGTTATGTGGCAGATGGGAATTTGTTAATGACCGGTTATAGAGAACTTGTCACTTGACTTAATTAAAATACATCAACCGTGTGTGTAGCCGTGATGGTCTCTTCTCGGCGGAGTCCGGGAAGTGAACACAGTTTGAGTTATGCATGAACGTAAGTAGTTTCAGGATCACTTCTTGATCATTACTAGCTTCGCGACCGTTGCGTTGCTTCTCTTCTCGCTCTCATTTGCGTATGTTAGCCACCATATATGCTTAGTGCCTGCTGCAGCTCCACCTCATTACACCATCCTTTCCTATAAGCTTAAATAGTCTTGATCTCGCGGGTGTGAGATTGCTGAGTCCTCGTGACTCACAGATTCTACCAAAACAGTTGCAGGTGCCGACGATGCCAGTGCAGATGACGCAACCGAGCTCAAGTGGGAGTTCGACGAGGAACGTGGTCGTTACTATGTTTCTTTTCCTGATGATCAGTAGTGGAGCCCAGTTGGGACGATCGGGGATCTAGCATTTTGGGTTATCTTATTTTCATTTGGATTTGACCGTAGTCGGTCTATGTGTGGATTTTGTATGATGTATGAATTATATTTATGTATTGTGTGAAGTGGCGATTGTAAGCCAACTCTCGTTATCCCATTCTTGTTCATTACATGGGATTGTGTGAAGATGACCCTTCTTGCGACAAAACCACAATGCGGTTATGCCTCTAAGTCGTGCCTCGACACGTGGGAGATATAGCCGCATCGTGGGCGTTACACCATATGAACTGTGGTTTGGCAAGAAACCTAAGCTATCGTTTCTTAAAGTTTGAGGTTGCGATGCTTATGTGAAAAAGCTTCAGCCTGCTAAGCTCGAACCCAAATAAGAGAACTGCGTCTTCATAGGATACCCAAAAGAAACTGTTGGGTACACCTTCTATCACAGATCCGAAGGCAAGATCTTTGTTACTAAGAATGGATCCTTTCTAGAGAAAGAGTTTCTCTCGAAAGAAGTGAGTGGGAGGAAAGTAGAACTTGCTGAGGTAATTGTACCTTCTCTCGAATTGGAAAGTAGCTCATCAGAGAAATCCGTTCTCGTGATGCCTACACCAACTAGAGAGGAAGCTAATGATAATGATCATGAAACTTTAGATCAAGTTACTACCGAACCTCGTAAGTCAACCAGAGCACGTTCTGCACCACAGTGGTACGGTAATCCTGTTCTGGAAGTCATGTTACTAGACCATGATGAACCTACGAACTATGAGAAAGTGATGATGAGCCCAGATTCCGCAAAATGGCTTCAGGCCATGAAATCTGAGATAGGATCCATGTATGAGAACAAAGTATGGACTTTGGTTGACTTGCCCGATGATCGGCAAGCCATAGAGAATAAATGGATTTCAAGAAGAAGACTGACACTGATGGTAATGTTACTGTCTACCAAGATCGACTTGTTGCAAAAGGTTTTCGACAAGTTCAAGGTGTTGACTACAATGAGATTTTCTCACTCGTATCAATGCTTAAGGCTGTCCGAATCATGTTAGCAATTGCCGCATTTTATGAAATCTGGAAAATGGATGTCAAAACTGCATTCCTTAATGGATCTATTTAAGAAGAGTTGTATATGATGCAACCAGAAGGTTTTGTCGATCCTAAAGGTGCTAACAAAGTGTGCAAGCTCCAGCGATCCATCTATGGACTGGTGCAAGCATCTCAGAGTTGGAATATACGCTTTGATGAGTTGATCAAAGCATATAGTTTTATACAGACTTGCGGTGAAGCCTGTATTTACAAGAAAGTGAGTGGGAGCACTACAGCCATTCCGATAAGTATATGTGAATGACATATTGTTGATCGGAAATGATGTAGAATTTTCTGGAAAGCATAAAGGAGTGTTTGAAAGGAGTTTTTCAAAGAAAGACCTCGGTGAAGTTGCTTACATATTGGGCATCAAGATCTATAGAGATAGATCAAGACGCTTAAGATTTTTCAATGAGTACATACATTGACAAGATTTTGAAGTAGTTCAAAATGGAACAATCAAAGGAGTTCTTGCCTGTATTGGAAGGTATAAAGTTGAGTAAGACTCAAAACCCGACCATGGCAGAAGATAGAAAGAGAATGAAAGTCATTCCCTATGCCTCAGCCATAGGTTCTATAAAGTATGCCATGCTGTATACCAGACCTAATGTGTACCTTGCCATGAGTTTGGCAAGGGGATACAATAGTGATCCAGGAGTAGATCACTGGACAACGGTCAAAAATTATCCTTAGGTACCTAAAGAGGACTAAGGAAATGTTTCTCGGTTATGGAAGTGACAAAGAGTTCGTCGTAAAGGGTTACATCGATGCAAGCTTTGACACTGATCCGGATGACTCTGAGTCTCAATCTGGATACATATTGAAAGTGGGAGCAATTAGCTAGAGTAGCTCCATGCAGAGCATTGTAAACATAGAAATTTGCAAAATACATACAGATCTGAATGTGGCAGACCCGTTGACTAAACCTCTCTCACAAGAAAAACATGGTCACACCTTAGTACTCTTTGGGTGTTAATCACATGGCGATGTGAACTAGATTACTTAGTCTAGTAAACCCTTTGGGTGTTGGTCACATGGCGATGTGAACTATGGGTGTTAATCACATGGTGATGTGAAATATTGGTGTTAAATCACATGGCGATGTGATCTAGATTATTGACTCTAGTGCAAGTGGGAGACTGAAGGTAATATGCCCTAGAGGCAATAATAAAGTTGTTATTTTATATTTATATCATGATAAATGTTTATTATTCGTGCTAGAATAGTATTAACCAGAAACTTGATACATGTGTGGATACATAGACAAAACACCGTGTGTCCCTAGTAAGCCTCTACTAGACTAGATCGTTAATCAAAGATGGTTAAGTTTCCTAACCATAGACATGTGTTGTCATTTGATGAATGGGATCACATCATTAGGAGAATGATGTGATGGACAAGACCCATCCGTTAGCTTAGCATAATGATCGTTAAGTTTTATTGGTATTGCTTTCTTCATGACTTATACATATTCCTTTGACTATGAGATTATGCAACTCCCGAATACCGGAGGAACACCTTGTGTGCTATCAAATGTCACAACGTAACTGGGTGATTATAAAGATGCTCTACAGGTGTCTCCGAAGGTGTTTGTTGGGTTGGCATAGATCGAGATTAGGATTTGTCACTCCGAGTATCGGAGAGGTATCTCTAGGCCCTCTCGGTAATGCACATCATAATAAGCCTTGCAAGCAATGTGACTAATGAGTTAGTTGTGGGATGATGCATTATGGAATGAGTAAAGAGACTTGCCGGTAACGGGATTGAACTAGGTATGAAGATACCGATGATGGAATCTCGGGCAAGTAACATATCGATGACAAAGGGAATAACATATGTTGTCATTGCGGTTTGACCGATAAAGATCTTCGTAGAATATGTAGGAACCAATATGAGCATCCAGGTTCCGCTGTTGGTTATTGATTGGAGATGTGTTTTGGTCATGTCTACATAGTTCTCGAACCCGTAGGGTCCGCATGCTTAACGTTCGATGACGATCTGTATTATGAGTTATGTGGTTTGGTGACCGAAGATTGTTTGGAGTCCCGGATAAGATCACTGACATGACGAGGAGTCTCGAAATGGTCGAGAGGTAAAGATTGATTTATTGGACGATGGTATTCGGACACCGGAATGGTTTCGGAGTGGTTCGGGTATTTTTCGGAGTACCGAGGGCTTACCGGAACCCCCCGGGGGAAGTATTGGGCCTTCATGGGCCATGGGGAGAGAGGAGGCAGCTCACAAGGGGTGGCCGCGTGCAACCCCCCCATGGGGAGTCCGGATAGGACTAGGGGACGGGGCGGCTCCCCCTTTCCTTCACCTCCTCCCTCTCCTTCCCCCTTCCCCCCTCCGTAAGAAAGGAAGGGGGGCCGAATAGGACTTGGAGTCCTATTCGGTTTCCTCCCATGGCGCACCCCCTAGGGCCGGCGGCCTCCTCCCCTCCTCCTTTATATACGGTGGCAAGGGGGCACCCCAAAGCACAACAGTTGTTCCCTTAGCCGTGTGCGGTGCCCCCCTCCACAGTTTACTCCTCCGGTCATAGCGTCGTAGTGCTTAGGCAAAGCCCCGCGCGGATCACATCACCATCACCGTCACCACGCCGTCGTGCTGATGAAACTCTCCCTCGACCCTCTACTGGATCAAGAGTTTGAGGGACGTCGACGAGCTGAATGTGTGCTGAACTCGGAGGTGCCGTACGTTCGGTACTTGATCGGTTGGATCGCGAAGACGTTCGACTACATCAATCGCGTTAACCTAACGCTTCCGCTTTTGGTCTACGAGGGTATGTGGACACACTCTCCCCCTCTCGTTGCTATGCTTCTCCTAGATAGATCTTGCGCGATCGTAAGATTTTTTTGAAATTGCATGCTACGTTCCCCAACACCTACGGGTCCATAGCTAGTAGCTAGATGGCTTCTTCTCTCTCTTTGATCTTCAATACAATGTTCTCCTCGATGCTCTTGGAGATCTATTCGATGTAATCTTCTTTTGCGGTGCATTTGTTGAGATCCGATGAATTGTGGATTTATGATCAGATTATCTATGAATATTATTCGAGTCTTCTCTGAACTCTTTTATGCATGATTGAGATAGCTTAGTATTTCTGTTAGATCTATCGATCTGGTTTGGCCTACTAGATTGGTTTTTCTTGCAATGGGAGAGGTGCTTTGTGATGGGTTCAATCTTGCGGTCTCCTCACCCAGTGACAATAGCGGTAGCGAGGCACATATTGTATTGTTGCCAATAAAAAGATGTGGTTTATATCATATTGCTTGAGTTTATCCTTCTACACCATGTCATCTTGCTTAAGGCATTACCCTGTTCTTATGAACTTAATACTCTAGATGCAGGCATGAGTCGGTCGATGTGTGGAGTAATAGTAGTAGATGCAGGCAGGAGTCGGTCTACTTGTCACGGATATGATGCCTATATTCATGACCATTGCCTTAGATATCGTCATAACTTTGCGCTTTTCTATCAATTGCTCAACAGTAATTTGTTTACCCACCGTATGCTTTCTTCAAGGGAGAAGCCTCTAGTGAAACCTATGCCCTCCGGGTCTATTTTCCATCATATATTTTCAGATCTATAAAATCGAAAACCCAAAAATACCTTGCTGCAATTTATTTGTGTATACATCATTTTGCCTTTTACTTATCTTTTAAATCTATCTTTATTAGATCTCACTCTTGCAAGTTACCGTGAAGGGATTGACAACCCCTTTTTCGTGTTGTGTGCAAGTGTTTATTAGTTTGTGCAGGTGCATATTGGGGAATTGCTTGTGCCTCATACTGGATTGATACCTTGGTTCTTAACTGAGGGAAATACTTATCTCTACTTTGCTGCATCACCATTTCCTCTTCAAGGAAAAACTCAACGCAAGCTCAAAAGTATCATTGCCCAAATCTGGAGATGAGAGGATGATCTGTGGCCACTCCATTAATTTGCTTCACTTGTTTGAATCCCCACCTCAGAAGTTCAAAGTTATGAGTTTGATTGTAGAGACGGTCAAGAGGACAACTGCTGGCCAGAAGAGGTCTTGTGGATATACCCCACAAATTCATATGCTTATCAACTCCAAAGTTGGTACAGACACATATCTACTAGATCGTGAGCACCTCCCTCTTCAGCCAGAGTTCGAGGATAATGTGGTGATGATGGATCCCTCACACCCCACATCAGTTGAGGCTCAAGAGAAGGCTCAGGCAACAGCAGTAGCTAAAGCAGCTCAGGAAGCTGCAACTCCCAATGCACCCATTGCCAACCTCAAGTCAAAGAACGATTAGATGATATATCTGCCAGAGGCCACCCTGAGGATTGAGAGGAGTCTGGCCAACATCTCCAAGAACCAGGAGAGTCTATAGTGGGTTGTCGAGACTAAGATTCATGATCTTGATGTGAAGATCACTGAGGTTCAGATATTTGTGGAGAAGCTACAGGCAGATGTTGAGGCAAGCAGTATTGCTGCCGAGGATAGTGGAGATGAGAGACCTGCCACTCAGAGGTTTCAGACGGTACCCAGGGCAGCCAGATCTTCAGTCGTGCCAGTTGCAGACACGAGGCCTACTCACTCTGTACCTACCGCTACTGCTCCAGTGCCACCTCAAGTGTCTACTCCACCAGTTCAATTGACATCTTCAGAGGCATTTGTAGACGCAGTTCTCTCAACGCCATTTACGCACACCAGAGCCACAAGCCAGAAGACCCCTTCAGGATCTCTAGAGGATCGTGCCTAGAGAGATGCATAACTCTATACCTTTTCGAGCTTTTTGGTACTTGTTGCCAAAGGGGAAGAAATTGTATAGATCATTAGGCTTCGAGAGAGAGTGTGTCTCACTTTTGCTCTTTGGTTTTATTGAGTTTTTTGCTACTTTGTTCGTTTGATCCGTGCTGCTTGATCGTTTGATGCTCGTGAGATACTATGTTTGGTTGTGTGGTTGATCATACTTTGCTTAATATGTGCTTAATGCTTATCCCCACAATTATTTGTGTATGATCATTCACTTATGTCTATGGTGATGCATGCATGTTATTTCATTCATATCATTTTGTGCACTCCACCAAGATGTATGTGACATGGAAAAGTGACCCATGATCCTAATCGATTGTGCATTTGCATTCACAAGCAAAATTTTAATACTGCACAAATTTAGGGGGAGCTCTTGCTTATCACATACCTCTCAAAGCGATGATGTACTTCATTCATTTAATCATTTGTCGAAGCTTTGATCTATATGGTGTCATCAATTAACAAAAAGGGGGAGATTGAAAGTGCAACTAATCCCCGAGTGGTTTTGGTAATTCATAACAACATATAGCTCATTTAACTAATATCCATTCCAGATAAATATTTCAGGATGTTCAATGATTGGCATGGCATGGACTAGAGATGTGGAACCCTCAAAATGCTAAGGACAAAGATTGGCAAAAGCTCAAGACTCTTCATTTCTATTTAAGTGATCCAAGATCACATTGAGTCCATATGAAAGCCAATACTATTAAAATGGGATGAGCTGTTGCTTAATGGTCTACTTGCTCAAAATGCTTAGTGATATTGCTCGAAACCCCTCAGCCACATTCTCCATCCAAATATGTCCAAACCCTAATTCCAAGCTCGGCCCCACCGATTCTTTCTACGGAGCCACCAAGTTCATTTAACATAGCCACTGCCAGAAACCCTAATGATTCGGTCACACCGGTACAGATCTCGATCCCACCGATATGGCCTTGCGAGCGCTCTGTGATCTATTGCATTCACTTTGGTCCCACCGAGTTTATGCAATCGGTCTCACCGAGTTGGCTTGAAAGACCCTCCGTTGCTTATTGCTTCACTTCGGTCCCACCGAGTTGATGCAATCGGCACCACCGAGATGATGTTTTCCCTAAGCCCTAGCACATCGGTCCCACCGAGATTCCTAACGTTCATATTTTTGAACAAATCAGTGCCACCGAGTTTCCTAATCGGTGCCACCGAGATGAGTCAAAAGTGTGTAACGGTTGGATTTTGTGTGGAGCCTATATATACCCCTCCACCGCTTCTTCCTCATTGAGGAGAGCCATCAGAACGTGCCTACACTTCCACCATTCATTTTTTGAGACAGAACCACCTACTCATGTGTTGAGATCAAGAGATTCCATTCCAACCTTTTGAACCTTGATATCTAGCCTTCCCCAAGTTGTTTTCCGCTCAAATCCTTCTTCCACCATAGCCAAATATGTGAGAGAGAGTTGAGTGTTGGGGAGACTATCATTTGAAGCACAAGAGCAAGGAGTTCATCATCTACACACCATCTATTACCTTTTGGAGAGTTGTGTCTCCTAGATTGGTTAGGTGTCGCTTGGGAGCCTCCTCGTGATGTGGAGTTGAACCAAGAAGTTTGTAAGGGCAAGGAGATCGCCTACTTTGTGAAGATCTACCCGAGTGAGGCAAGTCCTTCATGGGTGATCGCCATGGTGGGATAGACAAGGTTGCTTCTACGTGGACCCTTCCTGGGTGGAGCCCTCCGTGGACTCGCGCAGCTGTTAACCTCCGTGGGTTGAAGTGTCCATCAACGTGGACGTATGATAGCACCACCTATCGGAACCATGCCAAAAATCTTCATGTCACCATTGTGTTTGCCTTCTCCAAACCCTTCCCTTTACCTTCATATGCAATGTTTTACATTCCACTTCTATACTCTTAGAATTCCATGTGTAGGTTGATTGCTTGGCTTGTGCTACTTGCTAAAATCTGCCCACAACTAAAATTGGGAAAATGATAGATTTTTATTTGGTCAAGTAGTCTAATCATCCCCCTCTAGACATACTTTCAATCCTGCAAGTGGTATCAGAGCTTTGGTCTCCATTAGCCTTGATTTCCATAGCTTTGGTGATCATAGCCTTGGTTTCACAACCTAGGAGAGTATGGCGTCTAGCGAGTGTAACTATCACTGTAGAGGTCCTTATTTTGATGGTACAAATTTTGCTAGTTGGAAGCATAAGATGAAAAATGCATATTCTTGGTCATAACTCCACCGTTTGGGCTGTTCTGCGTGTTGGCTTGCAAGGTGAATTCTTTGAAGATGGTAGAGAACCGGATTGTGAAGCAACCATAGAAGAATTGAAGATGTTGCAATACAATGCTCAAGCTTGCGATATTCTCTTCAATGGATTGTGCCCCAAAGAATTCAACAAAATTAGCCGTCTTGAGAATGCAAAGGAAATTTGGGATACTTTGGTTGATATGCACGAAGGTACCGAGTCTATCAAGCAAAAGTAGGATGTGCTTCAAAGTCAACTTGACATGTACTATAGTGTCGGGGAAATCGACACCTATGGAATCACTCGGATCCCTTCTACGGTTGGCGGTCGCGGGGTTGTGCAAAGAGCGGGTCTGACAGGAAGCTCAAGGATCGTTTACCCAGGTTCGGGCCGCGGAGATGCGTAATACCCTAGTCCTGCTTTGGTGGATGTATTTGAGTGTTCTTGTGTTCTTGAGCTAGCTACGGGGTGCAGCTTGCCCAAAAGATCCGAATCCTTCTCCTGGTCGCCTCGGGCCTCCTTTTATAGGGAAAAGGGGTTGCCACAGTGGCACACATGAGGGGGAAAGGTGTACAGTGGATGAGTCTATCCTCTGGCACCGCCGGACAAACGCATTTAATGCGCTGCCAACGTGCCCCTCTCACTTTATCGGGAACGGCAAGGAAGCACGTCCCAGCTGTCGCCGCCTCGCTTGGCTTCGACACGCGTCCGAGCTGACGAGGCGTCATGGCGCCATGTTGGCTGGCTGCTGGGTTGGCGCGGTGGTGGAGCCTTCACGAAGACCTGCATGCCACCACACAGGTGCTTGCTGAGTCGGTCGTGGAGGCCGCCCGTCGCCACGCAGGTGCCTGCTCAGCTGGTTGAGCTAGCAGCTGCATGGGGATGGCGGTGGAGCCTTGGCAGACGCGGGCCTGGCCGTGGCCCCGTAGGTGTCTTCGGCAAGGGCCTTGCCGGGGCCCCGACAAGGGTCTTGCCGTAGCATCGTGGTCTTCCCCGAAAAGCGTCTTACCGGGGGTCTCGTGGATTTCCTTGGCTAGGATCCCGCCTAGGATCGTCGTCTTCTGGTCCTCCTCTGATCTTGTGTGGGTATGATCTTGACGAAGATCTGCATGCCACCACAGAGGCGCCTCCCGAGCCTTGGTTCCAATGTAGTTGGTTGGTGGTGTTGGAACCCGCGGGCTCAAGGGTGGCCTGCTCTACTGGCATCGGGCAAGTTGCCCCAGCAAGGCTCTTGTCGAGGCCGCGGAGGCTGCCTCGGCAAGGGTCTTGCCGGGGGAGTCCACCTCGCCCTCTTGCTCTTTTGTGTTCTCTGGTCTTGGCGTTGCCTCTGGTCGTCTTGTGCCTTCGGCTTCCCTCCTCTGCCCTGCTTAGTGTGGCCATGGGCGCGGCTCGGACTGTCCGTGCACAAGTAAAGGGGTAAAAAAGGAGTGCCCCTACTTTTGTACACCAACTTATTGGCTTGCTCTCGTCACAAATGAGATTACTGGCTTAGGAAGTGAAGAGATGACCAGCAAATTCATCATCAAGAAGATCCTTAGAGCCTTGGCTGGAAAATATGATACCGTGTGCACATTGATCCAAATGATGCCCAATTACAAAGATCTCAAGCCCACGAAAGTCTTTGGTAGAATTGTTGCTCATGAGATGTCACTCAAGGATAAGGAAGAGCTTCACAATAAGTCAAGTGATGCTTACAAAGCTTCAAGTGATGCCCCTACAACATCAAGTGAGAATCAAGTCTCCAATGAATAATTTAGCTTAATGGTGAAGAACTTCAACAAATTCTATAACAGTAGAAGCAAAGAGAGAAGCTCCAAGTCAAGGTCCTACAATGACAAAAGATCTTCTAGTCATGATCCTAATTGCTACAATTGTGGAAGACCCGGACGCTATTCCAATGAGTGTATGGCTCCCTACAAGAAAACAGAAGACTCACCAAAAAGGAGAAGTACAAGAGGTGAATCACCTCCAAGAGAGAGAAGGACTAGAGATGATCGTTATGAATGAAGACCCTCTCGTAGAAGCAAGGATTCGGAAAGGAAGGATAAGTCAAGGAGTCGGAAAGGAAGGACAAGTCATCAAAGAGCTACACAAGACTAAGACATCAAGCTCACGTTAGTGAATGGGTGTCCGGTTCCGACTCCGACAACTACTTACTAGTAATCTTGTGAAGTTGAATCTAGTTCAATGTTTTGATATTGTGTTGTGGTGTAATTATGTAGTGGTGTTGTGCGAACGTTGACTGCACACCACTTTACCTTTAAGGGCCTAGGGAAGAGCATTGTGTGATTAGTTTGTTCATGGATGGGTGGCTAGAGTGACATATATTACCGTACCCTAAGTTTATAAACCATTGCATGAGGGGTGTTGGAACCATATAATTTATTGCTATGGCTAGATGTTATCTTAACCCAAATTATAAGTATCCGACGTCATGTATGAGTACATAGCAAACCGAGCATTTTCAATGGCAAGTCTTGGGACGCAAGGATGGCAAGTTATTTGAGACACGACAATTTTCTATCAAAAAATAAACTGAAGCACGAAGTTGCCATGCTTGCCAACTAAAGTTGACATACTCGCGTCACTAAAGCTGCCATCGAAAACATTTGATTTTCCATGTGCTCGTATCTTGTTGGCACCGCCTTCTCACGGCACCGCTTCTTCTTCCTGTCGGTTACCTCACACAACTCTCTTCTCACTTTTCTCTCAACACAAATAACACTCTCATGAACACATACGACCAGGACACACACACACACACACACACACATCTATCCAAGGAAGAAATCCTAATAGCTTTGCCAAGAGTCCTTTCTCCTTGGTCGCGTGAGAGGCTACATCTTTTCTTTACCCTCACAACCTCTTTCATTATCAATGCAACAACTATATATACACGCAACTCAACAACTAGCTGATCCGCCACTTAGGCCACTTACCACATGAAGTGCTCCACTACTCAACTAACTAACCCACACATTGATGATCCACAAGTATAGGGGATCGCAACATTCTTCGAGGGCATTATTTCATCCAAGTTTATTGATTCGATACAAGGGGAGTCAAAGAGTATTTATAAGCCTTAGTAGTTGAGTTGTCAATCCAACCACACCTGAGAAGTTATTTCCTTGCAATAAGATATTAGTAGCACAGTAATATGATAGTTTTGATAGCAGTGGTAACAATAGCAATTGTAATAGTAACGGTAGCAGTAGCAGTTTTGTAGTAATTAGAACAATAGCAACAGTAGTGCTTCAAGAAAGACAATATTATGAGAAAGCATATGCATGGAGTAGCGATGGATATTTGGATGACATTCATCATATAAAGTCACAACCTAGAGCTTCTTGCGACCTTGCCGTATCTCACAACGTCGTCGGCATCTTGTCGTGCTCGTCGCATCGCACGACAGTCCGACATCTTGCCTCCTTTGTGCACACAACCGAAGCTTCATTGGCCTACATACACTTTCCTATACCATCTAAACTACATGAAAAATCAAACTAAACATGGTGATACAAAATAACAAGATTAGGGCTAACATACCTGACGTTCGGGCGTTATCAGATTCCAACTTAATACTCTTGTATTTGCGGATGGTTGCGTAAGAGGTGTAATCATAAGTGAGTTGTTTGTACAAGTAAGAACAACACCTTATCATAGGTTCCACCACACAACAAACTATCAAAACAATAAAATGTAAGTCAATGAATCTTGATGAAAGTAACTTGGTGTAACTCCTATGTGTCCTCGAGAATGCTTTGATCCCTATAAGTAAAACAACTGGCTTGTCCTTAGCATATTTAAGGAATGAGCCACTTGCTGCACCATTGCACTTTTGTTACTATTTACTTTCTTGCAATTGCTCTTGCTTTCAAACGAACAATCAAACACTCTTTCTACTTTCTAAATGAACTCTTGCTAATTTTCATCAACCAATTCCTTCTACTCCTTGTTGGGCCCGACACTCTCATTTATCGTAAAGGCTATGATAGATCCCCTACACTTGTGGGTCATCACCCGTCCCCGTGTTCAAATCCTGCTGTCGCCAACAATCCTCACCTCCCTAGTGCACGAATCAGTGCTAGGCGTGGAGTTTTACCAAACAAGAGATGTTCCTGAGCAACCACTCCGCTCGACTGATCTAAACCCGAATAATTGTTGCCACCAGCACCGACTAATCACTCTACATGGATGCAACAAGAGGGTGGGATTTGACCGACCAGACAAAGAGAATCACCAAATCAAAAACGTCGCCAAGGAACTTGAGCTCTGGATACTAATTTGCGAGGACCCAGATATGACCGAGGGGAATTTGGGACAAGAAATTGACTAATCAAGGGAACGAGCTAGAGTTTAAGGCTAGATCGAGAGGGCCATCCTATATTACTATAGCTATAAGGTATCGAGTTCCAGCCATTAGGCAATGGGCAATTCAATATGCTCCACACAAGCCATAACCCTACTTAAATAGGTAGCTCATTACTCACTACAATGATGAAGGTATAAACATGCATAACTATTGTATAACGGTAAAAGGGATCTGATGGCTTAGTGACGAGACCGGAAGGGGATCCTTGTGAGTCGTTGGATCAGATTGGGGCGATATTGCAAGAAGTGCTACACCTAACTGAAGAAAACATACAACTTCAAGTTTAGGTTCTCACCCTCCACACGTGATCTAGAGGTGACGAGAGTATCCGTCCCTCTCTCGTTGGCGCCCATCGCCGGTTCGTCCCTTCCCAGGTGACCCTATGAGCCAAGGAGGTGTGGCAGGCCTCGGTCCCTCGCGGGCTGGAGGGTTCCCATATTTTCCTTACGTAGTCTTCGTGTCATGGTCGGGGTGGCAAGGTGGCGGCCTCCTCGAGTAAGAATGATGTCCTTCGCGCCATTTTGTGCTCCGGTGATGTGCCCTAGCATCGGCAGAGGGTGCATGCGGGTATTTTTCTAGCGGATTTGCTTGGGTCCGGTTAGTGTTGGTCTACAACGAATCTGTATGATCATTTTGATCTGTGTTTTTCTTCATCAACGATATTTTGTTGCTCTTGTGCATTGGCCCTTTAGGGTCTAAGCACGACTACTTCTCGAGTGTCAACGACTAGCTAATTGTCCGTGCGTTGCAACGGGGCATACACATTCTAGTGGTTCAATACCAATTGTGTAAATCTTACACCCATCATATTATAGATTTTGTAAGATTTTATTTGAGTATGAGTTGGAAAGATAAGGAAAGTTTTGATTTGATTTGATTTGGTAATGTTTGATTTGATTTAGTTAAGGTTTTGGTAAGACTTGATTTGAATGCATGACATGGGGGAGAAGGAGTTGGACATGCGAACGTACAATCACAGATGAGGGAGGGACGATGATGACGACGCGCCCTCGGCTCGCTCGAGTGCTTGTCTCCACAAACTCGACCGTGATTTTTGATACTTCTAGGGATCTTTGTGCTTTATTGATCGGGGACTATTTTCATAAAAATAAAGCGTGGTCCATAATTTTCTGGATATTCTCAATATTTTTGATAGGGTTATTCTCGAACTATTGTGCTTGGAGGTATATTTTTATGTCCTCGGTGAAGTTTTTCTTCTTGTAGTGAAAGTTTTTTACTCGGACTTCACTTGCTTCTTGTATTTTTCATGTCCACAATTTGTATACACATGCCATTGGGATCGAGGCAGTCCATTTTCCAAACTTGAGAACAGTAACCGGAAAAGCTCAAAATGAGCATGAACAAACGTCATGTTGCATTTTCAGTGTCCTCAATGATTGAGAATTTGAGATGGCAAATGCCCCAAAGAATTACCAACAGAATTGGCGCATGCCTGTATGTATTGGATCTTAGCTGATCTATCAAAAGAATAAACTGAAAACTGGATACTGAGCATGAACTGAAAACTGAATATCACACAGAATGAGCATGAACTGAAAACTGAATACACAGAATGAGCATGAACAATGAGAGCATTGAATTATTCAGTACAACTTGAGATATGTTGCACTAACTGAACCAGCAATAACATCGATGTACCACCATGTCCTCAGAATAACTGGAACCAGCAATAACAAATCAAAGCCAAAAAAGCATAAAAGATAGCATGTCCAAACCAAAAAAATGTGTTGGTGTCAGGGAGCGACAACCACACTACTGTATCCCATCAACGTAAACACCCCAAACCCATCCCCATCAACTCATGCAGGCCTGCTTACTCCTCCTCGTCATCATCGTCGTGGAACCGGAGATGCTTCCCCTCCGGCACCGGCAGGCCCCTCAGCAGCGCGCCGTGCTCCGCCGCCGCGTTCTCCACCTCCTTCCTCTCCACGATCTCGTCGTCGCTGTTGTAGACGAACCGGGTGTGCCTGCCCTCGAATGGCGGCAGCCCAACCTTCTTCTTCTCCTCCTCCTCGAACACCGACATCTTGCTCATCCCCTCGCACAGATCATCAAAGCACTCGCTATCATCATCGTCGTCTTCCCAGTCCTCATCCTCGGTGTAGTACTCTCCTTCCGGCTCCTCCTCGGTATTGTACTCTTCTTCCAGCTCTCCCACGGTGTCAACACCGATCTCCTCCTCTTCCTTCTCCTCAGAGCTGACATTGACCTGGATGGACCAAACCGACGAGCTGTCGTCGTCAGCTGATCTGTCGCTGCTGCTCACGTGGAATGCCAGGGATGATCCATCCGTGGACTGGTCCGATTTCCCTGGGGAGTCGTCGAACACCAGCGCGCGGTTGGGCGGGGGATCAGCAATTGCCTGCACAAAAACAGCAGTGGCAACACAGCTCAAGCCCAGATGCAACAATAAAGCTGACGGCACGTGATCTGTTTAGGGCCTCCGATCGATCAATCGAGCAGGGAAACAGAATTAATCGGTTGCCGCTGTACGCTCTCTTCTCCGGCCTCCGTGACAGTCCCAAGTTAGGCTGCGGCACGTGACAAGCACAGGCAGGCCCGTTCATCCTGTTGTGCCGCCGCCGAAGGTAGACGAAGCGGACGGCGACACCAGCCGCTGCTCCCCGTCTCCATCAACACCAACAAATTAGATACTTGGAATTCGGGACTGGAGCTTGCCATGTAAAACTGTAGCATTACGAACACTACTCACACAACAACACTGCGTACCAATTTAGCTCGTGATGCCTGGGCGTCAATTCTAAATCCAACCTTAAGCAAGCTAGCACCTTCACAACTGTGAACTAATTATGAGAAATGGAAGCGGCACTAACTAGCACCATGTTCTCCCCCTCTGCAATGGCGACCAGCTCGGCAGCGCGACCGAAGGAGAGCAACGTGTTCTCCTACTCCCTCCCGTCCAGACCCGTGCCCACCGCAGCCCACCCACCGTGTCATCCCCAGCCTGCTGCGGCCCCACACCACCCTGCCAACGGCACGAATGGCAGCACCGGCAGCCTTCCTCTAGCCGCCCCTCGGGGTGTGGACATCCAGCAGAAGCAGCTGTGGGATCTACACTAATGAACTGCCAAAAGTGCCCCTGGCATCTGAATATACTACCTGAATTATGGCGTAGTATTGCTATATCTGGACCGTTGAACCACAAAAATAAATGGCTTAAAATATTTTGATGTACCGTAAAAGGTCTCATCAAAATTTATCAAGTAGTGTAGGACACAATAAACATCTTTGGTCTGCCTATCGTTAAGGGTATCATGTACCAGGCTATGCTACTCACAAATAGTACTACTGTAAAACACAAGGGATCAGGCTATGCAAACACATGGTTAATTTTACAGAATTGATATATCATGCGCAGCTCAACAAGTGATGATCAATACAATGCAAGGTTTGATCTTTGAGTTGTTGCACGGAGATAACTAAACATAAGAAGCAAAACAGAAATTGACAAAATCGATCTTTGAGTTGTTCACGGAGTTAAGACGGAGATCGGTACCTGCAGCTTAGGAATCAGTTCCTCCTGCTCGAGGACGCAGGGCAGCACGGACTCCCCACGGGCGGCGGAATCGGCCCAGAGCTGCGGCGTGTTGAACGGGGTGGGGGCGAGGAGCTGCGCCGGCGACCTGGTGACGCCGAGCAGCGCGTGGATGCGGACCGGCCTGATAGCGGCGGCGGCAGCGCCCTCCTCGTCGACCTTCTGCAGGAGCGTCTTGACCTGGCCGCGCAGCAGCGCCTCGCCAGAGCCGGGCGTGCAGCGGGGCCTGGGGCGGTTCTTGGCGCCAGCGGTGGCGGCCTGTGGGGTCCTGTCGGCGGCGTGGACGAGGCCGCCAGCGGCGAGGCCGACGATGGGGGAGTCGTTGGTGATGTCGTGCAGCGCGGCGCGCGGAGCGTCTCCTCCCTTGGCGGCGGCCTTCTTGGATCTGCTGCAGGTCACATCCGCGGCGGCACTCTTCTCTGCAGGGGGAGAATCGAATCCAAGAACTGCGATCAGCACAGGGATTTCCGAGTAGAAGTATCACGACGGGATCCATAAGCGATCTGGTAGGGAGCGAGGGAATTGCGGTCGATCGTGGGGGGGGGGGGGGGGGGGGGGAACTCACGGGCGGATGCGGCGGCGAGCGAGCGGGTGATCCTCCTGGTGGATAGCGGCGTCTCCATCGCTGGCTGGTTCTTGCGCGCGGAGACGACGAGATGGGGGCGCGCTTCACGTCGCTGAGGCTGAGAGACGCGAGGAGAGGAGGGAAGGCGGCGGCGGCGGCGGCGATGGCAGCAATCGAGGGTGGGGGAGGAGAGAGATGGGAGGCGGCTTTAAAGGATTTGAACGACGCTCGGAGTCGGGGTTGGACTTGGAGGAGAGTACAACGGTAATATGACCGTTGTCTCACGCGTCCGGAGAGAACGAGCCGTTGGTTTTGCCGTTGAGGAAGTCGCACGCGCGCTACGTGGGCCTGTAACCTACTACTACAGGCCCAGCTCGCTTGTGGGAGCGAGTACGTTCCGTCTACGGACGGATGTGCCTTGTTCGGTACGTACGGGCCACGCTGGACATATGGTCCCACATATCTTACTCGCTCTTGAGTGTAGTCGGTGCATCCAAGGCTGTTTGCACACAGACATGTCATTGTGTATACCCCGACATCGAGCGCGATACGCAAGACACGTCACCAAATGAGCCTTGTTGGGAGTGCGATGCGCAAGACACGCCGGTGAGGTCATTTGAGGACCCGAAGCCCCACACATCTGGAAAGGACCTTGTCAGGACACGTGGCGGCTATGAGTTGCTCTAGGTCGATCTGATCGCCTCTAGGACCTCGAGGTTCGCTGCTGTCGAACACGGAAACGAGAAAAAAAATAGGGTAAAGAAGAAAAAATAAAGGTAAAATGTGATAGATCTATTGATTCATTGTGTGTTGTTTAATAGGTCATCGCTTCTCATCTATATACGAGACAGATGAACTTTCCGTATAATAAAAATACGTGGATTACTATCCAAAACATCAAATATACCCTAACACGGACGCATAGGTCTGAAGGATTCCGGTTGCCAAATGTACCAGATAGCTCCCTTGCGTCGGTCCCTTGCGCCGGCCATGGAGATCTCGTACGATCTTGGACCAAAATGACTCCAACAACAAACTTGTCCTTCTCGACGAGACAAAAAAAAAACCTCATGCTCAACACTTCTCCATCCGAGGACATCTTAAGGTGTATTTGCGTGAGTAAAAAAGTATATTTTTTCCCATATCTAGTTTTTCGCGCACATCTTTAAAATGCTTCTGTTGTGTCCGGAGGGTGCCCGGAGATTCCCCATAGGCTCTGGACCAGCCTGGAGTGTTCAGGCACTTTCAGTGCAATCCACAGTTTTGGTTGTAACTTTTGCATAGAGCCTCATATTAAGATGATTCAAAAGCAAAATTGTTCGCATCAACGAGATGAAGAATTTTTATTTTAGTTACTTTTCCATTTGAGGTCATCTTAATTCCAGTTTTAGCCATGGATTTTTTGTGTCTCAATAGAGGCTCCTCTCCAACTCTTTTCGAGTGGCGTCATCAGCCAGAGTGGGGATTGGAGAGGAAGTCGGGCCGCCACTATGTACAATTTGTGTGGAACTAGGCATCCAATCATAGTTGCCTTAAGTACATTTGGCTTGTTGTCATACTAGAATTGTGACATGGCGCTCATGAGCTGCCCTTGTTGTCCCCTGCCCCTTCGCCCACTTGTCCTCCATTGTGGATGATGGCCGCTAGGGAGCGATCCGATGATGACTCCTGTAATAAGCTCGATGGATGGTCCCATGATTTAGAGGGATATCCCCTCTTCTTCCTCTCCCCTCACGGCCACCATGGTGGCGGAGATAGTGAAAGAGTGACGCCGAGCTCCAGATCCATGCTATTGGGTTGTGACGACTTAACATTGCCGATGAGGGATGGGTTACATTGCCCACTGATGTCCCCAATGGGCAACGATGGTCGACTATCGTCCGTGAAGACTTCACCCTATTGCCGAAGTGCAGTTTTTCGGAGAAATGTCGCTCCTCTTATTCCTCCTGGCCTAGATGTCGATAAGGAGGCACTCTCCCTCCTCCAACTACAGGCGGAGTGGTGGTCATGGATATAATCCTGACAATACTATGGGGGTAGGAATGTAGAGGCAATCGTATCTACTGAACGTGTAGATGAAGAGGTTGAGGGAGATGGTCTTCGAAGGCTCGTCGTCATACAAAGAGGAGGAAGACGACGATGACTTTGACACTGTTTTAGGCATGATCTTCAATGATGATGTTCGGCAGCCTAGGAGAGGATCACAGTTTGGTTGCATACACATCAACCTGATAGAGTGGAGGGTCATGCCAATATCTTGAGAGACCACTTTGACCCAAAGCCAACCTATCTGGAGAAGTACTTCCGCCGGTGCTTTTGGATGCACACAAGTCATTTTCTGGCCATTGCAAAGGCCGTTGAGAGATACGATGACTGGTTCAAGCTTCGGGGAAATGCATGCGGAGAGATAAGTGCAAGCCCTTTGATGAAGTGCATTAAGGCTGTTTGAGTCTTGGCATATGAGTGTTCAGCCGATGCAATTGATGCATATGTCTGCATTGGTGATGACACAATTGTGTAGGTTGTTCGAAGGTTCACTAAAGCAGGGATCGTTGTCTTTGGCCCGGAGTACTTGAGAGCACCAACCAAGGAAGACACCCAGAGGCTGATGACCGAGAGTGGAGCTAGAGGATGGTCAGGGATGCTTGTATCACTTGACTGTATGCACTAGACATGGAAGAATTGTCCTGCAGGGTGAAGGGTCAGTACAAAGACCACTGCAACGATCCAATGATCAATCTTGAGGCAGTTGCATCGAAGAATCTTTGGACATGGCATTCATTCTTTGGTTTGCATGGCTCTCACAGTGACTTAAATGTGCTGTCGAGATCACCATTGTTTTCTAGGCTTATTACACGTGAAGCTCCTGCTTGCAACTACTCGGTCAACGGGCACAACTACTCGATGGGTTACTCTTCTAGGCATCTATCCACCATGGGCCACCTTGGTCAAAACAATTCCGCGTCCAAAAGGTAACAAATATTCACTTTGCCCAATGTTAAGAAGCTGCTAGGAAAGATGTTGAGAGAGCCTTCGGTGTGCTGCAGAAGCGCTTTGCAATTGTTCGTGGCCCTGCCGAGTACTGGAGCTCCAAGGTTCTATGGAGGATCATGACTTGTTGCATCATATTGCATAACATGGTCATTGAAGATGAGAGGGATATGCCTGAGAACTTTTGGCACATCACCAATGGGACTCCAGTTGAGCCAGAATATGATATGAATAGGGTCCTGGCATTCTTTGAGGAGCATTGCAAGATCAAGAACCGACAAGTTCATGCTCAGCTCCAACAAGATCATATTGAGCATAACTGGTAACGTCTTAGCGAGTCCTAATTGTTCTATTCACATGCTATTTGTTACATTTAGAGCATTCGGCGTGTTTAAATTTGAATAATTCGGTTTGTAAACTATATTCGTGATTTGATTGAACATTCAAATTTATATTTAGTTTTTATATGTGTGCTAATATGTAGTTGCAATGTATACTACAATTGCAAAGTTTAGAAAAAAACAAAATTCACTTTGTTAAATATATCGGCTAGGTCCAGCCAAAACTTAGTGGAGTAAATATACTCCACTAAGTGTTCACTCCACCGGATACTCCACTATTTTTAGGTCGTCAGTTAGAAATGCCATAAGCACATGTAATAAGACGTACAATAATGACTAGTTGAAGTATTTATATAGAATAGATACTATATTGTCTTATATTCAACGGGTTAAGAATTTGCATCCATTTTTCAACCAGTTCCCTCAAACGGTTCCACATGTGTGTGCCCCCACGAATTTTCGGGTTGTTCTGGTGTAAAAAAGGACAGAAGGAGCGAGTCATGATGTTCTAGAACATGGAAAGCTTCGGTTTTGGGGACTTGGGATCATGTTGTTCATGTTTGAGAGTCAGATGAGGGTAGGACCAGGATAAGGAATAGATTTTTTTTATGGGAAGGCCTTGACAGCTAGCTTTATTGATCAATCAAATTTACATCATCCGCTAGAAATTTTACAATAAAATCAGGCGGTGCATCCACCCACAAGGATGGAGTGTTTGCACCACCCCAGCTAGCTAGCTCATGAGCAACACAATTTGATTCCCGATTGCAATGCTCGATAGTCACCTTCCCTTTGTCCCTGAGTAGAATTCTACACTCTTCGAAGATTGGAGCTGCCACCATAGCATGACCTTCATTCAGCCGAAGGCAATCCACCACAACAATATTGTCCATCCTCACCATTACGTTGCTGCACCCAAGATTCTGCAATAACTTTAGACCTTCGCGCAGTGCCGCCGCTTCTGCCGAAACCACATCTGTGACATGCAGCAGGTTGGCAGTAGTTGCTGCAATGAAACCTCCACGATTGTCCCTGACCACCGCTCCACACCCACCTGAGTGATCGCTTTCCTGGAAAGAAGCATCGCCATTTAGGATCTATTGGCATTAAAGCGCGATCAACCATTTGTTCAATCTAGGTGTATTCTTTGGCTTTCCCGATGCTCGTACGTAGTTTAGAGTTAAAGCATGGATTGCCATTGACGTTTTAACCGGTGAGGCTAAATCTTCTCCCCGTACGAACTGTCTTCTTTGCCACCACAAATACCAGCAAGTTGCAGCAATCAGTTCCGGTATTTCAATTGGGCCCGAATATGTCCGCTGATACGAGGAGTCACATAATAAGAACTCAATTACTCCCGCTCTGAGACGGTCAACCGAACTGGCTTCCGCTGTTTCATGTGCCATACCCAGAGCTGCCCACACTTCGCGAACTCTGGCACATTTAAATAGGGCGTGACTCACGTCCTCAGCTCCACGCTTGCAAAATTGGACACAGTACCAATGTGACGATTAGTCAAAACACTAAAGCATGGTATCGCATTATGTAGACACCTCCAAATAAAGATCTTTATCTTCCCTGGCAGTTTAAGGTTCCAAATCTTCCTCCACACCGGATGTGGTGCAGATCCGCTCTGGCAGTGACTCATCACTCCATCTTTGATATAGGTGTCTTCCCATTGTTTTATAATAGGCTGATCACACTAAAAAAATGCCATTCTTAGTCAAGTGCCACGCCACATAGTCCTCTGTAGCCTGTTGGTGTAGAGCAATTTGCAGTATGCGCTCAACATCTATATGCCAAAAGGTGTCTCTGATAAGTTGCTCGTCCCACTCGCCCGAAGATGGGTCAATAAGATCACTGACTTTCGATAGCAGTTGGTTGCCACAAACAGTGAGCACTTTCCTAGAAGCACTATTTGGGATCTAGTAATCACTCCAAATATTTATCTTTGTTCCATCCCCCACTCTCTAGATGCAGCCTTTCTTGAAGGTTTGGACTCCCGCCCAAATACTTTGCCAAACAAAAGACGATCCTTTCTTTAGTTCACAATTTAGTATGTCACCACTAGGGTAATATCTGGCTCTCATAACTCTAGCACAAAGTGAGTCAAAATTCTCAATCAACCTCCAACATTGCTTGGCCAACATAGCCAAGTTAAAACTGTGAATATCCCGGAACCCCATACCTCCTTTCTCCTTTGGCACACACATCTTCCACCATGCGAACCAATGCATTCTCTTGTGGTTTTCCTCATCTCCCCACTAGTACGGCGACATTGCATCAGTGATCTCCTTACAATTTTTTTCCGGGAATTTGAACACACTCATCGCGTATGTTGGGATGGCTTGGGCCACCGCTTTGAGAAGAGCTTCTTTGCCACCGAAGGATAGGGTTCTCTCCTTCCATCCATTGACCATGATCTGGATCCTTTCAATTAGATGGTGGAAGAAAGTAACTTTGTCTACACCAATCATGGACGGAAGGCCCAAATACTTATCAGAGAGAGACTCTGTCATAATGTTCAGTATCTGGCACACCTCAGCCTTAACTTCCACATCTGTATTCGGGCTAAAGAAAATGGAGCACTTCGCCCCACTCACGAGTTGTCCTGAGGCTGAACAATAATCATCTAATAATTATCTTAGGGTTTGTGCATTTGTAGGGTCTTCTCTCATCAAAACAAGAGAATCATCAGCAAATAACAAATGAGAAATGACAGGAGATTCGTGGCACACCTTTACTACATTCAAATTACCAGCAACTTCGTCGTGCGCAATTAAGGCCGATAAATCTTCAGCACATAGTAAGAATAGATACGGCGATAGCGGGTCTCCCTGCCGAAGACCTCTCATGGAAGTGAAAGGTAATGTCTCGTTTGAATTAAACCTTACTTTATACTCCACAGATGTGAAACATGCCATGATCATTTGGACCCATCTGCTAGCAAAACCAAGTCTGTTCAACATTGCCTCCAAAAATACCCACTCAACTCTGTCATAGGCTTTATGCATATCGAGTTTTACCGCACATGTCCCCACTTTGCCCTTTTTCCTCTTCTTCATTGTATGTAAGCACTCATATGCCACTATCACATTATTAGTGATGATACGGCCAAGTACAAATGCGCTTTGTGTTTCACTAATGATATCTGGAAGAAAAACTTTCAATCTTGAGGCTAACATCTTCGAGATCACTTTATACACAACATTACACAAACTTATAGGTCTGAACCGCGTGATCATCTCGGGGTTGTCAACCTTTGGAATAAGCACAATAGTAGTTGTATTCCACCCTTCTGGAATTACCCCAGTATTAACTGCTTGCAAAACTTCTTTCACCAAATCTTCCCCCAAAATAGGCCAGAATTTTTTATAGAAAATTGCGTGCAATCCGTCTGGCCCGGGAGCTTTCAGGTATCCTATAGAAAATAATGCTCTCTTCACCTCTTCTGCAGAATAAGGGGCCAACAGAGAATTATTCATATAACTCAAAACACAAGGTTTAAATTTATTTAAAACCTCTTCGTTCGGTACAGCGACCTCGGAAGAAAATAAATGCTGGAAATATTCGGAAATTAGTGCTCTCGTAGCATCATTATCCTCTACCCAGTTGTCGGCGTCCTGGGAACGGGGGTCATCATAGAACACTCAAGACCCTCGCGAGGGGCCAAGCCTCGCGAGGCGGACGACGCAAGACCTCCTCGGGGGAGGCCTCACTAGGCTGGCTCGCTAGGAGCGGAGAGATCAAGGCGAGGGGCACCTCGCAAGGTTCCTGTGACGCAAGCCATGACGACCAAGGCTAGGCGGGCGCCAGCGCGCAGTGTACTCGTTTCCTCTTTGGTGCTAAAGAGGCAAGCGCAGGCGAGGAGTCCCGAGGCACCAGGCAAAGGTTTCCATATCGGTGCAACAAGACCAAGACCATCAAGACGGCAGGACTGAGGTCACCATGGAGCCCACGACGGCGTCACCACCAGAGCCTTTGGCAGGCGAAGACCACCTTTAGTCAGGATAACTTGTACTGGTTGTCTCCCTTCAAATTTGGCTGTTGTTGGATCCCTTCCCATCTACATTTGGGAAGAGGACCAGGGCCTCTATAAATAGGACTAGCCACCATAGTAAGAGGACCACCCCGAGTCGTCCAAGAGCAGTCGCCCGTTCTGCGCCTTCCACAACGTACACAGCCACAACACCAACGATTGTCAAGAGCTCAGGGCCATTCTAGATGGATGCTTTGGTCGACGCCCCGAGCGCAACGACCGGGGCTATGGCCGAGGAGGAGGAGGAGGTGGTGGAGGACGCTGGGACGATCGCGGCCCCCGCCAGGAGTGGCGCGACTGGCCTCGTGAGGACCGCTAGCAGGACCAGCCTCGTGAGGGTGCATGGAAGGACTAGCCTCGCGAGGACCACCCTTAGGGCAATGCTGGACTGCCTCCACTGCCGCCACCACCAAGAAGGAATGACGACCACCATCAGGACGATGGGGGCTGGGGGCTTCCAGGAGCCACGTGCTATCGCCTGCATCTTGGGCGGAGCTCAGGCCCCAGCATCCCAGCGCTCTTCAAGCAGTTTGCTCCCGAGGTGCACGCGACTCTTCCCAGGCTCGAGGCCACACACCCGCTCAGGTGGTCCAAGTGCGCCATCACCTTCAGCTCGTCAGACCAGCTCAAGAGCGCGTCGATTGTCGGCGCCCTCCCGATGATGTGCTCGCCCGTCATCATCAACGTCCAAGTCACTGCTACCTCTTGAGCACTGCGTTGGTTTTCCCTTGAAGAGGAAAGGGTGATGCAGCAAAGTAGCGTAAGTATTTCCCTCAGTTTTTTAGAACCAAGGTATCAATCCAGTAGGAGGCCATACGCAAGTCCCTCGTACCTACACAAACAAATAAGAACCTTGCAACCAACGCGATAAAGGGGTTGTCAATCCCTTCACGGCCACTTGCAAAAGTGAGATCTGATAGAGATGATAAGATAATATTTTGATATTTTTATGATAAAGATTAAAAGTAAAGAAAGCAAAATAAACGGCGACAGAAATAGCTCGTTGACGGGAGATTAATATGATGGAGAATAGACCCAGGGGCCATAGGTTTCACTAGTGGCTTCTCTCAAGATAGGATAAGTATTACGGTGGGTGAACAAATTACTGTCGAGCAATTGATAGAAAAGTGCATAATTATGAGAATATCTAGGCATGATCATGTATATAGGCATCACGTCCGCGACAAGTAGACCGACTCCTGCCTGCATCTACTACTATTACTCCACACATCGACCGCTATCCAACATGCATCTAGAGTATTAAGTTCATAAGAACAGAGTAACGCATTAGGTGAGATGACATGATGTAGAGGGATAAACTCAAGCAATAGGATATAAACCCCATCTTTTTATCCTCGATGGCAACAATACAATACGTGTCGCTTCCCCTACTGTCACTGGGATCGAGCACCGCTTGATTGAACCCAAAGCTAAGCACTTCTCCCATTGCAAGAAAGATCAATCTAGTAGGCCAAACCAAACTGATAATTCGAAGAGACTTGCAAAGATAACCAATCATACATAAAAGAATTCAGAGAAGATTCAAATATTGTTCATAGATAATCTTGATCATAAACCCACAATTCATCGGATCTCGACAAACACACCGCAAAAAGAGTTACATCGAATAGATCTCCAAGAAGATCGAGGAGAACTTTGTATTGAGATCCAAAGAGAGAGAAGAAGCCATCTAGCTAATAACTATGGACCCGAAGGTCTGTGGTAAACTACTCACACATCATCGGAGAGACTATGGTGTTGATGTAGAAGCCCTCCGTGATCGATGCCCCTCCAGCAGAGCGCCGGAAAAGGCCCCAAGATGGGATCTCACGGGTACAGAAGGTTGCGGCGGTGGAATTAGGTTTTCGTGGTGCTCCTCGATGGTTTCAGGGTACGTAGGTATATATAGGAGGAAGAAGTAGGTCGGTGGAGCTACGAGGGGCCCACGAGGGTGGAGGGCGTGCCCAGGGGGGTAGGCGCTCCCCCTGCCTCGTGGCCTCCTCGTATGTTTCTTGACGTCCACTCCAAGTCCTCTGGATCACGTTTGTTCCAAAAATCACGCTCCCGAACGTTTCATTCTGTTTGGACTCCGTTTGATATTCTTTTTCTGCGAAACACTGAAATAGGCAAAAAAACAGCAATTTGCACTGGGCCTTGGGTTAATAGGTTAGTCCCAAAAATAATATAATAGTGTATAAATAAGCCCATTAAACATCCAAAATAGAATATATAATAGCATGGAGCAATCAAAAATTATAGATACGTTGGAGACGTATCAGTCACCAAGACCCTCATTGACGGCGGCGCAGGGCTTAACATCTTGTCCGTCGAGACATTCGACAACCTCCAAGTGCCATACGATCAGCTGTAGCCTACCAAGCCCTTCTCAGGAGTGACCGATGGCTCCACCACCCCAATAGGGCAAGTCCACCTCTCTGTCACCTTCGGCCAGCGCGACAACTACTGCACCGAGCTCATCAACTTCGACGTCACCCACATCCGTCTGCCGTACAACACCATCCTTGGGTACCCAACATTAGCCAAATTCATGGCAGTGACCCACCACGGCTACAACGTCCTCAAGATGCCAGGAAGCGGCAGAATCATCACGGTCCCCTGCGAAGAAAGAGATGCGGTGTGTGCGCCTTCCAAGCCGCAGCAATCGAAGACCCTGACAGCGAGGGCGTCCAGTACCTTCCTGAGTCCATCCCCAAGAAGAAGAAGCAACTACTCCGCACAGGGCCTCAGGAGAGCAGCGTCTTCGGCGATGCCGCCTTAGGATCAGCGCTCGCACGTGGGCCGCTGATACGTCTCCAACGTATCTATAATTTTTGATTGCTCCATGCTATATTATCTTCTGTTTTGGACATTATTGGGCTTTATTATTCACTTTTATTTTATTTTTGGGACTAACCTATTAACCGGAGGCCCAGCCTAGAATTGCTGTTTTTTTGCCTATTTCAAAGTTTCGCAAAAAAGGAATATCGAACGGAGTCCAAACGGAATGAAACCTTCGGGAACGTGATTTTTGGAACGAACAAGATCTAGGAGACTTGGACCCCACGTCAAGCAACCAACAGGGAAGCCACGAGGTAGGGGGCGCGCCTACCCCCTAGGGCGCGCCCTCCACCCTCGTGGGCCCCCTGTTGCTCCACCGACGTACTCCTTCCTCCTATATATACCTACGTACCCCCAAACGACCAGATACGGAGCCAAAAACCTAATTCCACCACCGCAACCTTCTGTACCCACGAGATCCCATCTTGGGGCCTGTTCCGGAGCTCCGCCAGAAGGGGAATCAATCACGGAGGGCTTCTACATCAACACCATAGCCTCTCCGATGAAGTGTGAGTAGTTTACCTCAGACCTTCGGGTCCATAGTTATTAGCTAGATGGCTTCTTCTCTCCTTTTGGATCTCAATACAATGTTCTCCCCCTCTCTCGTGGAGATCTATTCGTTGTAATCTTCTTTTGCGGTGTGTTTGTTAAGACCGATGAATTGTGGGTTTATGATCAAGTTTATCTATGAACAATATTTGAATCTTCTGAATTCTTTTATGTATGATTGGTTATCTTTGCAAGTCTCTTCGAACTATCAGTTTGGTTTGGCCTACTAGATTGATCTTTCTTGCAATGGGAGAAGTGCTTAGCTTTGGGTTCAATATTGCGGTGTCCTTTCCCAGTGACAGTAGGGGCAGCAAGGCACGTATTGTATTGTTGCCATCGAGGATAACAAGATGGGGTTTATATCATATTGCATGAATTTATCCCTCTACATCATGTCTTCTTGCTTAAGGCGTTACTCTGTTCTTATGAACTTAATACTCTAGATGCATGCTGGATAGCGGTCGATGTGTGGAGTAATAGTAGTAGATGCAGGCAAGAGTCGGTCTACTTGTCTCGGACGTGATGCCTATATACATGATCATACCTAGATATTCTCATAACTATGCTCAATTCTGTCAATTGCTTAACAGTAATCCATTCACCCACCGTAAAATACTTATGCTCTTGAGAGAAGCCACTAGTGAAACCTATGGCCCCCGGGTCTATCTTCATCATATTAATCTTCCAACACTTAGTTATTTCTGTTGTCTTTTACTTTGCTTTTATTTTACTTTGCATCTTTATCATAAAAATACCAAAAATATTATCCTATCAGATCTCACTCTCGTAAGTGACCGTGTAGGGATTGACAACCCCTTATCGCGTTGGTTGCGAGGATTTATTTGTTTTGTGTAGGTGCGAGGGACTCGCGCGTAGCCTCCTACTGGATTGATACCTTGGTTCTCAAATACTGAGGGAAATACTTATGCTACTTTGCTGCATCACCCTTTCCTCTTCAAGGGAAAACCAACGCAGTGCTCAAGAGGTAGCAAGAAGGATTTCTGGCACCGTTGCCGGGGAGGCTTACGCGAAGTCAAGTCAAGATTTGACTCTTGACAACGAGCCATTTCTGGCGTCGTTGCTGGGGAGGCTTACACGAAGTCAAGTCAAGATTTGACTCCTGACAACGAGCCATTTCTGGCGCCGTTGCCGGGGAGGTCTATGCAAAAGTCAACATACCAAGTACCCATCACAAACCCTTATCTCCCGCATTACATTATTTGCCATTTGCCTCTCATTTTCCTCTCCCCCACTTCACCCTTGCCGTTTTATTCGCCCTCTCTTTTCCGTTCGCCTCTTTTTCGCTTGCTTTTTGTTTGCTCGTGTGTTGGATTGCTTGTTTGTCACGATGGCTCAAGATAATACCAAATTGTGTGACTTTACCAATACCAACAATAATGATTTCCTTAGCACTCCGATTGCTCCTCTTACCAATACTGAATCTTGTGAAATCAATGCTGCTTTGTTGAATCTTGTCATGAAAGATCAATTCGCCGGCCTTCCTAGTGAAGATGCCGCTACTCATCTAAATAGCTTCGTTGATTTGTGTGATATGCAAAAGAAGAAAGATGTGGACAATGATATTGTTAAATTGAAGCTATTTCCTTTTTCGCTTAGAGATCGTGCTAAAGCTTGGTTTACGTCTTTGCCTAAAAATAGTATTGATTCTTCGAACAAGTGCAAAGATGCTTTTAGCTCTAAGTATTTTCCTCCCACTAAGATTATCTCTCTTAGAAACGATATTATGAATTTTAAGCAACTTGATCATGAACATGTTGCACAAGCTTGGGAGAGAATGAAATTAATGATACGTAATTGCCCTACTCATGGTTTGAATTTGTGGATGATTATACAAAATTTTTATGCCAGATTGAATTTTGCTTCTAGAAATCTTTTAGATTCGGCCGTGGGAGGCACTTTTACGGAAATCACTTTAGGAGAAGCTACTAAACTCCTAGGTAATATTATGGTTAATTATTCTCAATGGCACACTGAAAGATCTACTAATAAAAAAGTGCATGCGATAGAAGAAATTAATGTTTTGAGTGGAAAGATGGATGAACTTATGAAATTATTTGCTACTAAGAGTGTTTCTTCTGATCCTAATGATATGCCTTTGTCTACTTTGATTGAGAATAATAATGAATCTATGGATGTGAATTTTGTTGGTAGGAATAATTTTGGTAACAACGCGTATAGAGGAAACTTTAATCCTAGGCCTTATCCTAGCAATTCCTCTAATAATTATGGTAATTCCTACAACAACTCTTAAGGAAATTTTAATAAGATGCCCTCTGAATTTGTGACTAGTGTTAAAGAGTTTATGAATTCGCAAAAGAATTTCAATGCTTTGCTTGAAGAAAAATTGCTTAAAGTTGATGAATTGGCTAGGAACGTTGATAGAATTTCTCTTGATGTTGATTCTTTGAAACTTAGATCTATTCCACCTAATAATGATATCAATGAGTCTCTCAAAGCTATGAGAGTTTCCATTGATGAGTACAAAGAAAGAACCGCTAGGATGCGTGCTAAGAAAGATTGTTTTATGAAAGCGTGTTCTTCAAATTTCTATGAAAATAAAGATGAAGATCTAAAAGTTATTGATGTGTCCCCCATTAAATCTTTGTTTTGCAATATGAATCTTGATAATGATGGGACTGAATATGATCCACCTTTACCTAGAAGGCGGTCCTAAAATTCGGAGTTTTTAAATCTTGGTGCTAAATTTGATAAAAGTGGGATTGAAGAAATCAAAACATTAGATATTAATGAACCCACTATTTTGGATTTCAAGGAATTTGATTATGATAATTGTTCTTTAATAGATTGTATTTACTTGTTGCAATCCATGCTAAATTCTCCTCATGCTTATAGTCAAAATAAAGCTTTTACCAAACATATCGTTGATGCTTTGATGCAATCTTATGAAGAAAAACTTGAGTTGGAAGTTTCTATCCCTAGAAAACTTTATGATGAGTGGGAAACTACTATTAAAATTAAGATTAAAGATCATGAATGCTATGCTTTGTGTGATTTGGGTGCTAGTGTTTCCACGATTCCAAAGACTTTATGCGATTTGCTAGGTTTCCGTGATTTTGATGATTGCTCTTTAAACTTGCACCTTGCGGATTCCACTATTAAGAAACCTATGGGAAGAATTAATGATGTTCTTATTGTTGCAAATAGGAACTATGTGCCCTTAGATTTTATTGTTCTTGATATAGATTGCAATCCTTCATGTCCTATTATTCTTGGTAGACCTTTCCTTAGAACGATTGGTGCAATTATTGATATGAAGGAAGGGAATATTAGATTCCAATTTCCATTAAAGAAAGGCATGGAACACTTCCCTAGGAAGAAAATAAAATTACCATATGAATCTATCATGAGAGCCACTTATGGATTGCCTACCAAATATGGCAATACCTAGATCTATCCTTACTTTTATGCCTAGCTAAGGGCGTTAAACGATAGCGCTTGTTGGGAGGAAACCCAATTTTATTTGTAGGTTTTGTTTTTTTTGCTTCTGTTTAGGAATAAATATTTGATCTAGCCTCTGGTTAGATGTGTTTTTATGTTTTAATTAGTGTTTGTGCCAAGTTAAACCTATAGGATCTTCTTGGATGATAGTTATTTGATCTTGCTGTAATTTCCAGAAACTTTCTGTCCACGAAAATAATTGTTAAAAATCACCAGCACGTGATAAAATACTGATTCCAATTGCTGCTGATCAATAAACACATTTCCTAGGTCTTCCTATTTTGCATGATTTTTTGGAGTTCCAGAAGTTTGCGTTAGTTACAGAATACTACAGACTGTTCTGTTTTTGACAGATTCTGTTTTTCGTGTGTTGTTTGCTTATTTTGATGAATCTATGGCTAGTAAAAGATTTTATAAACCATAGAGAAGTTGGAATACAGTAGGTTTAACACCAATATAAATAAAGAATGAGTTCATTACAGTACCTTGAAGTGGTCTTTTGTTTTCTTTCGCTAAAGGAGCTCACGAGATTTTCTGTTAAGTTTTGTGTTGTGAAGTTTTCAAGTTTTGGGTAAGAGATTTGATGGATTATGGAACAAGGAGTGGCAAGAGCCTAAGCTTGGGGCTGCCCATGGCACCCCCAAGATAATCTAAGGATACCAAAAAGGCAAAGCTTGGGGATGCCCCGGAAGGCATCCCCTCTTTCGTCTACTTCCATCGGTAACTTTACTTGGGGCTATATTTTTATTCACCACATGATCTGTGTTTTGCTTGGAGCGTCTTGTATGATTTGAGTCTTTGTTTGTTAGTTTACCACAATCATCCTTGCTGTACACACCTTTTTAGAGAGTCACACTTGATTCAGAATTTATTAGAATACTCTATGTGCTTCACTTATATCTTTTGAGCTATATAGTTTTGCTCTAGTACTTCACTTATATCTTTTAGAGCACGGTGGTGGATTTGTTTTATAGAAACTACTGATCTCTCATGCTTCACTTATATTATTTTGAGAGTCTTAAAATAGCATGGCAATTTGCGTCAATTAATATCATGAAAAGTTTGATGCTTGATAATTGTTTTGAGATATAAAGGTGGTAATATCATAGTTTTGCTAGTTGAGTAATTGTGGAATTGAAAAATACATGTGCTGGAGTTTGTGATTCCCGTAGCATGCACGTATGATGAACCGTTATGTAACGAAGTCGGAGCATGAAGTATTTGTTGATTGTCTTCCTTTGTGTGGCGGTCGGGATCGCGCGATGGTTAACTCCTACCAACCCTTCCCCTAGGATCATACGTAGTAGTACTTTGCTTCGAGGGCTAATAAATTTTTGCAATAAGTATATGAGTTCTTTATGACTAATGTGAGTCCATGGATTATATGCACACTTACCTTTCCGCAATTTTCTAGCCTCTTCGGTACCACGCATTGCCCTTTCTCACCTTGAGAGTTGGTGCAAACTTCGCCGGTGCATCCAAACCCCGTGATATGATACGCTCGTTCACACATAAACCTCCTTATATCTTCCTCAAAACAGCCACCATACCTACCTATCATGGCATTTCCATAGCCATTCCGAGATATATTGCCATGCAACTTTCCACCGTTTCATTTATCATGACATACTCCATCATTGTCATATTGCTTTGCATGATCATGTAGTTGACATTGTATTTGTGGCAAAGCCACCGTTCATAATTCTTTCATACATGTCGCTCTTGATTCATTGCATAACCCGGTACACCGCCGGAGGCATTCATATAGAGTCATATTTTGTTCTAAGTATTGAGTTGTAATTCATGAGTTGTAAGTAAATAAAAGTGTGATGATCATCATTATTAGAGCATTGTCCCAAGTGAGGAAAGGATGATGGAGACTATGATTCCCCCACAAGTCGGGATGAGACTCCGGACTAAATAAAAAAATGAGAGAAAAAGAGAGAAGGGACAACGTTACTATCCTTTTACCACACTTGTGCTTCAAAGTAGCACCGTGATCTTCATAATAGAGAGTCTCTCATTTTGTCACTTTCATATACTAGTGGGAAATTTCATTATAGAACTTGGCTTGTATATTCCAATGATGGGCTTCCTCAAAGTCTTCGTGAGCAAGCAAGTTGGATGCACACCCACTTAGTTTCTTTTTGAGCTTTCATACACTTATAGCTCTAGTGCATCCGTTGCATGGCAATCCCTACTCCTCGCATTAACATCAATTGATGGGCATCTCCATAGCCCGTTGATTAGCCATGTGAGACTTTCTCCTTTTTTGTCTTCCCACATAACCCCTACCATTTATACCTTATTCCACCATAGTGATATATCCATGGGTTGTGCTCATGTATTGCGTAAGAGTTGAAAAGGCTGAAGCGCATTAAAAGTATGAACCAATTGCTTGGCTAAAACCGGGGTCGTACATGATATGAATATTTTGTGTGGGGAAGATGGAGCATAACCAGACTATATGATTTTGTAGGGATAACTTGCTTTGGCCATGTTATTTTGATAAGACATAATTGCTTAGTTAGTATACTTGAAGTATTATTGTTTTTATGTCAACATTAAACTTTTATCTTGAATCATATCGAATCTGAACATTCATGCTACAATAAGAAGAATTACATTGAAATTATGCCAAGTAGCATTCCATATCAAAAATTATCTTTTTTATCGTTTACCTATTCGAGGACGAGCAGGAATTAAGCTTGGGGATGCTTGATACGTCTCCAACGTATCTATAATTTTTGATTGCTCCATGCTATATTATCTTCTGTTTTGGACATTATTGGGCTTTATTATTCACTTTTATATTATTTTTGGGACTAACCTTTAACCGGAGGCCCAGCCCAGAATTGTTGTTTTTGCCTATTTCAGAGTTTCGCAAAAAAGGAATATCAAACGGAGTCCAAACGGATTGAAACCTTTGGGAACGTGATTTTTGGAACGAACAAGATCCAGGAGACTTGGACCCTACATCAAGCAACCAACAGGGAAACCACGAGGTAGGGGGGGCGCGCCTACCCCCTTAGGGTGCGCCCTCCACCCTCGTGGGCCCCTTGTTGCTCCACCGACATACTCCTTCCTCCTATATATACCTACGTACCCCCAAACGATCAGATACGGAGCCAAAAACCCAATTCCACCACCGCAACCTTCTGTATCCACGAGATCCCATCTTGGGGCCTGTTTCGAAGCTCCGCCGGAAGGGGAATCAATCACGGAGGGCTTCTACATCAACACCATAGCCTCTCCGATTAAGTGTGAGTAGTTTACCTCAGACCTTCGGGTCCATAGTTATTAGCTAGATGGCTTCTTCACTCTTTTTGGATCTCAATACAATGTCCTCCCCCTCTCTCGTGGAGATCTATTCGATGTAATCTTCTTTTGCGGTGTGTTTGTTGAGACCGATGAATTGTGGGTTTATGATCAAGTTTATCTATGAACAATATTTGAATCTTCTGAATTCTTTTATGTATGATTGGTTATCTTTGCAAGTCTCTTCGAACTATCAGTTTGGTTTGGCCTACTAGATTGATCTTTCTTGCAATGGGAGAAGTGCTTAGCTTTGGGTTCAATCTTGCGGTGTCCTTTCCCAGTGACAGTAGGGGCAGCAAGGCACGTATTGTATTGTTGCCATCGAGGATAACAAGATGGTTTTTTTATCATATTGCATGAGTTTATCCCTCTACATCATGTCATCTTGCTTAAGGCGTTACTCTGTTCTTATGAACTTAATACTCTAGATGCATGCTGGATAGCGGTCCATGTGTGGAGTAATAGTAGTAGATGCAGGCAGGAGTCGGTCTACTTGTCTCGGACGTGATGCCTATATACATGATCATACCTATATATTCTCATAACTATGCTCAATTATGTCAATTGCTTAACAGTAATTCGTTCACCCACCGTAAAATACTTATGCTCTTGAGAGAAGCCACTAGTGAAACCTATGGCCCCCGGGTCTATCTTCATCATATTAATCTTCCAACGCTTAGTTATTTCCGTTGCCTTTTACTTTGCTTTTATTTTACTTTGCATCTTTATCATAAAAATACCAAAAATATTATCCTATCATATCTATCAGATCTCACTCTCGTAAGTGACCGTGTAGGGATTGACAACCCCTTATCGCGCTGATTGCGAGGATTTATTTGTTTTGTGTAGGTGCGAGGGACTAGCGCATAGCCTCCTACTGGATTGATACCTTGGTTCTCAAAAACTGAGGGAAATACTTACGCTACTTTGCTGCATCACGCTTTCCTCTTCAAGGGAAAACCAACGCAGTGCTCAAGAGGTAGCAGCCGCCTCCCTCCCTCTCATAGGAAGGCGCGCCCGATGCCCTCCTCGGGCGAGGCTCGGGGGCTCTCTTTTGGAGGGCCTCAGACCTAGCCAACATCACGAGGGAGGCGCTCGGGCACCACGTGGAGGTGTGCTTTGCGGCACGTTTCCCTCAGGAGGGCACTAGGCGAGGAGCACCCGGCGCTCAAGAGTTCATCGTCGAGACCACACAGGAGCTTCAAGAAGCAAGGACCATGCGCGGCGACTGCCGCCCACCTGGTGCAGCTCCCCATCATGGCGAGGATGGCAGGCTGCGCGTCTGCATCGACATCCCAGGGCTCAACATGGTCACATCTTAGGAGTGCTTCCAGCCTTCGCGCGTTGGGCGGTGCGAGGGTCCACCTCACAGCTATGTCCGCATGTCGTTTGGCCTGCCGAGCATGGCAGCCGCCTTCCTGCGCAACCTACAGAGCATCCTGGCAACTCAGGAGGCCAGGCATCATGCAGTCCTGGCGGAGATGGAGACGGTCCTCAAGGAACCACCTGAGTCCCCAGAGCCTCCCGAGGCTCAGGGTCTTGGCGGCTCATGAGGAGCGGCCTCTTCAGCGCGCACCTTCACCCCAACGCTCCTTCGACAACGGAACCAGGTGACATTTTCCAAGTTTACTCAACTGGGAGTGCCCCTCGGGCTGCATCATTCCCAGGTCGCGTGGGCCTGTCCCTGCGGCATGTATCCTTTCGCATTTCTAGCCTACTCTACTGGGGGCGCCCCTCGGGCTGCATCATCCCCAGGCCGCTCGGGTCTGTCCCAGTGGCATGTATCGTTCTTGCATCTATCTAAGCTAGCTGGTTCCCATGCATGAGTTGTTTATAGTCATCACTTGCTTGATTGTCACTCACCGCGGCCGCCCGCGTCGCCGATCGGCCCCTTGCTCATCCCACAACGGGGGCTACTCATGCTGGCACGACGCTTGTGCCCGGGTCCGTCCCTGCAGCGCTGACAAATCTGAGCGGTCGAGCTCTGGCTCGCGGCGCGCCCGCGCACGTCACCTCACCGGGCCCTCAAGTGCCTTCACCTTCTTGCGGAACGACCAGTCGCAGACCGGCAAGCGTGGTTGCAATTTGTACCCCTCCTCATGCTAACCTGCAGGAACCTCCCGAGGGCGATAGCAGGCGGCACCGCGAGCTCCTTCCTTTCCCATGAAATTCGCTTGCGCGTTGAAAGGGGGGCTCCTGAGCATCGCGACTCAGGAGCTCTTACTGGCTCTCCAGCCCCACCCCCTGCCCTTGACCATGGCATCGCGACCTGGCATACCAGCGGCGACTGAGCTCGCTTGATGGCCGGGACCCGAGGACGTAGAGCACACGGAAGAGCGTGGAGAAGAGGGGGAGACTCGCACGGGCCTAACCTGGCTACACTACGGTCGCTGACGCACAAGGAGTCCGGCGCTATGCATGGAACGACTCTGGACCACTAAGATAAGTTTCACACCCGGGTCAGCCGAGCGCTGCGGCATAGGATTCCCATCTCTTGCAGCCCTCTTACGGCGACGTCGCCTCCCTTTCCCACCTTTAGGTAGCTGCTTGCATGCTAAAGGGGACTTCTTGAGCATCGTGCTTCAGGAGCTCTTACTGGACCTCGGGCCGCTCACCTCCTGGCCTTGACCACGGCATCGCGACCTGGCATACCAGCGACGGCTGCAGCCTGCCTGGGGACCGGGACCTGTCGGCCTAGAGCACCAAGCTACCGTGAAGTTGGAAAGAGGAGACCGAGCCGAAGCAGGACATGCATTCGTAAATCTTCATAATAAGGACGATATCAACAAAAGGCATTACAGACCCTTTACACGCCCCCCACGGGGTTCGTCTCGATTCCTCGTAGGGAACAAAAGAAGGAGGTTTCTAGGAGCCCTATCTACACGCGCCAACACCACCGACGCCATCATCAACAGTGGGCCACGGGAGGCCGGCGCCAACCCCATCCAGATCAGCGACGGCGGCGGCCGGACTCTGCGGCTGCGCTCCGGGCACGGCGTGAGCTCGGGGGCATGTAGCTGTTGTCGCTCGTCTCCGGAGTCTCGTAGGGCTCGGGAGAGTCGCTGGACTCCCAAGCGCCACCGCTGCTGCTGGAGGAACCGCCGGCAAGGCCAGCAGCGGGCCTTGCCCCTGCCGCAGCGCCGTCCCGACGACCCCCTCCAGGGCAGCACTCCAGGCGGCGTCCTTCCGCGTCAAAGACCTTGAAGAACATCGTGGGGGTGCCATCGTACTCGAAGTGGATGGCGAGGGCGCCCTCCGTACGGCAAACTCGGGCGACCTCACCCCAGCCGCGAGTCATGAAGATCTTGCCCGGGGAGACGGCCTCAACCTCCACCCCTGTCGCTGGGGCATCGCACTCGGCGTGCTGCAGCCAAAGCTCGAGGGGACCCCTCAGCGGCATCTCGGCGGAGAAGATCCGTGGGAAGCGAATCCAATTGCACGGAGGCATCGCCGCCCACATCACGAGTTCGCGCGAGGAGCCCTCGGTGTGGGTTCCTGGGGCGATGGCGCGCGCCACCACGGCGCGGCGACCACGGCCGCGACGTGGACGGCGCTGGTCACTGCCTCTGCCTCCGGAGCCCTCGGCCTGGGCATACAAGGGCAGCGGATACCCGGGGGGAGGCCGCTCACACCAAGGCCTCGACACCTCCGACCTCACGACTACATCGCGACGGCGGGCCAGCCTATTCTTCGGCGGAAGCGGACCCGGCACGTCGCGGGGGGCTTTTCCCTTTTCTGCGGCTGAGAATCTCCGAATCGGCGCCATGGGAGTCGCTGCGAGCGATGAAGCAAGGGAGGAGAAGCGAGCGGAGCAGGAAGAGATGGGCGACGGGGGCTCCGCCCCCTCCTCATTTATAGCAGGGGAAGGCCAACCGGCGACCCCCACGATCACAGGTAATGATGGTTTTCTCTGCATGCATCAGGGACTCGTCAAGTCAGGCAGTTGCTGAGGCAGCGTGGGGAAGCGGAGACGCCCACGTCCCATCAATCGCCATGCGTCAACTAAGGCCGCAGGCTGTTGGGGCCCACGGCGCTCCGCACTTGCCCCTTGGCTTCGCCTCGAAGCCAAGTCCGAGCGCGCCTTGGGCCCGCGAGCTACTGTCGGCGTCCTGGAAACGGAGGTCCCCAGACTTGCCTGCCCGCGGCCCACGGCTTGGCTCGACCAGCGGCCCTGTACGGCCCATCTTCATCAGAGAACACTCAAGACCCTCGCGAGGGGCCAAGCCTCACAAGGCGGGCGACGCAAGACCTCCTCGGGGGCGGCCTCACTAGGCTAGCTCGTGAGGGGCAGAGAGATCAAAGCGAGGGGCACCTCGCGAGGTTCATGTGACGCAAGCCATGATGACCAAGGCCAGACGGGCGCCAGCGCGCGCAGTGTACTCATTTCCTCATTGGTGCTAAAGAGGCAAGCGCAGGCGAGGAGTCCTGAGGCATCAGGCAAAGGTTTCCATATCAGTGCAACAAGACCAAGACCAGCATGACGGCAGGACGGAGGTCACCATGGAGCCCAGGACGGCGTCACTGCTACCTCTTGAGCACTGCATTGGTTTTCCCTTGAAGAGGAAAGGGTGATGCAGTAAAGTAGCGTAAGTATTTCCCTCAGTTTTTGAGAACCAAGGTATCAATCCAGTAGGAGGCCACGCTCAAGTCCCTCGCACCTACACAACAAATAAAAACCTCGCAGCCAACGCAATAAAGGGGTTGTCAATCCCTTCACGGTCACTTACGAAAGTGAGATGTGATAGATATGATAAGATAATATTTTTGGTGTTTTTATAAGAAAGATGCAAAGTAAAATAAAAGGCAATAAAAATAGCTAAGTGTTGGAAGATTAATATGATGGAAAATGGACCCGGGGGCCATAGGTTTCACTAGTGGCTTCTCTCAAGAGTATAAGTATTACGGTGGGTGAACAAATTACTGTTAAGCAATTGATAGAATTGAGCATAGCTATGAGAATATCTGGGTATGATCATGTATATAGGCATCACGTCCGTGACAAGTAGACCGACTCCTGCCTGCATCTACTACTATTACTCCACACATCGACCGCTGGCCAGCATGCATCTAGAGTATTAAGTTCAAAAGAACAGAGTAATGCTTTAAGTAAGGTGACATGATGTAGAGGGATAAACTCATGCAATATGATATAAACCCGATCTTGTTATCCTCGATGGCAACAATATAATACGTGCCTTGCTGCCCCTGCTGTCTCTGGGAAAGGACACCGCAAGATTGAACCCAAAGCTAAGCACTTCTCCCATTGCAAGAAAGATCAATCTAGTAGGCCAAACCAAACTGATAATTCTAAGAGACTTGCAAAGATAACCAATCATACATAAAAGAATTCAGAGAAGATTCAAATATTGTTCATAGATAAACTTGATCATAAACCCACAATTCATCGGTCTCAACAAACACACCGCAAAAGAAGATTACATCAAATAGATCTCCATGAGAATCGTGGAGAACTTTGTATTGAGATCCAAAGAGAGAGAGAAGAAGCCATCTAGCTAATAACTATGGACCCGAAGGTCTGAGGTAAACTACTCACACATCATCGGAGAGGCTATGGTGTTGATGTAGAAGCCCTCCGTGATCAATGCCCCCTCCGGCAGGACGCCGGAAAAGGCCCCAAGATGGGATCTCACGGGAACAAAAGGTTGCAGCGGTGGAATTAGGTTTTCGTGGATTCTTTTGTTGGTTTGGGGGTACGTAGGTATATATAGGAGGAAGAAGTACGTCGGTGGAGCAACGTGGGGCCCACGAGGGTGGAAGGCGCGCCCAGGGGGTAGGCGCGCCCCCCTGCCTCGTGCTCTCCTAGTTGATTTCTTGACATAGACTCCAAGTCCTCTGGATCACGTTTGTTCCGAAAATCACATTCCCGAAGGTTTCATTCCGTTTGGACTCTGTTTGATATTCTTTTTCTGCGAACTCTGAAATAGGCAAAAAACAGCAATTTGGGTTGGGCCTCCGGTTAATAGGTTAGTCCCAAAAATATTATAAAAGTGTATAACAAAGCCCATTAATAATCCAAAACAGATATAATATAGAATGAAGCAATCAAAAATTATAGATACCTTGGAGACGTATCAAGCATCCCCAAGCTTAACTCCTGCTCGTCCTCGAGTAGGTAAATGATAAAAACAGAATTTTTGATGCGGAATGCTACTTGGCATAACTTTTTAATGTAACCCTCTTAATTGTGGTATGAATATTCATATCCGAAAGATTCAAGATAAAAGTTTAATATTGACATAAAAGCAATAATACTTCAAGCATACTAACTAAGCAATTGTGTCTTCTCAAAATAACATGGCCAAAGAAAGTTCATCCCTACAAAATCATATAGTTTAGTCATTCTCCATTTTCGTCACACAAGAATGCTCCCAGCATGCACAACCCCGATGACAAGCAAGCAATTGTTTCATACTTTAGTAATCTCAAAAAATTTCAACCTTCATGCAATACATGAGCGTGAGCCATGGATATAGCACTATGGGTGGAATAGAATATAATGATGGGGGTTATGTGGAGAAGCCAAAAAAGGAGAAAGTCTCACATCAACGCGGCTAATCAACGGGCTATGGAGATGCCCATCGATTGATGCTAATGCAAGGAGTAGGGATTGCCATGCAACGGATGCACTAGAGCTATAAATGCATGAAAGCTCAACAAAAGAAACTAAGTGGGTGTGCATCCAACTTGCTTGCTCACGAAGACCTAGGGCATTTGAGGAAGCCCATTGTTGGAATATACAAGCCAAGTTATATAATGAAAAATTCCCACTAGTATGAAAGTGACAAAACAAGAGACTCTCTCTCATGAAAATCATGGTGCTACTTTGAAGCACAAGTGTGGAAAAAAGGATAGTAGCATTGTCCCTTTTTATTTTCTCTTTTTTTTGGGCCTCCTTTTTTTTTTATTTGGCCTTTCTCCTTTTTTTATTGGGACAATGCTCTATGAATGATGATCATCACACTTCTATTTATTTACAACTCAATGATTACAACTCGATACTAGAACAAAGTATGACTCTATATGAATGCCTCCGGCGGTATACCGGGTTAGGCAATGAATCAAGAGTGACATGTATGAAAAATTATGAACGGTGGCTTTGCCACAAATATGATGTCAACTACATGATCATGCGAAGCAATATGACAATGATGAACGTGTCATGATAAACGGAACGGTGGAAAGTTGCATGGCAATATATCTCGGAATGGCTATGGAAATGCCATAATAGGTAGGTATGGTGGCTGTTTTGAGGAAGATATAAGGAGGTTTATGTGTGATAGAGCATATCATATCACGGGGTTTGGATGTACCGGCGAAGTTTGCACCAACTCTCAATGTGAGAAAGGGCAATGCACGATACCGACGAGGCTAGCAATGGTGGAAGGGTAAGAGTGCGTATAATCCATGGACTCAACATTAGTCATAAAGAACTCACATACTTATTGCAAAAATCTACAAGTCATCAAAAACCAAGCACTACGCGCATGCTCCTAGGGGGATAGATTGGTAGGAAAAGACCATCGCTCGTCCCCGACCGCCACTCATAAGGAAGACAATCAAAGAACACCTCATGTTTCAAATTTGTTACATAACGTTTACCATACGTGCATGCTACGGGACTTGCAAACTTCAACACAAGTATTTCTCAATTTCACAACTACTCAACTAGCACAACTTTAATATCACTACCTCCATATCTCAAAACAATCATCAATCATCAAACTTCTCTTAGTATTCAGCACACTCATAAGAAAGTTTTTACTAGTCTTGAATACTTAGCATATTAGGATTAATTTCCCAATTTAAGCAAATTACCATACTGTTTAAGACTCTCAAAATAATATAAGTGAAGCATGAGAGAATAATAGTTTCTATAAAACAAAACCACCACCGTGCTCTAAAAGGTATAAGTGAAGTACTAGAGCAAAAACTATATAGCTCAAAAGATATAAGCGAAGCGCATAGAGTATTCTAATAAATTCTGAATCGTGTGTGTCTCTCTCAAAAGGTGCGTACAGCAAAGATGATTGTGGTAAACTAAAAAACAAAGACTCAAATCATACAAGACGCTCCAAGCAAAACACATAGCATGTGGTGAATAAAAATATAGCTCCAAGTAAAGTTACCGATGGAAGTAGACGAAAGAGGGGATGCCTTCCGGGGCATCCCCAAGCTTTGGCTTTTTGGTGTCCTTAGATTATCTTGGGGTGCCATGGGAATCCCCAAGCTTAGGTTCTTGCCACTCCTTGTTCCATAATCCATCAAATCTTTTACCCAAAACTTGAAAACATCACAACACAAAACTTAACAGAAAATCTCGTGAGCTCCGTTGGCGAAACAAAACAAAACACCACTTCAAGGTACTGTAATTAACTCATTCTTTATTTATATTGGTGTTAAACCTAATGTATTCCAACTTCTCTATGGTTTATAAACTATTTTACTAGCCATAGATTCATCAAAATAAGCAAACAACACACGAAAAACAAAATCTGTCAAAAACAGAACAGTCTGTAGTAATCTATAACTAACGCAAACTTCTGGAACTCCAAAAGATCTACCAAAATAGGAAGACCTAGAAAATTTGTTTATTGATCTTGTTCAATTGGAATCAATATTTTATCACGTTCTAGTGATTTTTAACAATTGTTTTCGTGAACAGAAAGTTTCTGGAATTTTCAGCAAGATCAAATAACTATCATCCAAGAAGATCCTGTAGGTTTAACTTGGCACAAACACTAATTAAAACATAAAAACAATTCTAACCAGAGGCTAGATCAAAGATTTATTCCTAAACTGAAGCAAAAAGCAAAAAACTAAAATAAAATTGGGTTGCCTCCCAACAAGCGCTATCGTTTAACGCCCCTAGCTAGGCATAAAAGTACGGATAGATCTAGGTATTGCCATCTTTGGTAGGCAATCCATAAGTGAATCTCATAATAGATTCATATGGTAGTTTAATTTTCTTTCTAGGAAAGTGCTCCATGCCTTTCTTTAACAGAAATTGGAATCTAATATTTCCTTCCTTCATATCAATAATTGCACCAATCGTTCTAAGGAAAGGTCTAACAAGAATAATAGGACATGAAGGATTGCAATCTATGTCAAGAACAATAAAATCTATGGGCACGTAGTTCCTATTTGCAACAATAAGAACATCATTAATTCTTCCCATATGTTTCTTAATGGTAGAATCCGCAAGGTGCAAGTTCAAAGAACAATCATCAAATTCACGGAAACCTAGCAAATCACACAAAGTTTTTGGAATCGTGGAAACACTAGCACCCAAATCACACAAAGCATAGCATTCATGATCTTTAATTTTAATTTTAATAGTAGGTTCCCACTCATCATAAACTTTTCTAGGGATAGAAACTTCCAAGTCAAGTTTTTCTTCATAAGATTACATCAAAGCATCCACGATATGTTTAGTAAAAGCTTTATGTTGACTATAAGCATGTGGAGAATTTAGCACGGATTGCAACAAGGAAATACAATCTATCAAAGAGCAATTATCATAATTAAATTCCTTGAAATCAAAATAGTGGGTTCATTAATATCTAGAGTTTTGATCTCTTCAATCCCACTTTTACCAATTTTTGCATCAAGATCTAAAAACTCCGAATTTTTGGGAAGCCCTCTAGGTAAAGGTGGCTCATAATCAGTCCCATCATTATCAAGATTCATATTGGAAAACAAAGATTTAATAGGGGACACATCAATAACTTTTAGATCTTCATCTTTATTCTCATAAAAATTAGAAGAACACGCCTTCATAAAGCAATCTTTCTTAGCACGCATCCTAGCGGTTCTTTCTTTGCACTCATCAATGGAAATTCTCATGGATTTGAGAGACTCATTGATATCATGCTTAGGTGGGATAGATCTAAGTTTCAAGGAATCAATATCAAGAGAAATTCTATCAACGTTCCTAGGCAATTCAGCAATCTTAGGCAACTTTTCTTCAAGCAAAGCATTGAAATTATTTTGTGAATTCATAAATTCTTTAACACTGGTCTCAAATTCAGAGGGTGTCTTATTAAAATTTCCATAAGAATTGTTGTAGGAATTAACATAATTATTAGAGGGATTACTAGGATACGGCCTAGGATTAAAGTTTCCTCTATACGCGTTGTTACCAAAATTATTCCTACCAACAAAATTCACATCCATAGATTCATTATTATTTTCAGTCAAAGTAGACAAAGGCATATCATTAGGATCAGAAAAACACTTTTATTAGCAAATAACTTCATAAGTTCATCCATCTTTCCACTCAAAAAACATTAATTTCTTCTATTGCATGCACTTTTTTATTAGTAGATCTTTTAGTGTGCCATTGAGAATAATTAACCATAATATTATCTAGGAGTTTAGTAGCTTCTCCTAAAGTGAGTTCCATAAAAGTGCCTCCCGCGGCCGAATCTAAAAGATTTCTAGAAGCAAAATTCAATCCAGCATAATTTTTTTGTATAATCATCCACAAATTCAAACCATGTGTAGGGCAATTACATATCATTAATTTCATCCTCTCCCAAGCTTGTGCAACATGTTCATGATCAAGTTGCTTAAAATTCATAATATCGTTTCTAAGAGAGATGATCTTAGCGGGAGGAAAATACTTAGAGATAAAAGCATCTTTGCACTTATTCCATGAATCAATACTATTTTTAGGCAAAGACGAAAACCAAGCTTTAGCACGATCTCTAAGCGAAAAAGGAAATAGCTTCAATTTAACAATATCATTGTCCACATCTTTCTTCTTTTGCATATCACACAAATGAACGAAGCTATTTAGATGGGCAGCGGCATCTTCACTAGGAAGGCCGGCGAATTGATCTTTCATGACAAGATTCAACAAAGCAGCATTAATTTCACAAGATTCAGTATCGGTAAGGGGAGCAATCGGAGTGCTAAGAAAATCATTGTTGTTGGTATTGGTAAAGTCACACAAGTATTATCTTGAGCCATCGTGACAAGCAAGCAATCCAACACACGAGCAAACGAAAAGCAAACGAAAAAGAGGCGATCGGAGAAGAGGGCGAACGGAAAGAGAGGGCGAATAAAACGACAAGGGTGAAGTGGGGGAGAGGAAAACGAGAGGCAAATGGCAAATAATGTAATGCGGGAGATAAGAGTTTGTGATGGGTACTTGGTATGTTGACTTTTGCGTAGACTCCTCGTCAACGGCGCCATAAATCCTTCTTGCTACCTCTTGAGCACTGCGTTGGTTTTCCCTTGAAGAGGAAAGGGTGATGCAGTAAAGTAGCGTAAGTATTTCCCTCAGTTTTTGAGAACCAAGGTATCAATCCAGTAGGAGGCCACGCTCAAGTCCCTCGCACCTACACAAACAAATAAAAACCTCGCAACCAACGCAATAAAGGGGTTGTCAATCCCTTCACGGTCACTTACGAAAGTGAGATCTGATAGATATGATAAGATAATATTTTTGGTATTTTTATAATAAAGATGCAAAGTAAAATAAAAGGCAATAAAAATAGCTAAGTTTTGGAAGATTAATATGATGGAAAATAGATCCGGGGGCCATAGGTTTCACTAGTGGCTTCTCTCAAGAGCATAAGTATTACGGTGGGTGAACAAATTACTGTTGAGCAATTGATAGAATTGAGCATAGTTATGAGAATATCTAGGTATGATCATGTATATAGGCATCACGTCCTTGACAAGTAGACCGACTCCAGCCTGCATCTACTACTATTACTCCACACATCGACCGCTATCCAGCATGCATCTAGAATATTAAGTTCAAAAGAACAGAGTAATGCTTTAAGTAAGGTGACATGATGTAGAGGGATAAACACATGCAATATGATATAAACCCCATCTTGTTATCCTCAATGGCAACAATACAATACGTGCCTTGGTGCCCCTGCTGTCACTGGGAAAGGACACCGCAAGATTGAACCCAAAGCTAAGCACTTCTCCCATTCCAAGAAAGATCAATCTAGTAGGCCAAACCAAACTGATAATTCGAAGAGACTTGCAAAGATAACCAATTGTGACGCCCGGATAATTAAGCTACAGTAATCCCACTCTAACGGTGCCATGTCACCCCGGTTACTGTTGATAATATCGCGTTGGATCAAAACCGTTTCAAAATTCAAATTCAAATTAATGTCAACAATAAAAGTTTTTCAAAATTTAAAACAAAAATGTTCGGGAGGTGCCATATTTTGCATAAGTAAATATGGTGTAATAAACACATTTTTATAAAATGCCTAGATAATTTAAAATGATTTAAAAAAGAAAAGAAAATAAATAAAAAGAAAAGAAATTACAAAATAGAAACAAACAAACAAAAATAAATAAAAGGAAGCACCCCCCACTGGGCTCCGGCCCAGCTGGCCTACCCAACTCGGCCAAGGCCCACCCGCACTCCTTAACCCCCACTCCCCTCCCAGTCAACCACCGACACCCCCCACTCCCCCAAAATATCTCCCCTTCTCCCCCCGATTGGATCGGGATCGAGGGAGGAGACCACCGACGCCGCCGCCCGGATCGCCCGTCGCCGTCCATCCTCGCCGGACCTCCCCACTGGCCTGCCTCCCACTCCGCCGCGTCGTCCCCGTCGACCACCCCGACCCCCACTGCCCCGTCCCTACTCCCCGCTGTGTGCACGCGCCCCTCTCCTCCTCCTGTCTCCCCTGCTGCATTGCACCGCCGCGCTCACCGCCAGGTCCCGCGCGCCCGCTGCTCGCCGTCCCGCACCCGCGCACGCCGCTCGGGGCCACGCCCCTCGCCTCACCTCTGTCCCCGCTGCGCCTATCCCTGTCGCCGCTGCTGCGGCTGGCCGCCGCGCTCGACGGCGCCCGACGCTGCGCGGCCCCGCTCCGCTGCTCTGCTCCTTTGCCACCCTTGCCATCGCCCCGCCTTGCCTCGCGCCACAGCCGCTCGTCGCCCGCTCGCCCGTGGCCTGCTTCCCCGCCGCCGGGCTCGCCTCCGTTGACGCCTGCAGGCCCGCTCGCCCGCGCGCCGGTGCCAGCCTCCGCCTGCCCCTGCTCTCTCGCCGGCCACGCTGGGCATGCCCCCGGCGCCTCTGCGCGCGCGCGTGCAGCCGCGGTTGGCCAGGGCCAGCGCCCAGTCCGGCCGGCGCCCGCACCCGTTAAGCCACCCGCCCCGTTGGCGCTGGGCCACTTACACGTGAGGGCCAGCCCCAGAACGTTTAAAAAATATAAATAAATAAATAATAAATATAATAATTAAAATATTAACTAATTAATTAATTGAAGAATTAATTAACTTAATTAAATCGGATTAGAGTAACCTAATCATTTAGTTAAAGCTAATTAACCTTGTTTAATTACTATGAGTCTATAACATGCGGGACCCACCGTCAGATTGACCCAGTCAACACCTCTGTTGACTGCTGACATCATGTTGACGTCAGCAAGCACTATTCTGGATAATGTTGAATTAAAATAAATTAAATAAATTCTAAAAATGATTAAATATTTTAAAATTAATATAAAATAAACCGTAGCTCGGATGGAAAAACTTTCTACATGAAAGTTGCTCAGAACGACGAGACGAATCCGGATACGCAGCCCGTTCGTCCGCCACACATCCCTAACCTATCGAACTCGCAACTTTCCCCCTCCGGTTCATCTGTCCGAAAACGCGAAACACCGGGGATACTTTCCCGGATGTTTCCCCCTTCGTCGGTATCACCTCCTACCGCGTTAGGGCACACCTAGCACCGCTCATTGTCATGTCTTGCATCGTCATGCTTATGTTTGCATTATATTTATTGTTTCTTCCCCCCTCTTCTCTCGTTAGACACCGAGACCGACGCCGCTGCTACCCAGTACGACTACGGTGTTGATGACCCCTCCTTCTCGGCTGAGCTTCCAGGCAAGCCCCCCCCTTGATCACCAGATATCGCCTATTCTTCTCTATACTGCTTGCATTAGAGTAGTGTAGCATGTTACTGATTTCGGTTAATCCTATTCTGTTGCATAGCCTGTCATTGTTGCTACAGTTGTTACCCTTACCTGCTATCCTACTGCTTAGTATAGGATGCTAGTGTTCCATCAGTGGCTCTACACTCTTATCCGTCTGCCATGCTATACTACTGGGCCGTGATCACTTTGGGAGGTGATCACGGGTATACACTATATACTTTATATACATGACACATGTGGTGATTAAAGTCGGGTCGGCTCGTTGAGTACCCGCAAGTGATTCTGATGAGGGGGCTGAAAGGACAGGTGGCTCCATCCCGGTAGAGGTGGGCCTGGGTTCCTGATGACCCCCGACTATTACTTTGTGGCGGAGTGACAGGGCAGGTTGAGACCACCTAGGAGAGAGGTGGGCCTGGCCCTGGTCGGCGTTCGCGGATACTTAACACGCTTAACGAGATCTTGATATTTGATCTGAGTCTGGGCATTTGGTCTATACGCACTAACCAACTACGCGGGAACAGTTATGGGCACTCGACGTCGTGGTATCAGCCGAAGCCTTCATGACGTCAGCGACGGAGCGGCGCGCGCCGGATTGGACTGGAACGCCTGCTAGGCTAGGTCTGCTTCCGGCCGCGTACGCAATGTGCAGGTGTGCAATGGGCGATGGGCCCAGACCCCTGCGCGCATAGGATTTAGACCGGCGTGCTGATCTCTCTGTTGAGCCTAGGTGGGGCTGCGACATGTTGATCTTCCGCGGCCGGGCATGACCCAGAAAAGTGTGTCCGGCCAAATGGGATCGAGCGTGTTGGGTTATGTGGTGCACCCCTGCAGGGAAGTTTATCTATTCGAATAGCCGTGTCCCTCGGTAAAAGGATGACCCGGAGTTGTACCTTGACCTTATGACAACTAGAACCGGATACTTAATAAAACACACCCTTCCAAGTGCCAGATACAACCCGGTGATCGCTCTCTAACAGGGCGACGAGGAGGGGATCGCCGGGTAGGATTATGCTATGCGATGCTACTTGGTGAACTTACCATCTACTCTCTTCTACATGCTGCAAGATGGAGGTGGCCAGAAGCGTAGTCTTCGACAGGATTAGCTATCCCCCTCTTATTCTGGAATTCTGCAGTTCAGCGTCACAAGTTGGTATCAGAGCCGACTGCCTGTAGGAATCCCCTTCCCAACTCCTTGGCCGAAGTTGATTCTAGTCGTTGCAAAACTTTTACTAACATGGTTGTGCGGCTTACGGGCCCACGTCGCCATTGGGTGGTAGTAGGATCTTTTATTCCTCGACCTTTACTCTGGGACTCTGAACTCTCTCCTATTCGGGTTAAATGATTTTGCTAAAAAGACTAACTGTAGGTTCTCGTAAATACTTTCTCCCGGAGAGCCCCTTCCGGCCAGATGATCGCTTGCTGCACCAGAAGATTCTGAAGACACTCTTTGATGCTTTCCCGAGACCCTTGTGCCCTTCGCCATTGCGATCCCTACCACCCATAAATCTTTATGGATAACTACATACTTTTGTCGTTCATACCTTCATCCCCAGTTGCCCTTGTTATTACAAGGTGCCCTCAAATACTCTCCGATGTTCCAAGCATCCATTATGCTTACTACCCCGCAGTTCCTTGCCGCATGAATACCCCTACGAATAATTCTTCACCCTTATCGAGGAACTGTTCATTACTAGTTGATCATATGATCCACAAGGTACATTGATATACTATCCGGTCTTCCGGTAATTCCCTGCCAGCTGTTGCTGTGCAAATACTTGTCTGCTTGCATTATGGTTGCGTTCCATATGTCTAGCAATATTCATTAGTATCCCTTCTCATCATCATTTTCAGCCTTTGATTTGATATGGTTGCAATCCTCAGTCGAAATCCTAGAATTCATCCTTCCGGATCAGACGTCATTTTAAACATGAACTGGTTCTCGACCAACCGAATAGCCGTCGGTTGTACCCGTAAGTTTACTCAACTTATCCATCCTCAATCGGAGCGTTTGCTTCTGATCTCTTGATTTGGAAATCGCAATTCCTTTGCATTTGAGATTTGAATTAGTTAGTTATTCCCATAATCTGATGCCTTTGCATTCTTTCTTCCTCTGATTGAGTACCGATACTCACATCAGCTCTGTTGTGGATCGCCCGATCCATTGTTGGATTTTTATCCGACAGTGTCCTTCATATCCAATCACCTTGAGAAGTTCTTCCCTCATACATAATGCCTTCAGTAAATTGTATCCTCTCCTTTTGTTACCCATGCTCTACTATCGAGCTTGTGTTATTTAGTATTGAAGCTTGTGGTATATGTTCCCAATATGACCCTAAGGGTTGAACCTATGCCTTTCCATATCCGGGTAAACCCGAGAGCTATCACGAGTCATACTCTTCTAGAGTTTTGCTAGATAAAATTTAAACATTACAACTTCTTCGAAAAATGAGAAGTGAATGAAAGGGTATGCATTGGAGAAGTGGGAGTCGACCTTGAACTTTGTGTTCATGCCCATGGACACGATGTAGATCCTATCATAGAAGCTTCTTGTAATAATAACTATTTCCTTGATATGATATCGTCTAGTATCTGTGTATTGATCCTTTTGCAATCGTGGTTCCGACCATGTTCTCCTTTAAATACCATTTCTCGTGCAAGTTTAAGCACTTGTCCTCTGTAGAGCAATACCCCCGTCCAACCTCTACTTTGGTCTGTCGTCGAGTATTACCCCCCTGGTATCTCGAGAATGCCAAGGAACTACTTAACTTCTTATGAGTTCTTCATCAACTAATATTCTTGCCGATTCCATTTTTCCAACGGGTTCTGAGTTGTTAGAACCCCTCAAGGACACCGATAAGTGAATCAATTCCGCACTCCGATTCAATAACTCTAAGTAATTTTTGTTGCTTACGAGTTTAATAATCCTTCAAGTCATTCCTAGCCTGCTCGGCTATGTCATTATCGTGCCGATTTTAACTGTGCTACCTGGACCTTCCCAACGCACAAATTTCGAAAGTGAGCTAATCTTGCGTCGATCTTCCTCGTCATATCACTTCTCCTTGAACAACAAACTTGATTTCGAGTTTGTGTCCTACCCGTGGTTCCAATAACCTTTCGCTTTCATCATTCCTTTGACTTGATGTCATCGTCGATCAATTACATCTTCTTGAAAACCTCTCGACAAATTTGTCGTGATCATTGTCAACAATTTGACTTCTTCCAAGTTGTGTGTCGAAATTCAGGATGAGAAATACCATCCTTGCCCCTCGATGAATTGTGTTATCATCGACAACATTCTTGCCTCCCCCAACACAAACTTGTTCATATTTTGTGTTGTATCTTGATTTCCCTGCTATCCAACCTATGTTATGTTCTACCGTGGAGTATTACCATCTTTGATGTCAAGAATGTCGTGAGCATTACTCCACCTCTTAAGAATTCTTGGTACAGTGATACTTCTCACCATCACCATTCTTTCTTGGTCCCCGTGTTGTTTCTAAACGAAATACCGACAAATGGTCTATGATGTGTAAATTCTAAACTTCTAGCAACCCTATTGCTTTGAAGTTATTGGTCTATAGTTTCATTCTACGTCTATGGCTTAATGAATCATCATTCGAACATTGATCGTGCTACCTAGCCCATATTTCGGGTGCACATTTCAACCAATGTTTAACTGTGTATGTTTTCCTCGAGCATACATCATTAAGTCATTCGATCTAGCTAATGTTATCTCCTTGTTCACATAGTTGTGGAAATCCATCTTTTGGAAATCTCAATGGATTGTCGCTGAGTCAATCAGTCACCTCCTCACCTCTCCTTGATTTAATGATGAACCCTTGTTCGGAACTCGCTTCCATAGTTCATCTCCCGAGAATCTTACATTGTCATCTCGTCAATTTGTGTTGCACCTTTTCTTCTCAGGCATCCTGAGTCTGAGTTATCCTGACACCAATCAGATCTGAATCTCGGTCAGATATGATGGTTGGAACATATTTCCAAGAGTTATAACATTGGTCTATTTATGACCCGGTAAGGTGATGTCATGCCTAACACACCTGGCCGGAGGACCTATTGTTATAAGTTTTCCTTTTTAGCAAGGTTAGCTATTCTTCCATGAGGAAATTGTAAGACTTACTCTATAAGTTGTTCCTGATGGATCCTTTGTGTATCCATAGCCTGATCTTACCTAATGACCATGTCAATGCTATCTCGAAGCATGTCTGTGGTACTCCGATCTTCAATAAAAACATTTGAAGCGCAATGCTAAATTTTCGTTATCAATTATTCAAACACCGTTCTTTGGGTAATGTCATGAACTTCCTCTTCCCTAACCTAAATGGTTCTCTTCTAACCATTGTCCTTGGGAAGGATATACCCCCTGAAATATGTGTTTAAACACATTTTCCTTTCCATTGTTCTGTTTAATCTGATAATCATATTTTCCTTTCCATTGGTTGGCTTAACGTTTCTGGTGATCATTATGATCTAAGCAGTATTAATTCCTTGCTTGTGCAAACACCTCGGTGTACAACTCTGTCAGTAAGACCCTGTTACTATTGTTGGTGACATTCCGGTAACCACCGATGGATGAGAACTTTGCCTATTGGTCCGCCTCGTTTCAACGAGCAGGAAAATGGTTCTTCGTCCCTCGCCCTTGGTACCGACGATGTTGCTGACATATAACTGACAGGCTACCCTCTGACATGCCTTGCTATCATGATCGTGCAAGATGTCACCGCCCTTCCTACTTTAACCACATGGTGGGCCCATAACCCACAGTTCCACAGGATCAAAACCTGACTCTCCTATACACCCCCTATTTCCAAAGCTATTCCTCATGCTTGGCTTCGTATGTAATTCACGAGCCACCTTCCCTGTGATCAACAATTCTGGTATTAGACACAATACTTATTCCCGTTGCCTTGCACCCCTCTCACACATTGTTTCAGGCAACGAACGATTGTCTATCCGCTCGAAACTTCTCATGATACCTCCTCACTTGCTCTTGATAATGTCTAAAGTTTCAATTTGAGAGTTACTTCCACCACCTTCCCTGATGTTATCTGCTAGATAAGCAAACATTGTAGCGGTCCATTCTTTCGTAATACCCCCTTATCCTTTCGTAAGTACGATGGAGTTCCCGAAGGGAGACAACTTCATCATGATGCATTGGAATAAAGAATTGAAGACATCAACGAAAGGGATTAACTTCTTCGAGAAGATCCGTTAGAATATCGTAACCAAACCTTTCCCCCTTAGACCCCCTCTTAAATCTCGGGACGAGATTTCTTGTAGTGGAGGAGAATTGTGACTCCCGGATAATTAAGCTACAGTAATCCCACGCTAACGGTGCCACGTCACCCCGGTTACTGTTGATAATATCGCGTTGGATCAAAACCGTTTCAAAATTCAAATTCAAATTAATGTCAACAATAAAAGTTTTTCAAAATTTAAAACAAAAATGTTCGGGAGGTGCCATATTTTGCATAAGTAAATATGGTGTAATAAACACATTTTTGTAAAATGCCTAGATAATTTAAAATGATTAAAAACAAAAAAGAAAATAAATAAAAAGAAAAGAAATTACAAAATAGAAACAAACAAAAATAAAAGGAAGCACCCCCCCCACACTCGGCTCCGGCCCAGCTGGCCTACCCAACTGGGCCAAGGCCCACCCGCACTCCTTAATCCCCACTCCCCTCCCAGTCAACCACCGAAACCCCCCACTCCCCCCAAAATATCTCCCCCTCTCCCCCCGATTGGATCGGGATCGAGGGAGGAGACCGCCGCCGCCGCCGCCCGGATCGCCCGTCACCGTCCATCCTCGCCGGACCTCCCCACTGGCCTGCCTCCTGCTCCGCCGCGTCGTCCCCGTCGACCACCCCGACCCCCACTGCCCCGTCCCTACTCCCCGCTGTGAGCACGCGCCCCTCTCCTCCTCCTGTCTCCCCTGCTGCACTACACCGCCGCGCTCACCACCAGGTCCCGCGCGCCCGCTGCTCGCCGTCCCGCACCCGCGCACGCCGCTCGGGGCCACACCCCTCGCCCCGCCTCTGTCCCCGCCGTGGCTATCCCCGTCGCCGCTGTTGCGGCTGGCCGCCGCGCTCGACGGCGCCCCACGCTGCACGGCCCCGCTCTGCTCCTCTGCCGCCCAGGCTATCGTCCCGCCTGGCCTCGCGCCACAGCCGCTCGTCGCCCGCTCGCCCGTGGCCTGCTTCCCTGCCGCCGGGCTCGCCTCCGTTGACGCCTGCAGGCCCGCGCGCCCGCGCGCCGGTGCCAGCCTCCGCCTGCCCCTGCTCTCTCGCCGGCCACGCTGGGCATGCCCCCGGCGCCTCTGCGCGCGCGCGTGCAGCCGCGGCGCGCCCAGTCGGGCCGGCGCCCGCACCCGTTAAGCCGCCCGCCCCGTTGGCGCTGGGTCACTTACACGTGGGGGCCAGCCCCAGAACGTTTAAAAAATATATAAATAAATAAATAACAAACATAATAATTAAAATATTAATTAATTAATTAATTAATTGAAGAATTAATTAACTTAATTAAATCGGATTAGAGTAACCTAATCATTTAGTTAAAGCTAATTAACCATGTTTAATTACTATGAGTCTATGACATGCGGGACCCACCGTCAGATTGACCTAGTCAACACCTCTGTTGACTGCTGACATCATGTTGACGTCATGCTGACGTCAGCAAGCACTATTCTGGATAATGTTGAATTAAAATAAATTAAATAAATTCTAAAAATGATTAAATCTTTTAAAATTAATATAAAATAAACCGTAGCTCGGATGGAAAAACTTTCTACATGAAAGTTGCTCAGAATGACGAGACGAATCCGGATACGCAGCCTGTTCACCGCCACACATCCCTAACCTATCAAACTTGCAACTTTCCCCCTCCGGTTCATCTGTCTGAAAACGCGAAACACTGGGGATACTTTCCTGGATGTTTCCCCCTTCGTCAGTATCACCTCCTACCGCGTTAGGGCACACCTAGCACCGCTCATTGTCATGTCTTGCATCGTCATGCTTATGTTTGCATTATTTTCTTCCCCCCTCTTCTCTCGTTAGACACCGAGACCGACGCCGCTGCTACCCAGTACGACTACGGTGTTGATGACCCCTCCTTCTCGGCTGAGCTTCCAGGCAAGCCCCCCCCCCTTGATCACCAGATATCGCCTATTCTTCTCTATACTGCTTGCATTAGAGTAGTGTAGCATGTTACTGATTTCGGTTAATCCTATTCTGTTGCATAGCCTGTCATTGTTGCTACAGTTGTTACCCTTACTTGCTATCCTACTGCTTAGTATAGGATGCTAGTGTTCCATCAGTGGCCCTACACTCTTGTCCGTCTGCCATGCTATACTACTGGGCCGTGATCACTTCGGGAGGTGATCACGGGTATATACTATATACTTTATATACATGACACATGTGGTGACTAAAGTCGGGTCGGCTCGTTGAGTACCCGCAAGTGATTCTGATGAGGGGGCTGAAAGGACAGGTGGCTCCATCCCGGTAGAGGTGGGCCTGGGTTCCTGACGGCCCCCGACTGTTACTTTGTGGCGGAGCGACAGGGCAGGTTGAGACCACCTAGGAGAGAGGTGGGCCTGGCCCTGGTCGGCGTTCGCGGATACTTAACACGCTTAACGAGATCTTGGTATTTGATCTGAGTCTGGCCATTTGGTCTATACGCACTAACCAACTACGCGGGAACAGTTATGGGCACTCGACGTCGTGGTATCAGCCGAAGCCTTCGTGACGTCAGCGACGGAGCGGCGCGCGCCGGATTGGACTGGAACGCCTGCTAGGCTAGGTCTGCTTCCGGCCGCGTACGCAACGTGCAGGTGTGCAATGGCGATGGGCCCAGACCCCTGCGCGCATAGGATTTAGACCGGCGTGCTGACCTCTCTGTTGAGCCTAGGTGGGGCTGCGACGTGTTGATCTTCCGCGGCCGGGCATGACCCAGAAAAGTGTGTCCGGCCAAATGGGATCGAGCGTGTTGGGTTATGTGGTGCACCCCTGCAGGGAAGTTTATCTATTCGAATAGCCGTGTCCCTCGGTAAAAGGACGACCCGGAGTTGTACCTTGACCTTATGACAACTAGAACTGGATACTTAATAAAACACACCCTTCCAAGTGCCAGATACAACCCGGTGATCGCTCTCTAACAGGGCGACGAGGAGGGGATCGCCGGGTAGGATTATGCTATGCGATGCTACTTGGTGAACTTACCATCTACTCTCTTCTACATGCTGCAAGATGGAGGTGGCCAGAAGCGTAGTCTTCGACAGGATTAGCTATCCCCCTCTTATTCTGGCATTCTGCAGTTCAGTCCACCGATATGGCCCTTTACACATATACCCATGCATATGTAGTGTAGCTCCTTGCTTGCGAGTACTTTGGATGAGTACTCACGGTTGCTTTTCTCCCTCTTTTCCCCTTTCTATACCTGGTTGTCGCAACCAGATGCTGGAGTCCAGGAGCTAGAGATCCCGAGGATGATTCTACATGGAGTTCGGCTTCGAGGAGTAGTTAGGAGGTCCCAGGCAGGAGGCCTTGCCTTTTCGATCGTTGCTACTTTTGTGCTAGCCTTCTTAAGGAAAACTTGTTTAACTTATGTCTGTACTCAGATATTGTTGCTTCCGCTGACTCGTCTATGATCGAGCACTTGTATTCGAGCCCTCGAGGCCCCTGGCTTGTATTATGATGCTTGTATGACTTATTTATGTTGTAGAGTTGTGTTGTGATATCTTCCCGTGAGTCCCTGATCTTGATCGTACACATTTGCGTGCATGATTAGTGTACGATTGAATTGGGGGCGTCACCCAATCATACATAAAAGAATTCAGAAAAGATTCAAATATTGTTCATAGATAAACTTGATCATAAACCCACAATTCATTGGTCTCAACAAACACACCGCAAAAGAAGATTACATCGAATAGATCTCCACGAGAATTGTGGAGAACTTTGTATTGAGATCCAAAGAGAGAGAAGAAGCCATCTAGTTAATAACTATGGACCCGAAGGTCTGAGGTAAACTACTCACACATCATCGGAGAGGCTATGGTGTTGATGTAGAAGCCCTCCGTGATCAATGCCCCCTCCAGCAGGACGCCGGAAAAGGCCCCAAGATGGGATCTCACGGGTGCAGAAGGTTGCGGCGGTGGAATTAGGTTTTCGTGGATGCTTCTGTTGGTTTGGGGTACGTAGGTATATATAGGAGGAAGAAGTACGTCGGTGGAGCAACGTGGGCCCCACGAGGGTGGAGGGCGCGCCCGGGGGGTAGGCGCGCCCCCCTGCCTCGTGCTCTCCTGGTTGATTTCTTGACATAGACTCCAAGTCCTGTGGATCACGTTTGTTCCGAAAATCACGTTCCCGAAGGTTTCATTCCGTTTGGACTCGTTTGATATTCTTTTTCTACGAAACTCTGAAATAGGCAAAAAACAACAATTTGGGCTGGGCCTCCGGTTAATAGGTTAGTCTAAAAAATAATATAAAAGTGTATAACAAAGCCCATTAATCATCCAAAACAGAATATAATATAGCATGAAGCAATCAAAAATTATAGATACGTTGGAGACGTACCAGTCACCACCAGAGCCTTTGGCAGGCGAAGACCACCTTTAGTCAGGATAACTTGTACTGGTTGTGTCCCTTCAAATTTGGCCGTTGTTGGATCCCTTCCCACCTACATTTGGGAAGAGGATCAGGGCCTCTATAAATAGGACTAGCCACCATAGTAGGAGGCAACGAAAACTGATCTTGGACCATTCAGATCATCCTCAACCACCCAAGCCCACCGAGCTCAAGAACACCTCTCTTCAGGAGGTTGTTCTTCCCTTGTACTTGTTCATCCTCAGCCTAAGAGGCAATCCATCACACCACACGGGAGTAGGGTGTTACACCACATTGGTGGCTCGAACCGGTATAAACCCTGTGTCCTTTGTTCTGCGACTTCGATTTGCTGAGCCTTGGGATCGTGGGGAGTGGGTGAGCTAGGGAAGGGAGAGATCTTCGTGCGTACCCCAGTGTTCGAACCTCGAGGGTTTTGCCGGAACCAGAAATCCGACACCAGTTGCCGCCATCATTCATTAGGCACCTAATATGGTTTCTCTTCTTACGAGCAGTTGCAAAAATGTTGAAGAAATTAGTATTTCTATCACCAAATTTGAACCAGTTGGCCCTACTTCTCTGTACCCAATATATTTCTTCTTTCTCAAGATTCTCTTCGATTTCTATCAGTGTACGATGCCGATCCGCCGCCTCGTAAGTGAGGGGGCCTAACCTCAGCATTTCCAACTCCGCCTTTAGCTCTTTGAGACGCTTCTGTGGCGCCTTAAGAATCTCCTTGTCCCAAACATGCATCGCAGAATGGATAGCCGCTGTGCGAACAGCCAACGGCGCATTAGGACTCGTCCGTTCCCACTCTTCCTGTACAAGCTGGACAACGTCATCTTCCTTGAGCCACCTTGCCTCAAATTGCTTAATTCTGGCTCTGAAATTATCTCCTACCACATCTCCTTCTGTGTCCAAGAGAATGGGCCTATGATCTGACTTGGTATGAGAGGTGTTAGTAATCTTTGCATACAGAAATAATGCATGAAACTGTCCATTGCATACAGCCCGATCCAGCCTCTCCCGTAGCCTTCTCCTTCTCCAAGTAAATTGATTTCCCGAATACCCCACGTCCTCAAGTTCACAATCCACCAAAGCTTCGCGAAAGTTTTCCATCATTCTTACCGGTCGAGGTGCCCCACCCTCCTTTTCATGAGTATATAGAACTTCATTAAAATCTCCAATGACAACCCAGGGGAGGCGATCTTGCAGATACAATTCCCGCATAAATCCCCACGACAAGTGCTTCCTCCCAGCGTGGTTCGCCGTAGAAACCAGTAAATCTCCACTCGTCATCGCTCCCGGATCCAACCGAGACATCAATAAAGTTTTTTGTTTTCCCTTTGAGCTGCATGACAACCGGGCTGCGCCAAAACAGATGTAGACCTCCACTATTGCCAAACGCCCAAACCTCAACTTTGTTCATCTTAACTTTCCTCCTTAGCTTCTCTGCCCTAGCATTGTTCAGATGTGTGAGACATGAACAGTAACACATCCGGCCCCCATTGCTTCTGGATATCCAAAAGCGCTCTTTTTGCGCGGCACTGGCCATACCGCGGCAGTTCCAACACAGGATTTTCATTACTCCCGGCGATCACCCTCGAGACTGGATCATACTTTCACTCAGGGGCAAACAAGACCCGTGCATGCATGCTCCTCATGCAGAATACGAAGGATCAAAAGATTGGATCTACTCACGAACAACCTAGGTGTAATCACCAGGAGACTCGGCAGCAGAGAACGAGAGACCAGCGGCAGCGCCTCCGACGCCGTCCTGGGAAGGAGAGACTGGCGCACACGCCGGCCGCCTCCGGCTAAACCCTAGTCGCCTTGGGTATCGCCTCCAGCGAGAAGAAAACGATTCAGGTCTCTTACAGAATAAGGAATAGAATTAATATCAATACGAAACGCGCCACATAGTATACATCTGAAATACCGGTTCGTAGGCCACGGCTAGGACGAATCATGTGATAAACGACCGGTGTAGGATCTATCCGTACATGACGTTAACGCACAAAATGATTTTGCGTTTGTTCATGGAATCCGGCCGGAAAATGGTTTGGAAAATTTAAACTATATAAGCAAGTGGACGTACTACTGTATGTACTATTGATAAAATTACGTTTTTTACGTTTTCCCTATCTGTAATCCTCCTGTGTACTGTGTACATATCCGACAGATGCACCAACCTCGACCGAGAAAACTATCTTGAGGATGCGCACAAAATGATTTTGCGTTTGTTCATGGAATCCGGCCGGAAAATGGTTTGGAAAATTTAAACTATATAAGCAAGTGGACGTACTACTGTATGTACTATTGATAAAATTACGTTTTTTACGTTTTCCCTATCTGTAATCCTCCTGTGTACTGTGTACATATCCGACAGATGCACCAACCTCGACCGAGAAAACTATCTTGAGGATGCCATGCATCGATGGACTGGACTCATTCGATCGGAACCCATAACCTACTGCATGCTGGAAGAGTACTGCAGCGGCGACGACGACCGGCGGCGCCTCTTCTTGGACTCCCCCCAGAGGTGGAAGCTGGAGTCGCCGTCGGCGAGGTCGTCACACTCGGGGAAGACCGTGGTCTTGTATCGCACCCGGTCGCGGCAAGCCGTGTAGGTCAGGTACTGCTCGCGGAACCCCCTCATGGCGGCGCGCTTGGCAGGGGCCATGACGGCGACGTCGTGCGTGAGCAGGTCGACCTGGCACCCCTCGGGGTCGGCGACGCTGCTGGCGTCGCAGCCGCTCAGGACGAGGTCGGAGAACTCGGCGGCGAATGGCGCGTAGGCGTAGTCGACCTTGTACTTGCCGCCATCGGTGGCCCAGGCGGAGCCGTCCCAGATGGTGGCGTAGACGGACATGGGCTTGGAGGGGAAGTCGCCGCCCATGGAGGGAACGCCGACCACCTCGCGGATGGGGACGCCGTCGAGGTAGAAGACGATGTTGTTGGGGGTCCAGGCTATGGCATAGCGGTGGACGCCGGCGACGGTAGGTTCGACGGGGAGATGGTAACGCTCCTCTCGGCCGCGGGCGGTGCTGCCGTTGCCGTACATGTTGGTCTGGACACGCCAGCCGTGGCCGCGCCGGTTGCCCAGCAGTTCGAAGTCCAGCTCGTCGTGGTTCTTGGGGTACTCGTCCCAGTTCGACAGCTGCACGCACACGCACATGCACAAGTCAGTCTCACACCAGCACGAATGTAAAAAGAAAAACGATGGCATGAACAAGTCAACTGTCTCACAGCAACAGCACCACCAAAATTTCTCGTAGAGATAAATATTTCGATCGGAAGAAGAGGAAATTTTGAACCAATCAAACAGTTACCAAAGAACTAATCATGCATGCCAATCAAAGGGTGCATGCGTGAATCCTCAGTAACGTTTTTTTTTCGTATACGTGCCATAATTTTGGAAGACAATAATGATCATAGCTAAGGTATGAATCTGTAATGTTGGGTTGTTTGGGCCAGATAGGGCAATCGATGGCCAAGATTTTTTCTAGGCCGTGAAAGCAAGCCATCGATGTCGACACAACCCACCATGTGAAGGTGCACCAGGGCCTAGCATAAATTTCTTTCTTGAAGTGAACAAAAAGAGATAGAATTAACAAACCATCACTCGGCCTCACTAGCGTTGTTCGGGCCAAGTAGGGTAATAAAATCAGCAACAATTTTCAGGCCAGAAAAGCCAGCTCGCTAGCCATCGATGTCGACACATCCCACCAATGCAATGCAACCACCCGAGATGGATCGAGCTAGCTTAGACCGATAGATTACCCATACTGCAGGGCAACTGGTCGACGCACGCCAAGATGATGGACGTCCATTTCTACACCAATAGCTTAGTATATATCGCGCGTATCTTCTTTTTCTCGGGCTGATGGCGGATGGGTGTTTCGTGTACGCCTACCTAGCAGGACCGGTGTTAGGGCGGTGCTAAAGCGAAAGCGATCGACATGATGCTGACCGGTGTGCACTGCACCAGCACCGGAGGGGAAAGTAGATGGAATTTCTCCTCCATTCCCGCCGCGTGGTACGCAGCTACACTTGTTCAGCCGTTTCCACGGACAAGAACGAGCAGCACTTTACACGGTTCCACCCGGTGGATTGTGGTGCTGTTCGCTGACAAGCCAGCGGAGAATTGTTCATGATCAAAGTGTGTTGTGGATCACTGGTTAACTCGTAGGACATGTATGGTCAATCGATCTACCTAGACCAGTCACCAGCGTAAGTAGAGTTGATTTCTAGGCTTAGTCATGTCGAAATATCAAGTGACCCAGCTGATTAATCGATCGAACGAAGCAAGTAAATAAAAGGATCAAACTGGAACAGGGGGGGCTAGGCTGGGGCACGTACGTAGAAGGCGACGACGACGCCGGCGGTGTAGTCGGCCGGCAGCTTAATGGAAGCGCCGAAGAAGCCATGGCGGTAGGCCGACTTGGATATGAACCCAGACCCTGCATCGTCATACTCACTTAGTTTGGAATAATTATCGGGTTCTCGATCGATGGAGCGATCAAATAACTGCCGAAAACCAAATCTACTTTGATCGCGATCAGGGTATGTAAACGGGTATCGGAAATACATACCGTTCCATTGATTGAATTACTCACCGGTGTATCGGTCCAGCTTGAGCGTGACGCTCCGGCCGTCCACCGACCGCACGAGGTTGTCGCCCCCAAAGAGCGGCGCGTACCCGGCATCGAACGGCACCGGCGACGTGTCCAGCGCCGCCGCCGCGGCCGTGGCGAAGACCGCGAGAGCCGCCATGAGAAGAGCACTGGCTGCTGCCATGGCAACTCGCTAGTCCGATCGATCGACGGAGCTCGATCCTGCACGCAGGAGGCAGCCGCGGCTCTATGCGTGTATGTATTTCTGTGTCCGTGTGGCGTGCCTGTGCCGCGCGCGTCGATATATATGCATGTCATCTTATGTTTCCTTTGTCGAGACGATGCGATTGGGCTCAGTTCCTTTTTGGCGGAGCCGCCGGCGGCCTACGCCGACTTGTGGGCCCGGAGTATTATACTATCTCTAATACGAGTAATGCTTATATTTGACCAAACAAAAATGCACTTAATTCTCATACATAATTTTTTTGGACCTATTCTCTTTTTTTAACGGATTTTTTGAACCTATTCTCATGCATCTCTATCGTTCTATTTCCGCAACAAATCATGTGACATCTATCCTGGAGTGAGTTAAAGCGGACGGCCTAATCTAGACGATCCATTTATTCATCTGCTTTAGAGCATCTCCAATAGATGGTCCATATGTAAAAATATCTAACTTTTGAACCGTCTGGGGCAAAAAACGCTGCTCCAATAGACGGTTCATATGAAAAAAAATTGGACCGCGGCCTCCTCGTGATGTAAATACAACACCTCGCGGTGCAAATATACATCACAAGGTGCATCTGGTCCAAAACCAGCAGCCGCCCGCGAACGCCCAACCGCTACTTCATTTCCTTTCCCGCCCGCGCCCGTCCGCCCGCCCGAAGAACAGCCGGCCGGAATCCGCAGCCGCGACCGCCCAAAACCTCACCGTCGGCGCCGCCACCACCCCACATCCCCGCCGCCGCCCTCCGCCGCCGTCGCCTCCCCGCCGCCGTCCGGACGCCGCCGAATCGGGTGGCAGCCGGCGCGGGATTCGGCCCCTCCGACGGTCCGGCTGTAGGCCTCCGCCGGGTCTTATAGGCTGCCGCCGACCTCCTCCCGTCGGCTGTGAGCCTGTCCACGGCCGTTGCGCCGGCCACACGATCGCCGCACCAAGCCCTCCGCCCGGCTGCCGAACTAGTCTGCGCCGCCCGCCGAGCTCCTCTTGGCCGGCCTCCTACCTCATTTCTTATCACCGCCACCGTCCGGAGCCGACCGCAGCCGTCCGCAGCAGCCAATCCAACCGGCGGCCATCTTCTTCCACCGCGCGCACAAGGTGTTCGACGGAATTCCCCAAGGTAAAAAAATGACAAAACTTGATGATTTAACTTGGGATTGGATAGTATGATTGACGGTGGTTGTTTGAATTGTAGATGAGCTCGGTTGACTCCTCTTTCGTGGATGATTCATCGTCGGACGAGGAATTTGATTTGCATGAAGAAGAGGAGATTGCTATGCTAGTGGCCATGCACAAGAGGAAGAAACCGAAGCACGGTGGTTCCGTTTATGGTCGTGCGTTCATTCGGAGAGAACGGATTGATGCGCACAAACGGTTGGTGCACAACTACTTTGCATCATCACCTGTTTTTCCGGAGAATTATTTTCGACGCCGTTTCAAAATGTCGAAAGACTTGTTCTTTCGCATTTGCAATGAAGTGAAGCAGCATAACCCAGTCTTCGAGCAGAGAAGGAGCCGTGTAGGGTTGCTTGGCCATAGCATTGAGCAGAAGGTCACTGCCGCTTTGCGCATTATGGCATATGGTGTTCCGGCAGATTACATTGATGACAACTTGGCGATGGCAGAGAGCACTTCTATCTTCTATGTCAAGAAATTTGCAATAACTATGGTAGAAGTGTTCGGTCCACAGTATATGAGAGCACCCAATGCTCAGGACACTCAGAGGCTTTTGGAGATGAACAAAGCTCGAGGGTTTCCAGGTATGCTCGGGTCTGTGGATTGCATGCATTGGAAATGGAAGAATTGTCCAAAAGCATGGCATGGACAATTCAAGGGTCGTGGGAAGGATGCCACTATCATTCTTGAGGCAGTTGTTGATTATGAAACATGGATTTGGCATGCATATTTTGGTATGCCCGGTTCTTGCAACGACATCAACGTGCTCGACCGGTCACCTCTCTTTGCCAACTTAGCAAATGGAGAAGCACCACCGGTGACCTTCGAAGCAAATGGCCGCACCTACAACTATGGGTACTATCTTGCAGATGGGATCTACCCGAGGTGGAGTACATTCGTCAAGCCGGTTACAGAACCTGAAGGTAAGAAAGAACTTGTTTTTCATAATGCACAAGCGGCGGCTAGAAAAGATGTTGAGAGGGCATTTGGGATTTTGCAATCCCAATTTGCTATTGTGCGAGGACCATCTAGATTTTGGGATGAAAAGATCCTTTGGTACATCATGACTGCTTGCGTGATCATGCATAACATGATTATTGAGAACGAGCGTGGAAAAAATTTAGATTACAACTTCTATCAGTTGACGGGCACTCGTGTTAACCCCATGCGCAAAGAGGAGCGCATCAGACGTTTCATGAAGGTGTACAGCGAGATTAGAGACAGCGATGTGCATGACCAACTCCAGAAAGATTTGATGGAAGAGCATTGGAAATGGCATGGCGAAAGATCCGCATAGATTCATTATTGTTTGTTCAAAACTATGTTGTATTGTGCAAAACTATGTTTGTGTTGCATTGCATCTCCTGGATCTGAAGAACTATGTAATAATTTGATATTGTGGACATGATTTTTTTAATCTTATTTTCAAATATGTGCAGCTGTACAGTGGCTGGACAGCGGCTGAACAGCAGCCGGGCGGCTGCTGGCCGGTTTTGGACCATTTGGAGTTGCTCTTTTGGACCATGAATTTGGACCATCAGTTGGAATTGGCCTTTTTTGGAGCTCCAAAACGCATTTTTTAGCAGTCCAAAATTTACATCTCCAGTCTTGGACCGTCAAAATTTAGATCATCTATTGAAGATACTCTTATATTATACATACGCAACGAAAACATCCTTTGACGGTAAATGACGGGCTATTGTTACGTACATTAAGCAAGCACAAAAAATGATTGAGTTCTTTTTTCTTTTTTGGCGGGAGAGAGGAAAAGATTGAGTTGTAAGCTCTCAGTTAATGAAATCGTACTCCCTCTGTCTCATAATGTAAGGTGATTTTTTAGTCCAGTGTAATGTAAAAAAACATATTACATTATGGGAGAGTAATGTATTGTTCATGCCCTGATCTTACCTGTCCCAATTTACTGGAAACAAGGATGTGACATTCATGACGTACGATCCTGAAATGCCACAGCATGATATTCGAGAAAATGCCACAGCATGGCTCTTCTCCACCACCTGCCCGCGCCACTTGAAACTTCAGTACCAGGCGCCATCTGCATTCCCTGCTTAGAAAATCTATCCCTCAATTAACAAGTGCCGATGATCATGAGCCATGCGTGGTGTCATCGCACGAGCACTAGCAGCAGGGCACGGCCGAGCCCCTGACAGTGACGGTGACAGGAACATCTCAGACCGGGAGTGGATTAGTTGCGTAGAGGAAGCTTAAACTAGAAAAGCAGTGGCCGATGGCGAGACGTGATGATGCGGGGTGGATGGACGTGAACAGACCACCAACCAAAGTGCTTTGCATCTCCGGCGCGTAGCTCGCTTGGATTGCGGGCGGCCTACAATATCCATTTTCGTACCGGCGTGCCTGCAGAGCAGGGCCAATAAAGAGACGGAGGAAATCGGGCCACTGCTGCACCAAAAAATATGCGTCTGTCGACCGATCGATAAGAATGTCAGCTGTACCTGGTGTCCTCTTCCCCCTCGTGCTGTCCTACACTGACTACACGCGTGCCTTGATTGCTGATCGACCCTCCTCGCGTGCGAAAGCTGTGTGTATTTGTCCGTCTCCCTTGATATAACCGGCTGTGGCCACGGATCCACATGTGTGGTGGGTGAAGGGAGGGCATTCGCCTGTATATATCATCGTCATCCTCTTTGGCTTCACTGTTGTGTGTATGTGGCCACTCTGGCATGTAGATATATATAGATATGATGGCTGTTTGCGTCATCCAGACGGTTCTGATTGTGCTGTGTGGCAAGGTGGTGTTGCATCATCTGTCAATCTATGCAATATACTACCATCTTTCTTTTTTGACATGAATCTATGCAATATACTTACTATTAAATTAAAAGCATATTAATAAGCAAACTGAGCGCAACTCAAATGGTTAAGTTTCTCATGGTGGAACCATTCCACCAGGGCTCAAATCATAGACTTGACACCGGTGGTTGCATTTTTCTGTATTTATATAGGCCTTCTGGCGATGTCCGTTTCGTGGGAGCAAGTCAACTACGAAGTTGTCTGTTGTGCTGGCACAGTATCTCGGAGGTGCTCATAGGGGGTAAGATGTTTCCGCGTGCGTTCCTAGGGTTAGCTTATGTGCGTGCATCTGAGCATATGTTGTACCATGTTTAGGAAAGCACAGTAATAGAGATGAAAAACAAAAACCTTTATATACATAGTTTATTGGGACTTCAACGTTTTGATTAGTTCACTTGGCTTCCCTCCTGCGCTTAGGTCATCAGTCTACCTGGCCAGCCGCCGCCTCTAAAAAAGCCAGCGTTCTCTGCCTCCTGCTGGCGCCAGCGCCGGTCCATCCCGTCTTCGATGGCCTTAGGGCCATGCAGACGGAGTGGATCTCGGCCCTTGCCAGTGGGAGGGCTCCGTTTTTAGATCTGTTTTCGAGCTTTGTTAGGGTTTGTGTTCTGCTCAGGAAGGCGAGACGACGGCGGCTCCCTGAAGATGGAATAAAGGTCTCCCCGCCTAGCCCCCGTTCTGGTGATGCGTCTAGCATCATCGGTGGGCGTGCGGAGGTGTGTCTCCGGCAGATCTGTCTTTGGTGGATTTGCTCGGATCTGTTCGTCGTTCGTCTTCGTTCGTATGTTTTCAGGTTGGATCCTTTTGATCCACACTCTTCATCCACGACGGTTGCTGTTCTAGTGCGTTGGTTCTATGGGACCTTAGCACGACGACTTCCCGACTGTCTACTACAACAAGGTTTGCCCGGCTCCGCCAAGGGAAGGGCGATGACAGCGGCGCGCCTTCGGCTCGCTTCAGTGCTTGTAGTCGTCGTTAGGTGGTCTACGGATCCGGATGTCATTTTTATTATTTCTAGTGTTCATCGTACTACCATGATTGAAGATGAATAGATTGGAAGTTTTTCTCGCAAAAAAAAGATTAGTTCACTTGGTGTTGCGGAAATTGGTTGATGAAAATTTGTATTGATAACATGAGAATCAAAATTTAAAATACATATGATTATTTAATTTGATTATGTATAATTGTAACAATATGTGTTGAATATAAGTAGAATAATTGAATGGAAAATGTTCTTCCATGTATGGTTGAATGTTGTGGTGGATCTCTTTTCATTCATGATTTCATATTGAGGTGGACCTTATCCTATTCACATCATAGTTGTATAGTGAGGTGGCAATGCTTTCATGTTGAGATAATAAGTTAATGCGAATGACTCTTCTTCTTTTTTTAATATGCAAGAGTGTGCGTATCATTACTTCTCAAAACAGGCTATCACCCCTCTTTATAAATAAAGCAACACCAGAAAAGGTAAACGACCAACGATACAAGATGATGAGGTAGCCCTCTTACAAAGTCAATCTTGAGATATCCCGCACACGCATAATGCACGCGACTATGCTACCAGCAACGAGCATCGAAGGACTAAACACCTCACGCCACGACCTAGCACACCTAAGCTCCACGACAACACCCCAAGAGGGAGAACGGCGCAGAGCTTCGCCGCTGTCGAGTCCACACCGGACAAAGGTCTTCACTCGGAGCCCTGCGTACCGTTACTCCTATAATGGATGTTGGAGTACCCGCCTCCCTGGGCTCTCCGCGAGTGAAGTGAGCCGCCTGGCCATCCGTTGGCCAATGGCGTGCCACGGGAGCCTCGCAGGGTGGCTCTAAGCCATTCAATCTGCCCGAACGGCTCGGATCTCGGGTGACGCGGCTTGACAGTCCATGACGGGTGGACAGCCCCGTGCACCCGTGACCACCGTCATTGGGCGGCTTCGCCCCCCCCATGAGCAGCCTTTCTTGTGGTGGTGCGCGTGGGAGGGACCGGACTCGACGGTCCATGACGAGTGGACCCCGTGTACGCATCTAGGACCACATCCATTGGAGAGGCCCTCTGAGTCATCTTTTGCCTGGTGACTTGGCGTGAGGGCCTCTCAGGGGCGATGCAGGCCGTACGTTCTGTCCGGATGGCTGGCGCCCTGGCGATCCGGATGGAGGGTCCATGACGGGTGAACCGATGGATGTGCCTGGGTCCACCAATCATTGGGCGGCGGCGTCCGCGATCACACCCATGCGCGACAATGTAGCCGGGCTCGTCTATCGATGTTGGTGCAATAATTTGCCCCCTTGAGTTTTAAAGATTGTTGTCATAAATAGTGTGGGACTAATGTGGTTGCTAGTGCACACAAAGTAATAAGTACATGAAGTCATGTGAAGTATGGGACAGACTCTGAAGATAATATCCTGCGAGGCAACGATGATTATCACTGAAGATTGTGCCTGTCAAAAGTGAACCCCAAAAGTTGTTGATGAAAAGCAATTTGTTCAGTGCCTGTCCGAAGAAATTGATTGCAGCCGAGAAGTTTGAAGACGGAGAAAGACGTAGAATTTTCTTTCGTTGTTCTTATTCTCTTTCTAGAGTCATATATAGATCTACTATTAGGAAGGGTATAGTGTATGAAAATTATGTCCCTCGGATGCTAAACCGAAGCATATGTGAGTTGAGAGAAATCTCTTTGTGTTCCATGATGGGGAACGTTGCGTGGAAAACAAAAAAATCTATGCACACGCAAGATCTATGCATGGAGATGAATAGATACGAGAGGGGGAGAGCATCTACATACCCTTGTAGATTGCTAAGCGGAAGCGTTTATCAACGCGGTTGATGTAGTTGTACACCTTCAAGATCCGTCCCGATCAAGTACCGAACGTACGGCACCTCCGCGTTCAGCACACGTTCAGCTTGATGACGTCCTCGCCTTCTTGATCCAGGAAGAGAGGAGAAGTAGTAGATGAGTTCCGGCAGCACGACGGTGTGTTGACAGTGGTGGTGATGAACAATCACCGCAGGGCTTCGCCAAGCACAACGGAAACTATGACGGAGGATAAACTAGAGGGGGCGGGGTTGCCGGCACACGGCTTAGTCAATCTTGATGTGTTCCGGGTGCTAGCCCTGCCCCTCTATTTATATATTGAGCCCTGGGGTCGTTTCTTGGAGAAAGAGCCTCCCTAAAGTCGGTTTGGCACGCAAGGCAAGAGTCCTTCTTGGACTCTAGGACCAGACGCAGGGTCCTTGGCGTCTGGCCCCAGACGTCAGGGTCCCTGGAGTCTGCCCCCCTGGCCTCCGCAAAACTCCTTTTTGCACCTTCCTAAAGCCTCATGGACTTTACCCCTTGACCCAAATAAAGTGTTCTCGTACCAGAACATTTCGGGAAACATCCGAAAACCCCTTCCGATGATTTCTGGAACCCTTCCGGAGACCAAATACTATTATCCCATATATCAATCTTTAACTCCGGACCATTCCGGAGTTCCACGTCATGTCCGTGATCTCATTCGGGACTCCGAACAACATTCGGTCACCAACATACGTAACTCATATAATACTATATCGTCAACGAACTTTAAGCGCGCAGACCCTACGGGTTCGAGAATGATGTAGACATGACCGAGACGCTTCTCCGGTCAATAACCAATAGCGGGACCTAGATGCCCATATTAGTTGCTACATATTCTACGAAGATCTTTATCGGTCGAACCTTTATGACAACATACGTAGTTCCCTTTGTCTGTCGGTATGTTACTTCACTGGTACGCGTTGATGCTATACAAACGGTTTTAACCCCTTTCCGCGATGACATTTGGAACCGTCGCCAAGTGAGTGTGGGCGATAGAGGGTCCTTCCCACACGACCTAGAAACCGTCGGGGATAGGGAGCCAAGATGCATATACAGTACTCCTACTTGTTTGTGCTCGCATTGCCATCGCAGTCGGTATTCTGTGGTGCTACGTTTACGATGCGCGGCCCATCACAAACGGTTCACTATTATAGAACGTGTATGATAAGCATACAATCACACACATTCACTTTTCCCAAACCGTATGCGATAACTAATTAAGAAGATTAGCTAATCGTTGTACGAGTGTCGGACAGGATTATGAAATGCCAGACCATCGTAACATCGTCGTACACGACAACTATCTCACATGCTATTCTATGGTGCAACGTTTACGATGCATACTTCATCAGAAATAGTTCATGGTTGCAAATCGTGTATGATAAGGCAACTATCACAAACTTTTAGTTTGCTCGCACCGTTTGTATATTTGTCTGACATCGCACACGCTTTGCAAATGGCAACTGTGTGCATGCTTGCACACGTTTCCTCTTTGCGAACCGTGTCAGATTATGGTGTATATCACAAACGTTTGTGTTTTACCAACCGTGTGTGCCATAACGACCTGGAGAGTGTAATTTTACCGTAATTTAATTGCTGCTATTTCAAATTGTACTGGATTTGAATTTGAATGTATGCTATAGCTTTATTCATATCCATCAGGTTCAAACAACCAATGCATTATTCGATTCATAGGTACATATGTTCAAGAATTATATAAGAACCAAATAAAGAATGATGAACCACAGTTGTATACTTGTACTATTAAAGATAGTAAAGAAAGAGGCGAAATACATTCTGGTTGCTGAACAAGGTGAAGCGGAATGCCCATATTGTGCCCTCCTGCATGCAGAAGGCACGCACGACTCTAGTCCAACCCCTTGTGATGGCCTACCGCCCATCCTTCACGGTCTTCATGAAAACATCTAGATAATCATCGTGTTCTGGTAGAAATACTTTAACCTTTGCATGCCCACCAATCATGTAGTTTCAGAGGTAATCTTGAGTAAACTGCTTTGGCAACCACTGCAAAGGAAAAAGATTCAGACATTGCCATCTAACACAACTCATTATGGGCAGTAAAAAGAAGGCTGTAGAGTTCTTACTTACCATCCTGCAGTTCTATTGTCTTGGATAAAGTGTAAACAAATAGTTTAATTGCCATCTTTTGACCCATTTTACTAAAAATCTTTATCAGCTTCCTCACTTGATGTTGGTTCATCGATATCTCATTGCCCCATACGCAGAAAGGGTCAAAGCGCGGATCTTTACCAATGACATATGTACCTAAAAACACCAAGTTAACATTAGAAGCTAAATAGAAATTGCACAATGATGTAGTACAACACTCTTTTATAATACTATAGCATCCAATATACTCACATATTAGATGAATTAACATCTTATATTATGGGCCGGAAGGAGTTTATTGCATTCTTACAAATTATCGGTTGATTAATTGCTGCTGTATCCACGGGTTAGAGTTAGTTTGACCAAGTTCGGATCAAATAGCCCTAAAGTATATCCAAACATGAGGGCTAGTTTGAGCTAGTTGCATATAAACCACCCAAAAAAACTATCCAACCCTAATTGGAGCTAATTCTCCTAGTGCATTTATTGTCAATCTAACCCTGTCACCCAAACACCTCTTTGGATGGAGTTAGTTCAGGGTTAGTCATGAGCTAGAAACTAACTCTAACCTCTAGCTAAGTTGAGTATCCAAACAGGGCTGTGTTGTTGTTGTTGTTGTTGTTGTTGTTGTTGTTGTTGTTGTTGTTGTTGTTGTTGTTGTTGTTGTTGTTGTTGTTGTTGTTGTTGTTGTTGTTGTTGTTGTTGTTGTTGTTGTTGTTGTTGTTGTTGTTGTTGTTGCTGCTGCTGCTGCTGCTATTGCTGCTGCTGCTGTTGCTGCTGTTGCTGTTGCTGTTGTTGTTGTTGTTGTTGTTGTTGTTGTTGTTGTTGTTGTTGCTGTTGTTGTTGTTGTTGCTGTTGCTGTTGCTGTTGTTGTTGCTGCTGTTGTTGTTGTTGTTGTTGTTGTTGTTGTTGTTGTTGTTGTTGTTGTTGTTGTTGTTGTTGTTGTTGTTGTTGTTGTTGTTGTTGTTGTTGTTGTTGTTGTTGTTGTTGTTGTTGTTGTTGTTGTTGTTGTTGTTGTTGCTGCTGCTGCTGCTGCTCTTCTACGTATATCTAGACATCATCAAAACATTAAGGTAACACTCTTCCTTGTTGCTATGTAGCCTAGGATTGCATATTTAGACATTAAGTACAATGCATGTTGCTATGTAGCGTCAGATATATTACATATGACCCTATAACTAATGATAAATGGGTTACATATATATTCAGTTAAAAGTCTGGTTCACCGATTAGTCCCTTATCAGCCCCGGCCTATATGGTACCAGCTACCGATATCCTGAACAGTGAGTATATATAATCCATGGGATGAAACTAACCTCGATGGAAAACATCAGTCGTTCCCAAAATTGTCCTGTGTAGGTACATCGAGAGGCATGTTAAGCACAACAGGCTAAACATCAACCAAAATTATCCATGGCAGACAAAATAATCTCCAAAAGATAGATTCAGTGTGCAGGTTTAAGCACGCTAGTACAACAAAACAAGTGGAAAGGTGTGTTAACTGCAACAGGCCTAACATTTAACAACAAGCAAACATAGTCATTCAAACTGGTATTGTGCCGGTGTAAGTACACTGGTTATTGTTAAATAAAAATGGAAAGGCGTGTTAACTACAAGATGCAGCAACCAAATGTAGCCATTCATAGTGGTATTGTTGAAACTAGTACTGATGAAATTGAACTGCACAATTAATACTTGCACATATAGAACATCACGTTGTGAATAACTGGAATAAACAAGGCATACTACAAACAACCAAAGATAGCATTTGAAACTGGACATATGCTAACTACAAACAACTGAACAATCAAAAAAACTTTAAAAGAGGCATATGCTAGCTATAACAGGCTTAACAGCAAGCAAATATATGCATTCCTATCGGTATGTTTAAAACTGGATTGATGAAATGTACTGCACAGTAAATAATTGCACATATAGAGTATCACATTGTGAACAACTGAAATAAACAAGGCATACTGTAAACAACCAAATATAGCAATTAAAACTGGACATATTCTCACTACACTACAAAAGGGACTCGACAAAACAAATCATGGGTTTCCCCCTGTGAAGAGGCACCGCAAAACAAATCATGGGTTTCCTCACTTGTCACAGATGGGCTCGTTCCCGTGGGAAGAGCACGGACCCTGGATGCGCTCCATGTTGTCACAGATGGGCTCCTTCCCCTTGGAAGAGCACGGCTGTAGGCTGCCCTCCCTGATGTCGCAGACAGGCTCTTTCCCCTTGGAAGAGCAGATGGGCTCTTTCCCCTTGGAAGAGCCGGAGAGGGTGCCCTCCTCGTGGTAGCCGTTGATGAGGTCTGACTTGGAAGCTGTGGATCACAGTCGCATAATGTGTCCTTCAGAAATGACAAAAGGGGCTCGATGGCGATGTAGGATGGGAAATTGTTGACAACGAGCCAGAGGAGATCAGCGATGGGGCCATGGATGAGATTGATGGCGATTGAACCCAGGGGTTTGGGGGTGGGCCACTTAACCTGTGACATAGCCCGCCTCGGCCTGTCGCTGTCGATGACCTCGATGTCGTAGCCAGCGTCCGCGACATACCCGCATACTCTAGCCCGCTGATTGAGTGCCTACCTCCAGTATTGGTCGTCAGCTTCCTCGGCGACGTTGGGCGAAGAGACCGCGATACACCTGTAACATCCGAAATTTTCAATTTGGATGTTATACATAGGTCATCATATGCATATCATATTTTATTTGCATTTTGGTTTTGATCCTAGAAATCTTAAGCAACTCAAGGACCCACGGAGAGAGTTGGGGATTTCATTTATTTTCATATTTGAATTTTCTCAAATTTGAAAAGAGGATCATTTGGGTTTTAATAATTTTTCTCTCCAAAATATTTCCAATATAAAAATAAAAGAGAGGAGATAAAGTGACTTCTCCAAAATAAAATAAATATTGGAGGAAAAAAATTAAAATTAAATAAATAATTTTATTTGGATTTTACTTCTATTTTATTTGAATTAGAAATATATGCATTTTTCAAAATTGCATTTTTCAAAATTAGAAATAAATGCCGCCGCCGCCGCCCCTCTCCACCCGTCCCGAGCCCCGAGCCGCGCCGCCCGCAGCCGCCCACAGTGGCCGCGCCGTCACCGTTGCACGCGGACGCCGCTGCCGCTGCTGCCGCACGCCACCGCTGCCGCGCCACCGCACCGCACAGCCGCCTCACTGCCGCGCCGCCGCCGCAGAGCCCCGCCGCCCAACGCCGCCCCGCCTCGCCGGATCCTGACGCCGCCACCGCCGATTTTCGCCCACGAACCGGTAAAACCGCAAAAACCGCCGCCGTTTTTTAAAACCCTAGATTGGTTTTTTTTATTAGAACGGTTTCTCGGTTTTCTTCGGTTAGATTTATTTTACGAACGTTGGTTCGTTTAGTTCTTATAACAAACGAATTCATTCGATTGTCTCTGTTAGCGGACGTTCGCGCCGTAGTCTTTTGCTTTTTATTTTATTTTTCGGCCAAGGACCTATCCGCGATTATTTTTATCACAGATTAGCCCCTGATCTTCAAACCCTCGCAACTTTTTAACCGTTCGTCCAAATCCAGTGAAACCAACGCCAAAATCTTCGTCTCGAACCCCTCTTTCCTGTGAAACAACTTGAACATGGTTTTGACAATTTAAAATTTGGTTTCAAGCAGATTTAAATTCGAAGTTCTTTTGATCGTAGTATCAGTTCCGAGCTCCAATTCGATTGATTCTTTTTGCAAATCGAAGCTGTTCAGTTGAACTTTTAGTTTGGATATTTTTATTTGAGTTTTAACATTGCATCTATGCTTGAGTGCTTATGTATGCTATTGTTTGTTTGTGATAGAATTTTCGGAGTGCGAAGCGTGCTACTACAAGTCTCTAGGGTTTGCGGATCATCAGCAAGGCAAGTAACACTTTGATCATACTTCTTTACTACCCAGTTTTTATGCATTAGTTAGAATCCTCAAACACTGCATGATTAGGATGTGATTAACTTGAGGGTATTGGGAAGTAGATGATGAGGTAGAACCTATTTCCCTTTTATTATCAAACCCTTGGGTGTTACTTCTACGTTATACTTATAGTGCTATGCTATGCACGTAGACGTGGTTTGGTTTGAGAGATCCATGACAGATGTGAGATTGTTAATGTAATGGTTAACTTAAGGTGGCTACTTAAATACACATCTGGGTGGATTGGTTGCGGGCACCTGGAGAATCCAGTGTTGTCCTAGGATATCCTGGAGTACCCGTGTGATCATCCTACGGTTCGCCACCCAGGCACAAAGTGATCATAAGATTATTCATGCTAGAAACTTCCGTGTGCAGCCACAAGCCATTATGGGCTCTGGCATAGTTGAGTATGTTGTGTGACCTCTTTCAGTGGTAGGCTAGCAGATGTAGGGGAAAGTAGGTGTAACTGTCTACCCAGAGTAAAGAGTAAATGCTTCAGAAAGACTGTGTCTCGATCATCCGTTTCTCAAACATCATGTTGTGCGAGAAATTCAACGGAGGAGATCGAGTCTTGGGGGGAAAAGTGCGCAAACCTCTGCAGAGTGTACAAACTAATCATGGTTAGCCGTGTCCCCGGTTATGGACATCTTGAGTATCTGGTTCTTGAATTATCATGTTGATCTCATCACTCTTAATTTAATTTGTTGGGTTATTAATACAGTTTAATTGGGATTGAGTTGGAGGAACCTTCTCAATGTTTATCAACTACCATGATAGTTAAACAAAATATATTCCTTTGTTGTAGGAAAAAATTGGCTTTTCGCAAAAACATTATAACCATAGAGCCTCCACCAGCCATATATGCATATAGTGATAGCATTTACTTGTTGTTTGCTCTACTGTGTTGTGATGCCCTCGATTCAATCGTACACTAATCATACACGCAAATGTGTATAATCAAGATCAAGGACTCATGGGAAGATATCACAACACAACTCTAGACACAAATAAAAAAATACAAGCTTTATATTACAAGCCAGGGCCTCGAGGGCTCGAATACATTAGCTCAAATACACAAGAGTCAGCGGAAGCAACAATATCTGAGTACAGACATAAGTTAGACAAGTTTGCCTTAAGAAGGCTAGCACAAAAACAACAACGATCGAAAAGTCAAGCCTCCTGCGTGGGAGCCACCTAACTACTCCTGGTCGTCGGCGGTCTTCACGTAATAGTAGGCACCCTCGGGGTAGCTGTAGTCGTCTGTGGTGTCGTCTGCCTCCTGGACTCCACCATCTGGTTGCCGCATCTGAGAAGAATGGAAAGAGGTGGAAAAAGGGGAGGAAAGCAACCGTGAGTACTCATGCAAAGTACTCGCAAGCAAGGATCTACACTACATATGCATCGGTATCAATGAAAAGGGTTGTATCTGTGGACTGAACTGCAGAATGCCAGAAAAGAAGTGGGAAAGCCTAGCCTATCCAAGACTAGCATCTTCAAGCCGCTCCAAGCATCATGCAGCATCAGAAGAGATAAGAGTAGCATAAAGTAAAGTAGTAGTAGTGTTATCAACCTCGACCAGAGATCCTTTCACGACTCCCTGCGAGAAAGCAATCCCAGAGCCATACTATCCATTTCTCATCACAATCCATTTCTCATCACAAGTGTCCAGTTCTAGTTGTATCGATCGGGATACAACTCCAAGTATCCGTTACCGTAGGACAGGCTATCGATAGATGTTTTCTTCCCTGCAGGGGTGCACCAACTTACCCACCACGCTCGATTAACTCCGTCCGGACACACTTTCCTGGGTCATGCCCGGTGCTACCTCTTCAGCACTGCGTTGGTTTACCCTTGAAGAGGAAAGGGTGATGCAGCAAAGTAGCGTAAGTATTTCCCTCGGTTTTTGAGAACCAAGGTATCAATCCAGTAGGAGGCCACGCACGAGTCCCTCGCACTTACACAAACAAATAAATCCTCGCAACCAACGCGATAAGGGGTTGTCAATCCCTACACGGTCACTTACGAGAGTGAGATCTGATAGATATGATAGGATAATATTTTTGGTATTTTTATGATAAAGATGCAAAGTAAAATAGAAGCAAAATAAAAGTCAACGGAAATAACTTGTTGATGGGAGATTAATATGATGGAAAATAGACCCGGGGCCATAGGTTTCACTAGTGGCTTCTCTCGGGAGCGTAAGTATTTACGGTGGGTGAACAAATTACTGTTGAGCAATTGACAGAATTGAGCATAGTTATGAGAATATCCAGGTATGATCATGTATATAGGCATCACGTCCGAGATAAGTAGACCGACTCCTGCCTACATCTACTACTATTACTCCACACATCGACCGCTATCCAGCATGCATCTAGAGTATTAAGTTCATAAGAACAGAGTAACGCTTTAAGCAAGATGACATGATGTAGAGGGATAAATTCATGCAATATGATATAAATCCCATCTTGTTATCCTCGATGGCAACAATACAATATGTGCCTTGCTGCCCCTACTGTCACTGGGAAAGGACACCGCGAGATCGAAACCAAAGCTAAGCACTTCTCCCATTGCAAGAAAGATCAATCTAGTAGGCCAAACCAAACTGATAATTCGAAGAGACTTGCAAAGATAACCAATCATACATAAAAGAATTCAGAGAAGATTCAAATATTGTTCATAGATAAACTTGATCATAAACCCACAATTCATCGGTCTCAACAAACACACCGCAAAAGAAGATTACATCGAATAGATCTCCACAAGAGAGGGGGAGAACATTGTATTGAGATCCAAAAAGAGAGAAGAAGCCATCTAGCTAATAACTATGGACCTGAAGGTCTGAGGTAAACTACCCACACATCATCGGAGAGGCTATGGTGTTGATGTAGAAGCCCTCCGTGATCGATGCCCCCTCCGGCGGAGCTCCGAAAAAGGCCCCAAGATGGGATCTCACGGGTACAGAAGGTTGCGGCGGTGGAATTAGGTTTTTGGCTCCGTATCTGGTAGTTTGGGGGTACATAGGTATATATAGGAGGAAGAAGTACGTCGGTGGAGCAACAGGGGGCCCACGAGGGTGGAGGGCGCGCCCAGGGAGGTAGGCGCGCCCCCTACCTCGTGGCCTCCTGGTTGATGTCTTGACGTAGGGTCCAAGTCCTCTGGATCACGTTCGTTCCGAAAATCACGTTCCCGAAGGTTTCATTCCGTTTGGACTCCGTTTGATATTCTTTTTCTGCGAAACTCTGAAATAGGCAAAAAACAGCAATTCTGGGCTGGGACTCTGGTTAATAGGTTAGTCCCAAAAATAATATAAAAGTGTATAATAAAGCCCATTAATGTCCAAAACAGAATATAATATAGCATGGAACAATCAAAAAATTATAGATACGTTGGAGACGTATCAAGCATCCCCAAGCTTAATTCCTGCTCGTCCTCGAGTAGGTAAATGATAAAAACAGAATTTTTGATGTGGAATGCTACTTGGCATAATTTCAATGTAATTCTTCTTAATTGTGGTATGAATATTCAGATCCGAAAGATTCAAGATAAAAGTTCAATATTGACATAAAAATAATAATACTTCAAGCATACTAACTAAGCAATTATGTCCTCTCAAAATAACATGGCCAAAGAAAGTTCATCCCTACAAAATCATATAGTTTAGTCATGCTCCATTTTCATCACATAAGAATGCTCTCATCATGCACAACCCCGATGACAAGCCAAGCAATTGTTTCATACTTTAGTAATCTCAAACTTTTTCAACCTTCACGCAATACATGAGCGTGAGCCATGGATATAGCACTATGGGTGGAATAGAATATAATGATGGGGGTTATGTGGAGAAGACAAAAAAGGAAGAAAGTCTCACATCAACGAGGCTAATCAATGAGCTATGGAGATGCCCATCAATTGATGTTATTGCAAGAAGTAGGGATTGCCATGCAACGGATGCACTAGAGCTATAAATATATGAAAGCTCAACAAAAGAAACTAAGTGGGTGTGCATCCAACTTGCTTGCTCACGAAGACCTAGGGCATTTGAGGAAGCCCGTCGTTGGAATGTACTAGCCAAGTTCTATAATGAAAAGTTCCCACTAGTATATGAAAGTGACAAAACAAGAGAATCTCTATCATGAAGATTATGGTGCTACTTTGAGCACAAGTGTGGTAAAAGGATAGTAACATTGTCCCTTCTCTCTTTTTCTCTCATTTTTTTGGGCCTTTTCTTTTTTATGGCCTTTCTCTCTCTTTTTTTACCTCACTTGGGACAATGCTCTAGAAAATGATCATCATCACACTTCTATTTATTTACAACTCAATGATTACAACTCGATACTAGAACAAAGTATTACTCTATATGAATGCCTCCGGCGGTGTACCGGGATATGCAATGAACCAAGAGTGACATGTATGAAAGAATTATGAACGGTGGCTTTGCCACAAATACGATGTCAACTACATGATCATGCAAAGCAATATGACAATGATGAACGTGTCATGATAAACGAAACGGTGGAAAGTTGCATGGCAATATATCTCGGAATGGCTATGGAAATGTCGTACTAGGTAGGTATGGTGGCTGTTTTGAGGAAGATATAAGGAGGTTTATGTGTGAAAGAACGTATCATATCACGGGGTTTGGATGCACTGGCGAAGTTTGCACCAACTCTCAATGTGAGAAAGGGCAATGCACGGTACCGAAGAGGCTAGCAATGATGGAAAGGTGAGAGTGCGTATAATCCATGGACTCAACATTAGTCATAAAGAACTCACATACTTATTGCAAAAATCTACAAGTCATCAAAAACCAAGCACTACGCGCATGATCCTAGGGGGATAGATTGGTAGGAAAAGACGATCGCTCGTCCCCGACCGCCACTCATAAGGAGGACAATCAAAGAACACCTCATGTTTCAAATTTGTTACATAACGTTTACCATACGTGCATGCTACGGGACTTGCAAACTTCAACACAAGTATTTTTCAAATTCACAACTACTCAACTAGCACAACTTTGATATCACTACCTCCATGTCTCAAAACAATCATCAAGCATCAAACTTTTCTTACTATTCAACACACTCATAAGAAAGTTTTTACTAGTCTTGAATGCCTAGCATATTAGGATTATTTAAGCAAATTACCATGATATTTAAGACTCTCAAAATAATCTAAGTGAAGCATGAGAGAATAATACTTTCTATAAAACAAAAGTTACCACCGTGCTCTAAAATATATAAGTGAAGTACTAGGACAAAAACTATATAACTCCAAAGATATAAGTGAAGCACATAGAGTATTCTAATAATTTCTGAATCATGTGTGTCTATCTCAAAAGGTGTGTACAGCAAGGATGATTGTGGTAAACTAAAAAGCAAAGACTCAAATCATACAAGACGCTCCAAGCAAAACACATATCATGTGGTGAATGAAAATATAGCTCCAAGTAAAGTTACCGATGGAAGTAGACGAAAGAGGGGATGCCTTCCGGGGCATCCCCAAGATTTGGATTTTAGGTGTCCTTAGATTATCTTGGGGTGCCATGGGCATCCCCAAGCTTAGGCTCTTGCCACTCCTTGTTCCATAATCCATCAAATCTTTCACCCAAAACTTGAAAACTTCACAACACAAAACTTAACAGAAAATCTCGTGAGCTCTGTTAGGAAAAGAAAAGAAAACACCACTTCATGGTACTGTAATGAACTCATTCTTTATTTATATTTGTGTTAAACCTACTGTATTCCAACTTCTCTATGGTTTATAAACTATTTTACTAGCCATAGATTCATCAAAATAAGCAAACAACACACGAAAAACAGAATCTGTCAAAAACAGAACAGTCTGTAGTAATCTGTAACTAGCGCAAACTTCTGGAACTCCAAAAATTCAGCCAAAATAGGACGACCTAGAAAATTTGTTTATTGATCAGAAGAAATTGGAATCAATATTTTATCACGTTCTGGTTATTTTTAACAATTATTTTCGTGAACAGAAAGTTTCTGGAATTTTCAGCAAGATCAAATAACTATCATCCAAGAAGATCCTATAGGTTTAACTTGGCACAAACACTAATTAAAACATAAAAAGACATCTAACCAGAGGCTAGATCAAATATTTATTCCTAAACAGAAGCAAAAATCAAAAAACTAAAAATAAAATTGGGTTGCCTCCCAACAAGCGCTATCGTTTAACGCCCCTAGCTAGGCATAAAAGCAAGGATAGATCTAGGTATTGCCATCTTTGGTAGGCAATCCATAAGTGGCTCTCATAATAGATTCATATGTAATTTAATTTTCTTTCTAGGAAAGTGTTCCATGCCTTTCCTTAACGGAAATTGGAATCTAATAATCCCTTCCTTCATATCAATAATTGCACCGATCGTTCTAAGGAAAGGTCTACCAAGAATAATAGGACATGAAGGATTGCAATCTATATAAAGAACAATAAAATCTACGGGCACATAGTTCCTATTTGCAACAATAAGCACATCATTAATTCTTCCCATAGGTTTCTTAATAGTGGAATCCGCAAGGTGCAAGTTTAGAGAGCAATCATCAAATTCGCGGAGACCTAACAAATCACACAAAGTCTTTGGAATCGTGGAAACACTAGCACCCAAATCACACAAAGCATAGAATTCATGATCTTTAATTTTAATAGTAGGTTACCACTCATCATAGAGTTTTCTAGGGATACAAACTTCCAACTCAAGTTTTTCTTCATAAGATTGCCTCAAAGCATCAACGATATGTTTAGTAAAAGCTTTATTTTGACTGTAAGCATGAGGAGAATTTAGCACGGATTGCAACAAGGAAATACAATCTATCAAAGAGCAATTATCATAATTAAATTCCTTGAAATCCAAAATAGTGGGTTCATTAATATCTAATGTTTTGATCTCTTCAATCCCACTTTTACCAATTTTTGCATCAAGATCTAAAAACTCTGAATTTTTGGAACGCCTTCTAGGTAAAGGTGGATCATATTCAGTCCCATCATTGTCAAGATTCATATTGCAAAACAAAGATTTAATAGGGGATACATCAATAACTTTTAGATCTTCATCTTTATTTTCATAGGAACTAGAAGAACACGCTTTTACAAAGCGATCTTTCTTAGCACGCATCCTAGCGGTTCTTTCTTTGCACTCATCAATGGAAATTCTCATGGCTTTGAGAGACTCATTGATATCATGCTTAGGTGGAATAGATCTAAGTTTCAAAGAATCAACATCAAGAGAAATTCTATCAACGTTCCTAGCCAATTCATCAACTTTAAGCAATTTTTCTTCAAGCAAAGCATTAAAATTCTTTTGCGAATTCATAAATTCCTTAACAATAGTCTCAAATTCAGAAGGCATCTTATTAAAGTTCCCATAAGAATTGTTGTAGGAATTACCATAATAATTAGAGGAATTACTAGGATAAGGCCTAGGATTAAAGTTTCCTCTATACGCGTTGTTACCAAAATTATTCCTAACAACAAAATTCACGTCCATAGATTCATTATTATTCTCAATCAAAGTAGACAAAGGCATATCATTAGGATCAGAAGAAACACTCTTAGTAGTAAATAATTTCATAAGTTCATCCATCTTTCCACTCAAAACATTAATTTCTTCTATCGCATGCACTTTTTTATTAGTAGATCTTTCAGTGTGCCATTGAGAATAATTAACCATAATATTATCTAGGAGTTTAGTAGCTTCTCCTAAAGTGATTTCCATAAAAGTGCCTCCCGCAGCCGAATATAAAAGATTTCTAGAAGCAAAATTCAATCCGGCATAAATTTTTTGTATAATCATCCACAAATTCAAACCATGAGTAGGGCAATTACGTATCATTAATTTCATCCACTCCCAAGCTTGTGCAACATGTTCATGATCAAGTTGCTTAAAATTCATAATGTCGTTTCTAAGAGAGATGATCTTAGCGGGAGGAAAATACTTAGAGATAAAAGCATCTTTGCACTTATTCCAAGAATCAATACTATTTTTAGGCAAAGACGAAAACCAAGCTTTAGCACAATCTCTAAGCGAAAAAGGAAATAGCTTCAATTAAACAATATCATTATGAACATCTTTCTTCTTTTGCATGTCACACAAGTCAAGAAGCTATTTAGATGGGTAGCGGCATCTTCACTAGGAAGGCCGACGAATTGATCTTTCATGACAAGATTCAATGAAGCAGTATTGATTTCACAAGATTCAGTATCGGTAAGAGGAGCAATCGGAGTGCTAAGGAAATCATTGATGTTGGTATTGGTAAAGTCACACAATTTGGTATTATCTTGAGCCATCGTGACAAGCAAGCAATCCAACACACGAGCAAACAAGAGACGGGCGAAAAAGAAGCGAACGAAAAAGAAAGAGAGGGCGAACAAAACGGCAAGGGTGAAGTGGGGGAGAGGAAAACGAGAGGCAAATGGCAAATAATGTAATGCGGGAGATAAGGGTTTGTGATGGGTACTTGGTATGTTGACTTTTGCGTAGACTCCCCGACAACGGCGCCAGAAATCCTTCTTGCTACCTCTTGAGCACTACGTTGGTTTCCCCTTGAAGAGGAAAGGGTGATGCAGCAAAGTAGCGTAAGTATTTCCCTCAGTTTTTGAGAACCAAGGTATCAATCCAGTAGGAGGCCACGCACGAGTCCCTCGTGTTGGGGAACGTAGCAATAATTCAAAATTTTCCTACGTGTCACCAAGATCAATCTAGGAGATGCTAGCAATGAGAGAGAGGGAATGCATCTTCATACCCTTGAAGATCGCAAGCGGAAGCGTTAGAAGAACGCGGTTGATGGAGTCGTACTCGCGGCGATTCAAATCGCGGAAGATCCGATCTAGCACGGAACGGACGGCGCCTCCGCGTTCAACACACGTACAACCCGGGGAAGTCTCCTCCTTCTTGATCCAGCAAGGGGAGAGGAGAAGTTGAGGGAGAACTCCAGCAGCACGACAGCGTGGTGGCAATGGAGCTCGTGGTTCTCCGGCAGAGCTTCGCTAAGCACTACGGAGGAGGAGGAGGAGGTGTATGAGGAGGGAGGGCTACGCCAGGGAAGAGGTGCGGCTTCCCTCCCATCCCTCCACTATATATAGGGGCAAGGGGAGAGGGGGAGGCGCCCTAGGGTTTCCCCTAGGGGGCGGCGGCCAAGCAGATTGGATCTCCCTAGGGAAAATCCTAGGGAGACTTGCCCCCCAAGCCAAGCAGGTGGAGGCTTGCCTCCCAAGCCAGGTGGAGGCGCCCCACCTCCCCAAGTAACATGGGAAAGGGTGTGGGGGGCACACCACCCATTAGTGGGCTTGTTTGCCCCTTCCCCTTTGGCCCATGAGGCCCTCCAACACTTGCCGGGGCTCCCGAAACACCTTTCGGTCATGCTGGCCATAGCCTGGTACTCCCGGAACACTTCCGGACTCCAATACCCTTCGTCCAATATATCGATCTTCACCGCCGGACCATTCCGGATCTCCTCGTGATGTCCGGGATCTCATCTGGGACTCCGAACAACCTTCGGTAACCACATACTATTTCCCATAACAACTCTAGCGTCACCGAACCTTAAGTGTGTAGACCCCACGGGTTCGGGAACCGTGCTACCGAGACACCTCTCTGGCCAATAACCAATAGCGGGATATGGATACCCATATTGGCTCCCACATGTTCCACGATGATCTCATCGGATGAACCACGATGTCGGGGATTCAATCAATCCCGTATACAATTCCCTTTGTCTATCGGTATGTTACTTGCCCGAGATTCGATCGTCGGTATCCCAATACCTCGTTCAATCTCGTTACCGGCAAGTCTCTTTACTCGTTCCGTAACGCATGATCCCGTGGCTAACTCCTTAGTCACATTGAGCTCATTCTGATGATGCATTACCGAGTGGGCCTAGAGATACCTCTCCGTCATACGGAGTGACAAATCCCAGTCTCGATTCGTGCCAATCTCCAAGGAGGGCGGCGGCCAAGGGGGTGGCTTGCCCCCCAAGCCAAGTGGGGCGCCCCCCACCCCTAGGGTTTCCAACCCTAGGCGCAGGGGGAGGCCCAAGGGGGGCGCACCAGCCCACCAGGGGCTGGTTCCCCTCCCACTTCAGCCCATGGGGCCCTCCAGGATAGGTGGCCCCACCCGGTGGACCCCCGGGACCCTTCCGGTGGTCCCAGTACAATACCGGTGACCCCCCGAAACTTTCCTGGTGGCCGAAACTGGACTTCCTATATACAATTCTTCACCTCTGGACCATTCCGGAACTCCTTGTGACGTCCAGGATCTCATCCGGGACTCCGAACGACTTTCGGATTTCCCCATACTAATATCTCTACAACCCTAGCGTCACCGAACCTTAAGTGTGTAGACCCTACGGGTTCGGGAGACATGCAGACATGACCGAGACGACTCTCCGGTCAATAACCAACAGCGGGATCTGGATACCCATGTTGGCTCCCACATGTTCCACGATGATCTCATCGGATGAACCACGATGTCGAGGATTCAATCAATCCCGTATACAATTCCCTTTGTCAATCGGTATGTTACTTGCCCGAGATTCGATCGTTGGTATCCCAATACCTCGTTCAATCTCGTTACCGGCAAGTCTCTTTACTCGTTCCGTAACGCATGATCCCGTGGCTAACTCCTTAGTCACATTGAGCTCATTCTGATGATGCATTACCGAGTGGGCCCAGAGATACCTCTCCGTCATACGGAGTGACAAATCCCAGTCTCGATTCGTGCCAACCCAACAGACACTTTTGGAGATACCTGTAGTGCACCTTTATAGCCACCCAGTTACGTTGTGACGTTTGGTACACCCAAAGCATTCCTATGGTATCCGGGAGTTGCACAATCTCATGGTCTAAGGAAACGATACTTGACATTAGAAAAGCTCTTAGCAAATGAACTACACGATCTTGTGCTATGCTTAGGATTGGGTCTTGTCCATCACATCATTCTCCTAATGATGTGATCCCGTTATCAATGACATCCAATGTTCATGGTCAAGAAACCATAACCATCTATTGATCAACGAGCTAGTCAACTAGAGGCTTACTAGGGACATGTTGTGGTCTATGTATTCACACATGTATTACGGTTTCCAGTTAATACAATTATAGCATGAACAATAGACAATTATCATGAACAAGGAAATACAATAATAACCATTTTTTTATTTTCTCTAGGGCATATTTCCAACAGTCTCCCACTTGCACTAGAGTCAATAATCTAGTTCACATCACTATGTGATTGTAATGAATCCAACAACCATGGGTTTGTTCATATCTCGCTTGTGAGAGAGGTTACTAGTCAACGGGTCTGAACCTTTCAGATCCGTGTGTGCTTTACAAATATCTATGTCATCTTGTAGATGCAGCTACCACATGCTACTTGGAGCTATTCCAAATAACTGCTCTACTATACGAATCCGGTTTACTACTCAGAGTCATCCAGATAGTGTCAAAGTTTGCATCGACGCAACCCTTTACGACGAACTCTTTCACCACCTCCATAATCGAGAAAATTCCTTAGTCCACTAGTTACTAAGGATAAGTTCGACCGCTATCATGTGATCCATTCCTGGATCACTCTTGTACCCCTTGACTGACTCATGGCAAGGTACACTTCAGGTGCGGTACACAGCATAGCATACTGTAGAGCCTACGTTTAAAGCATAGGGGACGACCTTCGTCCTTTCTCTCTCTTCTGCCGTGGTCAGGTCTTGAGTCTTACTCAATACTCACACCTTGTAACACAGCCAAGAACTCCTTCTTTGCTGATCTATTTTGAACTCCTTCAAAATCCTGTCACGGTATGCATTCATTTGAAAGTACTATTAAGCGTTTTCGATCTATCCTTATAGATCTTGATGCTCAATGTTCAAGTAGCTTAATCCAGGTTTTGCATTGAAAAACACTTTTCAAATAACCCTGTATGTTTTCCGGAAATTCTACATCATTTCTGATCAACAATATGTCAACAACATATACTCATCAGAAATTCTATAGTGCTCCCACTCACTTCTTTTGGAAATACAAGTTTCTCATAAACTTTGTATAAACCCAAAATCTTTGATCATCTCATCAAAGCGTACATTCCAACTCCGAGATGCTTACTCCAATGCTAAGAAGGATTGCTGGAGCTTTGCATACTTGTTAGCATCTTTCAGGATTGACAAAACCTTCTGGTTGTATCACATACAACCTTTCCTCAAGAAAATCGTCAAGGAAACAATGTTTTTGACATCCTATCTGCAAGATTTCATAAATAATGCAGTAACTGCTAATATAATTCCAACAGACTCTTAGCATCGCTACGAGTGAGAAAGTCTCATCGCAGTCAACTCCTTGAACTTGCCGGAAAACATCTTAACGACAAGTCGAGCTTTCTTAATGGTGACACTTACCATCATTGTCCGTCTTCCTTTTAAAATCCATCTGCACCCAACAGCCTTACGACCATCAAGTAGTTCTTCCAAAGTCTATACTTTGTTTTTATATATGGATCCTCTCTCGGATTTTATGGCCTCGAGCCATTCGTCAGAATCTGGGCCCACCATCGCTTCTCCATAGCTCGTAGGTTCATTGTTGTCTAGCAACATGACTTCCAAGACAGGATTACGCACCACTCTGAAGTAGTACGCATCCTTGTCGTCCTACGAGGTTTGGTAGTGACTTGATCCGAAGTTTCATGATTACTATCATAAGCTTCCACTTCAATTGGTGTAGGTGCCACAGGAACAACTTCTTGTGCCCTGCTACACACTAGTTGAAGTGACGGTTCAATAACCTCATCAAGTCTCCACCATCCTCCCACTCAATTCTTTCGAGAGAAACTTTTCCTCGAGAAAGGACCCGTTTCTAGAAACAATCACTTTTGCTTCCAGATCTGAAATAGGAGGTATACCCAACTATTTTGGGTATTCTATGAAGATGCATTTATCCGCTTTGGGTTCGAGCTTATCAGCCTGAAACTTTTTCACATAAGCGTCGCAGCCCGAAATTTTTAAGAAACGACAGCTTAGGTTTCTCTAAACCATAGTTCATACGGTGTCGTCTCAATGGAATTGCGTGGTGCCCTATTTAAAGTGAATGCGGTTGTCTCTAATGCCTAACCCATAAACGATAGTTGTAATTCGATAAGAGACATCATGGTACGCACCATATCCAATAGGGTGCAGTTATGATGTTCGGACACACCATCACACTATGGTGTTCCAGGCGGTATTAGTTGTGAAACAATTTCCACAATGTCTTAATTGTGTGCCAAACTCGTAACTCAGATATTCATCTCTATGATCATATCATAGACATTTTATCCTCTTGTCACGACGATCTTCAACTTCACTATGAAATTACTTGAACCTTTCAATAATTCAGACTTGTGTTTTATCAAGTAAATATTCTTAGCATCTACTCAAATCATCTGTGAAGTAAGCACATAACGATATCTAGTGCGTGCCTCAGCACTCATTGGACTGCACACATCAAAATGTATTACTTCCAACAAGTTGCTTTCTTGTTCCATCTCACTGAAAACGAGGCCTTTCAGTCATCTTGCCCATGTGGTATGATTTGCATGTCTCAAGTGATTCAAAATCAAGTGAGTCCAAACGATCCATCTGTATGGAGTTTCTTCATGCATATATACCAATAGACATGGTTCGCATGTCTCAATCTTTTCAAAAATGAGTGAGTCCAAAGATCCATCAACATGGAGCTTCTTCATGCGTTTTATACCAATATGACTCAAGTGGCAGTGCCACAAGTATGTGGTACTATCTTATATCTTTTGGCATGAACATGTGTATCACTACGATTGAGATTCAACAAACCATTCATTTTAAGTGCAAGACCATTGAAGGTATTATTCAAATAGACAGAGTAACCATTATTCTCCTTAAATGAATAACCGTATTGCGATAAACATAATCCAATCATGTCTATGCTCAACGCAAACACCAAATAACAATTATTTAGGTTTAACACCAATCTCGATGGTAGAGGGAGCATGCGATGCTTGATCACATCAACCTTGGAAACACTTCCAACACATATCGTCATCTCACCTTTAGCTAGTCTCCGTTTATTCCGTAGCCTTTTATTTCGAGTTACCAACACTTAGCAACCGAACCGGTATCTAATACCCTGGTGCTACTAGGAGTACTAGTAAAATACACATTAATATAATGTATATCCAATATACTTCTGTCGACCTTGCTTGCCTTCTCATCAACCAAGTATCTAGGGTAGTTCTGCTTCAGTGACCGTTCCCCTCATCACAGAAGCACTTAGTCTCGGGTTTGGGTTCAACCTTGGGTTTCTTTACTAGAGCAGCAACTGATTTGCCGTTTCATGAAGTATCCCTTCTTTCCCTTGCCCTTCTTGAAACTAGTGGTTTTACTAACCATCAACAATTGATGCTCCTACTTGATTTCTACTTTCGTGGTGTCAAACATCGCGAATAGCTCAAGGATCATCATATCTATCCCTGATTTGTTATAGTTCATCACGAAGCTCTAGTAGCTTGGTGGTAGTGACTTTGGAGAATCATCACTATCTCATCTGGAAAATTAACTCCCACTCAATTCAAGCGATTGTAGTACTCAGACAATCTGAGCACATGCTCAACGGTTGAGCTTTTCTCCCTTAGTTTGCAGGCTTAAGAAACCCGTCAGAGGTCTAATACCTCTTGACGTGGGCACTAGTCTGAAATCCCAATTTCAGTCTTTGGAACATCTCATATTATCTGCGACGTTTCAAAAATGTCTTTGGTGCCACAATTTTAAACCGTTAGCATTACGCACTGAACTATCACGTAGTCATCAAAACGTGTATGTCAGATGTTCGCAACATCCACAAACGACGCTCGAGGTTCACACACCGAGCGGTGCATTAAGGACATAAGCCTTTTGTGCAGCAATGAGGACAATCCTCAGTATACGGACCCAATCCGCATAATTGCTACTGTCAACTTTCAACTAAATTTTCTCTAGGAACATATCTTAAACAGTAGAACTAAAGCGTAAGCTATGACATAATTTGCAAAGACCTTTTGACTATGTTCACGATAATTAAGTTCATCTGATTATTTAATGAACTCCCACTTAGATAGACATCCCTCTAGTCATCTAAGTGATACATGATCCGAATCGACTAGACCGTGTCCGATCATCACGTGAGACGGACTAGTCATCAACGGTGAACATCTCCATGTTGATCGTACCTACTATACGACTCATGTTCGACCTTTCGGTCTCTTGTGTTCCGAGGCCATGTCTGTACATGCTAGGCTCGTCAAGTCAACCTAAGTGTTTCGCATGTGTAAATCTGGCTTACACCCGTTGTATGCGAACGTTAGAATCTATCACACCCGATCATCATGTGGTGCTTCGAAACAACGAACCTTCGCAACGGTGCACAGTTAGGGGGAACACATCTCTTGAAATTTTAGTGAGGGGTCATCTTATTTATGCTACCGTCGTTCTAAGCAAATAAGATGTAAACATGACAAACATCACATGCAAATCATAAGGTGACATGATATGGCCAATATCATCTTGCGCCTTTTGATCTCCATCTTCGAGGCGCAGCATGATCACCTTCGTCACCGGCATGACACCATGATCTCCATCATCATGATCTCCATCATAGTGTCTTCATGAAGTTGTCTCGCCAACTATTAATTCTACTACTATGGCTAACAGTTAGCAATAAAGTAAAGTAATTACATGGCGTTTTTCATTGACACACAGGTCATACAATAAATTAAGACAACTCCTATGGCTCCTGCCGGTTGTCATACTCATCGACATGCAAGTCGTGATTCCTATTACAAGAACATGATCAATCTCATACATCACATATATATAATTCATCACATCCTTTTGGCCATATCACATCACATAGCATACCCTGCAAAAACAAGTTAGACGTCCTCTAATTGTTGTTGCATGTTTTACGTGGCTGCTATGTGTTTCTAGCAAGAACGTTTCTTACCTACGCAAAAGCCACAACGGTGATATGCCAATTGCTATTTACCCTTCATAAGGACCCTCTTCATCGAATCCGATCCGACTAAAGTGGGAGAGACAGACACCCGCTAGCCACCTTATGCATCAAGTGCATGTCAGTCGGTGGAACCTGTCTCACGTAAGAGTACGTGTAAGGTCGGTCCGGGCCGCTTCATCCCACAATGCCGCCGAATCAAGATAAGACTAGTAACGGCAAGCAAATTGAACAAATCATCGCCCACAACTACTTTGTGTTCTACTCGTGCATAGAATCTACGCATAAACCTAGCTCTGATGCCACTGTTGGGGAACGTAGCAATAATTCAAAATTTTCCTACGTGTCACCAAGATCAATCTAGGAGATGCTAGCAACGAGAGAGAGGGAGTGCATCTTCATACCCTTGAAGATCGCTAAGTGGAAGCGTTACAAGAACGCGGTTGATGGAGTCGTACTCGCGGCGATTCAAATCGCGGAAGATCTGATCTAGTGCCGAACGGACGGCGCCTCCGCGTTCAACACACGTATAGCCCGGGGAAGTCTCCTCCTTCTTGATCCAGCAAGGGGAGAGGAGAAGTTGAGGGAGAACTCCAGCAGCACGACGGCGTGGTGGCAATGGAGCTCGTGGTTCTCCGGCAGAGCTTTGCTAAGCACTACGGAGGAGGAGGAGGTGTATGAGGAGGGAGGGCTGCGCCAGGGAAGAGGTGCGGCTGCCCTCCCAACCCTCCACTATATATAGGGGCAAGGGGAGAGGGGGAGGCGCCCTAGGGTTTCCCCTAGGGGGCGGCGGCCAAGCAGATTGGATCTCCCTAGGGAAAATCCTAGGGAGACTTGCCCCCCAAGCCAAGGAGGTGGAGGCTTGCCTCCCAAGCCAGGTGGAGGCGCCCCACCTCCCCAAGTAACGTGGGAAAGGGTGTGGGGGGCGCACCACCCATTAGTTGGCTGGTTTGCCCCTTCCCCTTTGCCCCATGAGGCCCTCCAACACTTGCCGGGGCTCCCGAAACACCTTTCGGTCATGCTGGCCATAGCCTGGTACCCCCGGAACACTTCCGGACTCCAATACCCTTCGGCCAATATATCGATCTTCACCGCCGGACCATTCCGGAACTCCTCGTGATGTCTGGGATCTCATCTGGGACTCCGAACAACCTTCGGTAACCACATACTATTTCCCATAACAACTCTAGCGTCACCGAACCTTAAGTGTGTAGACCCCACGGGTTCGGGAACCGTGCAGACATGACCGAGACACCTCTCCGGCCAATAACCAATAGCGGGATCTGGATACCCATATTGGCTCCCACATGTTCCACGATGATCTCATCGGATGAACCACGATGTCGGGGATTCAATCAATCCCGTATACAATTCCCTTTGTCTATCGGTATGTTACTTGCCCGAGATTCGATCGTCGGTATCCCAATACCTCGTTCAATCTCGTTACCGGCAAGTCTCTTTACTCATTCCGTAACGCATGATCCCGTGGCTAACTCCTTAGTCACATTGAGCTCATTCTGATGATGCATTACCGAGTGGGCCCAGAGATACCTCTCCGTCATACAGAGTGACAAATCCCAGTCTCGATTCGTGCCAACCCAACAGACACTTTCGGAGATACCTGTAGTGCACCTTTATAGTCACCAAGTTACGTTGTGACGTTTGGTACACCCAAAGCATTCCTACGGTATCCGGGAGTTGCACAATCTCATGGTCTAAGGAAACGATACTTGACATTAGAAAAGCTCTTAGCAAATGAACTACACGATCTTGTGCTATGCTTAGGATTGGGTCTTGTCCATCACATCATTCTCCTAATGATGTGATCCCGTTATCAATGACATCCAATGTTCATGGTCAGGAAACCATAACCATCTATTGATCAACGAGCTAGTCAACTAGAGGCTTACTAGGGACATGTTGTGGTCTATGTATTCACACATGTATTACGGTTTCCAGTTAATACAATTATAGCATGAACAATAGACAGTTATCATGAACAAGGAAATACAATAATAACCATTTTATTATTGCCTCTAGGGCATATTTCCAACACCTCGCACCTACACAAACAAATAAATCCTCCCAACCAACGCGATAAGGGGTTGTCAATCCCTACACGGTCACTTACGAGAGTGAGATCTGATAGATATGATAGGATAATATTTTTGGTATTTTTATGATAAAGATGCATAGTAAAATTGAAGCAAAATAAAACGCAACGGAAATAACTTGTTGATGGGAGATTAATATGATGGAAAATAGACCCGAGGGCCATAGGTTTCACTATTCTCTCGAGAGCGTAAGTATTTACGGTGGGTGAACAAATTACTGTTGAGGAATTGACAGAATTGAGCATAGTTATGAGAATATCTAGGTATGATCATGTATATAGGAATCACGTCCGAGACAAGTAGACCGACTCCTGCCTGCATCTACTACTATTACTCCACACATCGACCGCTATCCAGCATGCATCTAGAGTATTAAGTTCATAAGAACAGAGTAACGCTTTAAGCAAGATGACATGATGTAGAGGGATAAATTCATGCAATATGATATAAACCCCATCTTGTTATCCTCGATGGCAACAATACAATACGTGCCTTGCTGCCCCTACTGTCACTGGGAAAGGACACCGCAAGATTGAACCCAAAGCTAAGCACTTCTCCCATTGCAAGAAAGATCAATCTAGTAGGCCAAACCAAACTGATAATTCGAAGAGACTTGCAAAGATAACCAATCATACATAAAAGAATTCAAAGAAGATTCAAATATTGTTCATAGATAAACTTGATCATAAACCCATAATTCATCGGTCTCAACAAACACACCGAAAAAGAAGATTACATCGAATAGATCTCCACAAGAGAGGGGGAGAACATTGTATTGAGATCCAAAAAGAGAGAAGAAGCCATCTAGCTAATAACTATGGACCCGAAGGTCTGAGGTAAACTACTCACACATCATCAGAGAGGCTATGGTGTTGATGTAGAAGCCCTCCATGATCGATGCCCTCTCCGGCGGAGCTCCATAACAGGCCCCAAGATGGGATCTCACGGGTACAGAAGGTTGCGGAGGTGGAATTAGGTTTTTGGCTCCGTATCTGGTAGTTTGGGGGTACGTAGGTATATATAGGAGGAAGAAGTACGTCGGTGGAGCAACAGGGGGCCCACGAGGGTGGAGGGCACGCCTAGGGGGGTAGGCGCGCCCCCTACCTCGTGGCCTCCTGGTTGATGTCTTGACGTAGGGTCCAAGTCCTCTGGATCACGTTCATTCCGAAAATCACGTTCCTAAATGTTCATTCCGTTTGGACTCCGTTTGATATTCTTTTTATGCGAAACTCTGAAATAGGCAAAAAATAGCAATTCTGGGCTGGGCCTCCGGTTAATAGGTTAGTCCCAAAAATAATATAAGAGTGTATAATAAGCCCATTAATGTCCAAAACAGAATATAATATAGCATGGAACAATAAAAAATTATAGATACATTGGAGACGTATCACCCGGCCTCGGCCAAACAATATGCCGCACCCCGACCTAGGCTTAATAGAGAGGTCAGCACGCCGGACTAAACCTATGCCCCCAGGGGTCATGGGCCATCGCCCCGGGAACTCCTACATGTTGCGTGGGCGGCAGTTGAGTAGACCTAGCTACCTCCTTCAAAAAGGCAGGTGCTTACGCAGTCCAACCCGACGCACGCCGCTCAGTCGCTGACGTCTATTAAGCTTCGGCTGATGCATACGACGCAGAACGCCCATACTATGCCCACGTGATGGTTAGTGCTATCAGGCCAGAGGCCCCTCGGATCAAATATCCAAATCATAGTGGATTAGGAACACGCGGTAACAAGCAGAGACTCACGAAAGATGTGACCCCGTCGCCCCGTCTCGAGGACTTGCGGCAAGGGCTAAGAATGCCTGGCCATGCCTCGTAATTATCTCGCGGGCACCCTCTAGGCCAACCCGACTCCTCATCACTCGCAAAAATGCTCGCGCGGGTACCCCTTAGGGTCGACCCGTCTTTAGTAACATGGTTCAGTCTTAAGTCATAGTAACCATAGTAACTGTGTGTCTAACACCAATGGAAAACCTGAGGAATCACCCTTGACGGATTCCACTCGATGGAATCATCAAGGTGAATGTAAGAGGATCCACCCTCGAGGTTCACACTTGAGGGGTTGCACGACAGAATCGTATCAGAAGTGGTTAAGGCGGAATCACCCTCGATGACCACGATAGAATAGCTACACTACAGGGTTAACATCAAAAGTGCTGATGAGGTCTCACCCTCGGCACCCGATAGTAACCCAGTAGTGTCGAGCAACTAAGGGGAAAGTGATGTGCGGTGCCGGGGCCTGGTCTTCTATCCCGTTGATCGGGTCTTCGATGATGAAGCAGGGGCAACAGGGACAAGGTGGGGGTCACTGATGGATCACTAACCAACCTATACTAAGCAGTTTAGGATAAGCAGGTAGGTAACAATAAGCATGTTACAAAAGCAGGCTATGCATCAGAATAGGAGCAAACAATAACAGTAGCAAAATCTAATGCAAGCATGAGAGAATGGAATGGGCGATATCGGGATGATCAAAGGGGGGGGCTTGCCTGGAAGCTCTGCTGAAAAGGAAGAAGTGTCATCGTCGACGTAGTCGATCACACGGGCAACATCGGTCTCGGGGTCTACCGGAGAGAAGAGGGGGAATAAACAATAAATATAAAGCAAACATAGCATCATAAAGCATAACATGGTAATACGCGGTGTTAGGGGTGAACTAATGCAGTGCTAGACGTTGCAGACGGAGAGGGAAAACATCCGGAGGGGTTTCTCCGGTGTCTGACGTTTTCCGGACAAATGAAACGAGAGGGGACGGTTCCATGTTAAGCATGCTAGGGGCATGTGACAGATGAACGGAACACGTATTCAGATTCATTGGAATTTTCTGAGCAACTTTCATATAGAAAATATTTTCATCTGAGCTACGGTTTATTTACCACGAATTTCTAAAGGTTTAAGCATTTTCTGGAATTAAATAAATTATCAGAAAAGAATTACTATGTCAGCATGACATCACTATGACATCAACAGTCAATAGGACGACTGACCAGGTTAAACTGACCGGTGGGTCCCACCTATCATAGACAGTGGACTAACAGAAGTTTAAAACTAACTAAACAGAGTTATTTAGCAAGAAGGCCCCACCTGTCATAGACTAATTAGCTAAACTAATTAGTTTTAATTATTAAAACATTTTAATTAGAGGATTAAGTGGTGGGGCCCGCACTGGGTCAACCCGGTCAACTGGGGCCCGTGGGGCCTGATGGCAGTGACACAGGGAGGGCCGCGTGGCGGACAGGTCAGCAGGCGACGTCGGAGTCGCTCCGGCGACCCTCTCGCGGCGGCTCCTCGTCGGAGTTGGCCGGAAAATCGCTACGGTGACCCGTTCTTCACGCGTGAGGCGGCGTTGGGAAGCTGGCCACGTCACGCATCAATTGTGGCGGTCGCAGGGGTCAGGGGTGGCCAGCCAGGGCGCCAGCGACGAGGTCTTGCGGCGGCTGTGCGTCAGCTGCGACGCACGCATACAGGCGCAGGTGGTGCGGGTGCTTGGCGAGGTCGCGGCAAGGGCGCACGGGCGGGAGCCGGTCGCGACAGCGGTGACGGCTGGAGGCGAGCGCTGCAGCGGCTGTGGCTAGTGGCGGCAAGCAGCAGCAGGGGCGGAGCAGCAAGCAGAGAGCAGCACGGCTGCGGCAGAGCTCTACGTCGGGACGGCGAGGGCGTGGCCAGGGAGCTGCGAGTGCACGCGCGGAGCAGCAATAGCAGCGGGGCGCGGTAGTAGTAGCAGTACGAGGGCAGTGACAGCGGCTACGGGCGGCGACGCTCTCGGTCGATCTTCGAAATCGGTGAAACGGCGCGTATGCGAGCGATCTAAGAGGCCCGGCCGCACCACAGAAGTGCCCTGAGCACGGCGGTGGGCTCGGGTGACCGCGACAGCTACCACAGCACCGGTGACTAGTTCAACAGCGGAACAAAGCACTGGCAATGGCACGACGGCGTCGACCGCAAGCTACGGCAAAAAGCAGGCGGCCAGAGGGAGAGGAAGAGAGGGGAATGCTCACCGAGCGGCTAAGAAATGCCCTCGACAGGTTAGGAGCAGCAGAGCGGAGCGGATCGGCGGCGGCGGTGCGTCGGGATCCGTTGAGGAAGAAGGCGGCTTGCCAGCGATGCAGGGCTCCTCGTCCCTCGTACGTGGTCGAGGAATAAGTGGCCGATGTCGGTGAGCCCAGAGGATGAGATGGAGAGACAAATGCGGCGCAGTGGTCGTGTGGACGACGGAGAACGGCGGCGATGGCGCTCGGGCGTCGATGGGGAACGAGGGGGAGAGGAAGTGAGCGCCTGATGGATCTGGGAGGAGGGAAGGCGAGTGGGGAGTGGGTGGAGGTAGGTGGGGAAGGACTCGAGGAGCCAGAGGGGGGGTGCTCTTATCCATCCGCGGCGTTGCCGGCGAGGTGGTCGGGCGGCGACGAGCCTCCTGTAGTGACGCGACTGGAGGAACAGGAGAAGGCGACCGGGGAGGGAGTGGGCCACTGGGCCGGTTCGGTGGCAAGGCCCGGGGGCAGGGGAATTCCTTTTATCTTTATCCTTTGTTTTTTTACTGTTTTCTCTTAACAGCCTCCATTTGCATTTAAATAAGCCACCAAATGACTTTGCAAATATGTGGAGGTGGACAAAACAAATACTAGGAAAAATTGAGCCCTGCCACAAAAGTTTGGGAGGCTTTTGAAATAGTTTGCCACTTTTATAATTTTAAAAGGCATTTAATCTATTTTTTTAGCCACTTCTTTAATTGGTTTAGGCCATTTAAACACCTTGCAAAAATGTTGGTTCACCACCAATATTTGTTATGGATTATTTTCCACCAGATGAACATTTTAGATTTCATGTCTGACAAATATGAATTTTTGACTTTAGATTGGATTTGAATTTGAATTGTGATTTGGATCAAGTGAAGATTAGCAACAGTAACATGATGACATGGCACCATTAACAGGGGATTACTGTAGCATAACACTGGGGGTGTTACATGTGTTATATTGCCAGCATATTCCATGTGCTGACCCGTTTCGGGCTGGAACATATCATGTTGCAGACTTTCCAGACGAAGAGTAAGCTGCGCTAGGTCGTTGTCGTGCACTCAGCTATGCCGATGGAGTAGATGGACTCATTTACCTTCGATGCTTCCACAGTTATCTTATTTAGATGGCCTTAAGCCATATTATTGTAATAAGTTCTCTTTTGAGACATTCGATGTAATAAGTGTGTGATTGCACTCTGTTATAAATCCTTCAAGTACTCTGTGTGTTAGCATTACCGATCCAGGGATGACACGTATTCACAGAGATTTGACCGTCTGAGGTCGGATCGCTACAAGATGGTATCAGAGCACACGTTCATTGTAGGAAACGTCCACTAAGATAAGCCTTAGGTCACTCTTCTCTACTCATTTCTGACTCCTCTCCATTTTCCACTCTATAGATGGCTGACTCAAGGAACAAGTTTGCACAACCGGATGAAGACACACCTTTTGGACGA